>NW_025727759.1:1903284-2503284 GCF_021461385.2 Schistocerca piceifrons
TCGGAATCTAATACTGCTGTCCCAGGGAAGGCTCAAAGCTCAAACTGTTAGCAGAGTTACTGCTCTTGTAAATAAGTCGACATTTTTCTTTTGTATTCAATATCGATGCAATTTCTGTGTTTCATCGTCAATGTGAAGGTCCAAGGGATACAGTAAGCCTGCAGTGGTGCATTGGAATCTAATGCTGCTGTCCCAGGAGAGGCTCAAACTACAACTCTCAGAAGCGTTACTCCACTTGTATATAAGTCGGTATTGTGCCTTTTGTATACACTCCCGATGCAATTTCTGTAATTCATCGGTAATTTCAAGGTCCAAGGGATACAGTAAACATGCAATGGTTCATCGGAATCGAATACTGCTCTCCCAGGAAATACTCAAAGCACAAACCATTAGAAGAGTTACTCCTCTCGTAAATAAGTCGACATTTTGCCTTTTGGATTCAATACCGATGCAATTTCTGTGTTTCACCGCCAATGTGAAGGTCCAAGGGATACAGTAAATCTGCAGTGGTGCATCGGAATCTAATGCTGCTGTCCCAGTAAGCGCTCAAAGTGAAAACTATTGGAAGAGTTACTCCTCTTGTAAATAAGTCGACATTTTGCCATTTGTATTCAATATCGGATCAATTTCTGCGTTTCATCGTCAATGTGAAGGTCCAAGGGGGTACGGTTAATCTGCAGTGGAGCATCAGAATGTAATACTGCTGTCCCAGGAGAGGCTCAAACCACAACACTCAGAAGGGTTACTCCACTTGTATATAAGACGGCATTGTGCCTTTTGTATACACTCCCTCTGCAATATCCGTGTTTCATCGTTAATTTGAAGGTCCAAGGGATACAGTAAGCCTGCATTGGTGCATCGGAATCTAATACTGCTGTCTGAGGATAGGCTCAAGGCTCTAACTATTAGAAGAGTTACTGCTCTTGTAAATAAGCCGACATTTTGCTTTTGTATTCAATATCGAAGCAATTTCTGTGTATCATCGTCAATGTGAAGGTCCAAGGGATACAGTAAACCTGCAGTCGTGCATCGGAATCTAATACTGCTGTCCCAGTAAAGGCTCAAAGCACATACTATTAGAAGAGTAACACCTCTTGTAAATAAGCCGACATTTTGCCTTTTGTATTCATTATCGATGCAATTTCTGTGTTTCATCGTCAATGTGAAGGTCGAAGGGATACAGTAAATCTGCAGTGTTGCATCGGAACCTAATGCTGCTGTCCCAGGAATGGCTCAAAGTAGAAACTATTAGATGATTTACTCCTCTTGTAAATAAGTTGACATTTTGCCATTTGTATTCAATACCGGATCAATTTCTGTGTTTCATCGTCAATGTGAAGCTCCAAATGATACGGTAAACCTGCAGTGGTGCATCAGAATCTAAAACTGCTGTCCCAGGAGAGGCTCAAACCACAACACTCAGAAGGGTTACTCCACTTGTATATAAGACTGCATTGTGGCTTTTATATACACCCCCAATGCAATATCCGTGTTTCATCGTTAATTTGAAGGTCCAAGGGATACAGTAAACATGCAGTGGTGCATCGGAATCTAATACTGCTCTCCCAGGAAAGGCTCAAAGCACAAATTATTAGAAGAGTTACTCTTTATGTATATAAGTCGGCATTGCGCCGTTTCTATTCAATATCGATGCAACTTCTGTGTATCAACGTCAATGTGAAGGTCCAAGGGATACAGTAAACGTGCAGTGGTGCATCGGAATCTAATACTGCTGTCCCAGGAAAGGCTCAAATCAAAAACTATTAGAAGAGTTACTGCTCTTGTAAATATGTCGACATATTGTATTTTGTATTCAATATCGATGCAATTACTGTGTTTCATCGTCAATGTGAAGGTTCAACGGATACAGTAAACCTACAGTGGTGCATCGGAATCTAATACTGCTGTCCCAGTAAAGGCTCAAAGCACAAACTATTAGAAAAGTAACACCTCTTGTAAATAAGCCGACATTTTGCCTTTTGTATTCATTGTCGATGCAATTTCTGTGTTTCATCGTCAATGTGATGGTCCAAGGGTTACGGTAAACCTGCAGTGGTGCATCAGAATCTAATACTGATGTCCCAGGAAAGATTCACAGGAGAAACAATTAGAAGAGTTACTCCTCTTGTAAATAAGTCGACATTTTGCCTTTTGTATTCAATATCGATGCAATTTCTGTGTTTCATCGTTAATGTGAAGGTCCAAGGGATACAGTAAACCTGTAGTGGTGCATCGGAATCTAATACTGATGTCTCAGGAAAGGCTCGAAGCACAAACTATTAGAAGAGTTACTCCTCTTGTAAATATGTCGACATTTTGCCTTTTGTATTCTATACCGATGCAATTCCTGTGTTTCATCGTATATGTGAGGCTACAAGGGATACAGTAAATCTGCAGTGGTGCATCGGAATCTAATGCTGCTGTCCCAGTTACGGCTCAAAGTAAAAACTATTAGAGGAGTTACTCCTCTTGTAAATAAGTCGAGATTTTGCCATTTGTATTCAATATCGGATCAATTTCTTTGTTTCATCGTCAATGTGAAGGTCCAAGGGATACGGCAAACCAGCAGTGGTGCATCAGAATCTAATACTGCTGTCCCAGGAGAGGCTCAAACCACAACACTCAGTAGGGTTACTCCACTTGTACATAAGACGGCATTGTGGCTTTTGTATACACTCCCTATGCAATATCCGTTTTTCATCGTTAATTTGAAGTTCCAAGGGATACAGTAAACATGCAGTGGTGCATCGGAATCTAATACTGCTCTCCCTGGAAAGGCTCTAAGCACAAACTATTAGAAGAGTTACTCTTCATGTGTATAAGTCGGCATTGCGCCTTTTGTATTCAATATCGATGCAACTTGTGTGTATGATCGTCAATGTGAAGGTCCAAGGGATACAGTAAACCTGCAGTGGTTCATCGGAATCTAATACTGCAGTCCCAGGAGAGGCTCAAAGCACAAACTATTAGAAGAGTTACTCCTCTTGTAAATAAGATGATATTTTGCCTTTTGTATTCAATGTCGATGCGATTTCTGTGTTTCATCGTCAATGTGGAGGTCCAAGGGATACAGTAAACCTGCAGTGGTGCATCGGAATCTAATACTGCTGTCCCAGTAAAGGCTCAAAGCACGAACTATTGGAAGAGTTACTCCACTTGTAAATAAGTCGACATTTTGCCTTCTGTATTCAATAACGTAGCAATTTCTGTGTTTCATCGTCAATGTGAATGTCCAAGGGATGCAGTAAACCTGCATTGGTGCATCGGAATCTAATACAGCTGTCACAGGAAAGGCTCAAAGCTCAAACTATTAGCAGAGTTACTGCTCTTGTAAATAAGTGGTCATTTTGCTTTTGTATTCAATATCGATGCAATTTCTGCGTTTCATCGTCAATGTGACGGTCCAAGGGATACGGTAAACCTGCAGTGGTGCATTGGAATCTAATGCTGCTGTCCCAGGAGAGGCTCAAACTACAACTCTCAGAAGCGTTACTCCACTTGTATATAAGTCGGCATTGTGCCTTCTGTATACACTCCCGATGCAATTTCTGTAATTCATCGTTAATTTGAATGTCCAGGGGATACAGTAAACATGCAATGGTGCATCGGAATCTAATACTGCACTCCTAGGAAAGGCTCATAACACAAACTATTGGAAGAGTTACTCCTCTTGTAAATAAGTCGACATTTTGCCTTTTGTATTCAATATCGGATCAATTTTTGTGTTTCATCGTCAATGTGAAGGTCCAAGGGATACAGTAAACCTGCAGTGGTGCATCGGAATCTAATACTGATGTCCCCAGGAAAGGCTCAGAGCACAAAGTATTAGAAGAGTTACAAATTTTGTAAATAAGTCGACATTTTGCCATTTGTATTCAATACCGGGTCAATTTCTGTGTTTCATCGTCAATGTGAAGGTCCAAGGGATACGGAAAACCTGCAGTGGTGCATCAGAATCTAAAACTGCTGTCCCAGGAGAGGCTCAAAACACAACACTCAGAGGGGGTTACTCCACTTGTATATAAAACTGCATTGTGGCTTTTGTATACACTCCCTATATAATATCCGTGTTTCATCGTTAATTTGAAGGTCCAAGGGATACAGTAAACATGCAGTGGTGCATCGGAATCTAATACTGCTCTCCCAGGAAAGGCTCAAAGCACAAACTATAAGAAGAGTTACTCTTTATGTATATAAGTCGACATTGCGCCGTTTGTATTCAGTATCGATGTAACTTCTGTGTATCATCGTCAATGTGAAGGTCCAAGGGATACAGTAAACCTGCAGTGGTGCATCGGAATCTAATACTGCTGTCCCAGGAAAGGCTCTAAGCAAAAATTATTAGAAGAGTTACTGCTCTTGTAAATATGTCGACATATTGTATTTGGTATTCAATATCGATGCGATTACTGTATTTCAACGTCAATGTGAAGGTCCAAGGGATACAGTAAATCTGCAGTGGTTGCATCGGAATCTAATACTGCTCTCCCAGGAAAGGCTCAAAGCACAAACTATAAGAAGAGTTACTCTTTATGTATATAAGTCGGCATTGCGCCTTTTGTATTCAATATCGATGCAATTTCTGAGTTTCATCGTCAATGTGAAGGTCCAAGGGATCCAGTAAACCTGCAGTGGTGCATCGGAATCTAATACTGATGTCCCAGGAAAGGCTCAGAGCACAAACTATTAAAAGAGTAACACATCTTGTAAATAAGTCGACATTTTGCCCTTTGTATTCAACATCGATGCAATTTCTGTGTCTCATCGTCAATGTGAAGGTCCAAGGGATACAGTAAACCTGCAATGGTGCATCGGAATCTAATATTGCTGACCCAGAAAATGCTAAAAGTACATACTATTAGAAGATTGACTCCTCACTAAATAAGTCGACACTTTGCTTTTTGTATTCAATATCGATGCAATTTCTGTGTTTCATCGGCAATGTGATGGTCCAAGGGATACAGTAAACCTGCATTGTTGCATCGGAATCTTATACTGCTGTCACAGGAAAGGCTCAAAGCTCAAACTATTAGCAGAGTTACTGCTCTTGTTAATAAGTCGACATATTGCTTTTGTATTCATTATCGATGCAATTTCTGTGCATCATCGTCAATGTGATGGTCCAAGGGATACAGTAAACCTGAAGTGTGCTTCGGAATCTAATACTGCTGTCCCAGTAAAGGCTCAAAGCACAAACTATTAGAAGAGTTCCTCCTCTTGAAAATAGCTGACATTTTGCCTTTTGTATTCAATATCGATGCAATTTCTGTGTTTCATCGTCAATGTGAAGGTCCAAGGGATACAGTCAACCTGCAGTGGTGCATTGGAACCTAACACTGCTGTCCCAGGTGAGGCTCAAACCACAACTCTCAGAAGCGTTACTCCACTTGTATATAAGTCGGCATAGTGCCTTTTGTATACACTCCCGTTGCAATTTCTGTAATTCATCGTTAATTTGAAGGTCCAAGGGATACAGTATACATGCAATGGTGCATCTTAATCTATTACTGCTCTCCCTGGAAAGGCTCAATGCACAAACTATTAGAAGAGTTACTCCTCTTGTAAATAAGTCGACATTTTGCTTTTTGTATTCAATACCGATGCAATTTCTGTGTTTCATCGTCAGTGTGAAGGTCCAACTGATACAGTAAATTTGCAGTGGTGCATCGGAATCTACTGCTGCTGTCCCAGGAATGGCTAAAAGTAAAAACTATTGGAAGAGTTACTCCTCTTGTAAATAAATCGGCATTTTGCCATTTGTATTCAATATCGGATCAATTTCTGTGTTTCATCGTAAATGTGAAGGTCCAAGGGATACGGTATACCGGCAGTGGTGCATCAGAATCTAAAACTGCTGTCCCAGGAGAGGCTCAAACCACAACACTCAGAAGGGTTACTCCACTTGTATATAATACGGCATTGTGCATTTTGTATACACTCCCTATGCAATATCCGTGTTTCATCGTTAAATTGAAAGTCCAAGGGATACAGTAAACATGCAGTAGTGCATCGGAATCTAATACTGCTGTCCTAATAAAGGCTCAGAGTACAAGCTATTGGAGAGTTACGCCACTTATAAATAAGACGACATTTGGCTTTTGTATTCAATATCGATGCAATTTTTGTGTATCATCGTAAATGTAACGGTCCTAGGGATACGGTAAAACTGCAATGGTGCATCGGAATCTAATACTGCTGTGTTAGGAAAGACTCACAGAACAAACTATTAGAAGAATTTCTCCTCTTGTAAATAAGTCGACATTTTGCCTTTTGTATTCAATATCGATGCAATTTCTGTGTTTCATCGTCAATGTGAACGACCAAGGGATACATTAAACCCGCAGTGGTGCATCGGAATCCAATACTGCTGTCCCGGGAAGGGCTCAAAACACAAACAATTAGAAGAGTTACTGCTCATGTAAATAAGTCTACATTTTGCCTTTTGTATTCAATATCGATGCAATTTCTGTGTTTCATCGTCAATGTGAAGATCCAAGGGATACGGTAAACCTGCATTGGTGCATCGGAATCTAATACTGCTGTCCAAGGAAAGGCTCAAAGCTCAAACTATTAGAAGAGTTACTGCTCTTGTAAATTAGTCGACATTTTGCTTTTGTATTCAATATCGATGCAATTTCTGTTTATCATCGTCAATGTGAAGGTCCAAGGGATACAGTAAACCTGCAGTGGTGCTTCTGAAAATAATACAGCTGTCCCAGTAAGGGCTCAAAGGACAAACTATTAGAAGAATTACTCCTCTTGAAAATAGCTGACATTTTGCCTTTTGTATTTAATATCAATGCAGTTTCTGTGTTTCATCGTCAATGTGAAGTACAAGGTATACGGAAAACTTGCAGTCGGCAGCATTGGAATCTAATACTGCTGTCCCAGGAGAGTCTCAAATCACAACACTCAGAAGGGTTACTCCACTTGTATATAAGACGGCATTGTGGCTTTTGTATACACTCCCTATGCAATATCCGTGTTTCATAGTTAATTTGAAGGTCCAGGGGATACAGTAAACATGCAGTGGTGCATCAGAATCGAATACTGCTCTCCCAGGAAAGGCTCAAAGCACAAACTATTAGAAGAGTTACTCTTCATGTAAATAAGTCGGCATTGCGCTATTTGTATTCAATATCGATGAAACTTTTGTGTATCATCGTCAATGTGAAGGTCCAAGGGATACAGTAAACCTGCAGTGGTGCATCGGAGTCTAATACTGCTGTCCCAGGAAAGGCTCAAAGCACAAACTATTAGAAGAGTTACACCTCTTGTAAATAAGCCGACATTTTGCCTTTTGTATTCATTATCGATGCAATTTCTGTGTTTCATCGTCAATGTGAAGGTCCAAGGGAAACAGTAAACCTGCAATGGTGCATCGGAATCTAATATTGCTGACCCAGGAAATGCTCAAATTACAAATTATTAGAAGATTGACTCCTCACTAAATAAGTCGACATTTTGCCTTTTGTATTAAATATCGATGCAATTTCTGTGGTTCATCGGCAATGTGATGGTCCAAGGGATACAGTAAACCTGCAGTGGTGCATCGGAATCTAATACTGCTGTCCCAGGAAAGGCTCAAAGCTCAAACTATTAGCAGAGTTACTGCTCTTGTAAATAAGTCGACATTATGTTTTTGTACTCAATATCGATGCAATTTCTGTGTATCATCGTCAATGTGAAGGTCCAGGGGATACAGTAAACCTGCAGTGGTGCTTCGGAATCTAATACTGCTATCCCAGTAAAGGCTCAAAGCACAAACTATTAGAAGAGTTACTCCTCTTGAAAATAGTTGACATTTTGCCTTTTGTATTCAATTTCGATGCAATTTCTGTGTTTCATCGTCAATGTGAAGGTCCAAGTGATACGGTAAACCTGCAGTGGTGCATTGGAATCTAATGCTGCTGTCCCAGGAGAGGCTCAAACTACAACTCTCAGAAGCGTTACTCCACTTGTATATAAGTCGGCATTGTGCCTTTTGTATTCACTCCCGATGCAATTTCTGTAATTCATCGTTAATTTGAAGGTCCAAAGGATACAGTAAACATGCAATGGTGCATCAGAATCTAATACTGCTGTCCCAGGAAATGCTCAAATCTCAAACTATTAGAAAAGTTACTCTTCATGTATATGAGTCGGCATTGCGCCTTTTGTATTCAATACCGATGCAATTTCTGAGTTCCATCGTCAATGTGAAGGTCCAAGGGATACAGTAAACCTGCAGTGGTGCATCGGAATCTAATACTGATGACCCAGGAAAGGCTCATAGCACAAACTATTAGAAGAGTTACACATCTTATATATAAGTCGACATTTTGCATTTTGTATTCAATATCGATGCAATTTCTGTGTTTCATCGGCAATGTGATGGTCAAAGGGATACAGTAAACCTACATTGGTGCATCGGAATCTAATACTGCTGTCTCAGAGAAGGCTCAAAGCTCAAACTATTAGCAGAGTTATTGCTCTTGTAAACAAGTCGACATTTTGCTTTTGTATTCAATATCGATCCAATTTCTGTGTATCATCGTAAATATGACGGTCCAAGGGATACGGTAAAAGTGCATCGGAATCTAATATTGCTGTCCCAGGAAAGACTCAAAGAACAAACTATTAAAAGAGTTACTCCTCTTGTAAATAAGTCGACATTTTGCTTTTTATATTCAATATCGATGCAATTTTTGTGTTTCATCGTCGATGTGAAGGTCCAACGGATACGGTAAACCTGCAGTGGTGCATCGGAATCTAGTACTGCTGTCCCAGGGTAGGCTCAGACCACAACTCTCAGAAGCGTACTCCACTTGTATATTATTCAGCATTGTGCCTTTTGCATACACTCCCGATGCAATTTCTGTGTTTCATCGTTAATTTGATGGTCCAAAGGATACAGTAAACATGCAATGGTGCATCGGAATCTAATACTGCTGTCCCACGAAAGGCTCAAAGCTAACACTATTAGAAGAGTTACTCTTCATGTATATAAGTCGGCATTGGGCGTTTTGTATTCAATATCGATGCAATTTCTGTGTTTCATCGTCAATGTGAAGGTCCAATGGATACAGTAAACCTGCAGTGGTGCATCGGAATCTAATGCTGCTGTCCCAAGAGAGGCTCAAACTACAACTCTCAGAAGCGTTACTCCACTTGTAGATAAGTCGGCATTGGGCCTTTTCATACACTCCCGATGCAATTTCTCTAATTCATCGTTAATTTGAAGGTCCAAGGGATACAGTAAACATGCAATGGTGCATCGCAATCTAATACTACTCTCCCAGGAAAGGGTCAAAGCACAAACTATTAGAAGAGTTACTCTTCATGTATATAAGTCGGCATTGCGACTTTTGTATTCAATATCGATGCAATTTTTGAGTTTCATCGTCAATGTGAAGGTCCAAGGGATACAGTAAACCTGCAGTTGTGCATCGGAATCTAATACTGATGTCTAAGGAAAGGCTCAAAGCACAAACTATTAGAAGAGTTACACATCTTATATATAAGTCGACATTTTGCATTTTGTATTCAATATCGATGCAATTTCTGTGTTTCATCGGCAATGTGATGGTCAAAGGGATACAGTAAACCTACATTGGTGCATCGGAATCTAATACTGCTGTCTCAGAGAAGGCTCAAAACTCAAACTATTAGCAGAGTTATTGCTCTTGTAAACAAGTCGACATTTTGCTTTTGTATTCAATATCGATCCAATTTCTGTGTATCATCGTAAATATGACGGTCCAAGGGATACGGTAAAAGTGCATCGGAATCTAATATTGCTGTCCCAGGAAAGACTCAAAGAACAAACTATTAAAAGAGTTACTCCTCTTGTAAATAAGTCGACATTTTGCCATTTGTATTCAATATCGGTTCAATTTCTGTGTTTCATCGTCAATGTGAAGTTCCAAGGGAAATGGTAAACCTGCAGTGGTGCATCGGAATCTAATACTGCTGTCCTAGGAAAGGCTCAGAGTACAAACTATTGGAAGAGTTACTCCAATTGTAAATTAGACGACATTTTGCCTTTTGTATTCAATATCGATGCAATTTCTGTGTATAATCGTAAATATGACGGTCCAAGGGATACGGTAAAACTGCAATGGTGCATCGGAATCTAATATTGCTGTCCCAGGAAAGACTCAAAAAACAAACCATTAGAAGAGTTACTCCTCTTGTAAATAAGTCGACATTTTGCCTTTTGTATTCAATATCGATGCAATTTCTGTGTTTTATCGTCAATGTGAAGGGCCAAGGGATACAGTAAACCTGCAGTGGTGCTTCGGAATCTAATACTGCTGTCCCAGTAAAGGCTCAAAGCACAAACTATTAGGAGCCTTTACTGGGACAGCAGTATTAGATTCCGAAGCACCACTGTAGGTTTACTGTATCCCTTGGACCTTCACACTGACGATGATACACAGAAATTGCAACGATATTGAATACAAAAGCAAAATGTCGACTTATTTACAAGAGCAGTAACTCTTCTAATAGTTTGAGCTTAGAGCCTTTCCTCGGACAGCAGTATTAGATTTCGATGCACCAATGCAGGTTTACTGTATCCCTTGGACCTTCACATTGACGATGAAACACAGAAATTACATTGATATTGAATACAAAGGGCAAAATGTAGACTTATTTACATGAGGAGTAACTCTTCTAATTGTTTGTACTTTGAGCCTTTCCTGGGACAGCAGTGTTAGATTCCGATGTACCACTGCAGGTGTACTGTATCCCTTGGCCCTTCACATTGACGATGAAACACAGAAATTACATCGATATTGAATACAAAAGGAAAAATGTCAACTTATTTACAAGAGGAGTAACTTTTCTAATAGTTTGTTCTTTGAGTCTTTCCTGGGACAGCAATATTAGATTCCGATGCACCATTGCAGTTTTACCGTATCCCTTGGACCGTCATATTTACGATTATACACAGAAATTGCATCGATATTGAATACAAAAGGCAAAATGTCGTCTTATTTACAAGTGGAGTAACTCTTCCAATAGTTTGTACTCTGAGCCTTTCCTAGGACAGCAGTATTAGATTCCGATGGACCACTGCAAGTTTACTTTATCTCTTGGACCTTCACATTGACGATGAAACACAGAAATTGCATCGAGAGTGTATACAAAAGGCACAATGCCGACTTATATACAAGTGGAGTATCCCTTTTGGGAGTTGCGGTTTGAGCCTATCCTATGCAGCAGTATTAGTCTCCGATGCCCCACTGAAGGTTTACTGTATCGCTTAAACCTTCACATTGACGATGAAACATAGAAGTTGCTTCGATATTGAATACAAAAGGCAAAATGTCGACTTATTTACAAGATGTGTAACTCTACTAATAGCTTTTGCTTTGAGCCTTTCCTGGGAGAGCAGTATTAGATTCCGATGCAACACTGCATGGTTACTGTATCCCTTAGACCTTCAAATTAAAGATGAAAAACGGATATTGCATAGTTAGTGTATAGAAAAGGCACAATGCCGTCTTATATACAAGTGGAGTAACCCTTCTGAGTGTTGTGGTTTGAGCCTCTCCTGGGACAGCAGTTTTAGATTCTAATGCACCACTGCAGGTTTACCGTTTCCCTTGGAACTTCACTTTGACGATGAAACGCAGAAATTGATCCGATATTGAATACAAATGGAAAAATGTCGACTTATTTACAAGAGGAGTAACTCTTCTAATAGTTTGTTCTTTGAGTCTTTCCTGGGACAGCAATATTAGATTCCGATGCACCATTGCAGTTTTACCGTATCCCTTGGACCGTCATATTTACGATGATACACAGAACTTGCATCGATATTGAATACAAAAGCAAAATGTCGACTTCTTTAAAAGAGCAGTAACTCTGCTAATAGTTAGAGCTTTGAGCCTTTCCTGAGACAGCAGTATTAGATTCCGTTGCACCGATGTGGGTTTACTGTATCCCTTGGACCATCACATTGCCAATGAAACACAGAAATTGCATCGATATTGAATACAAAAGGCAAAATGTCGACTTATTCAGTGAGGAGACAATCTTCTAATAGTTTGTACTTTGAGCATTTCCTGGGTCAGCAATATTAGATTCCGATGCACCATTGCAGGTTTACTGTATCCCTTGGACCTTCACATTGACGATGAAACACAGAAATTGCATCGATATCGAATACAAAAGGAAAAATGACGACTTATATATAAGATGTGTAACTCTTCTAATAGCTTGTGCTATGAGCCTTTCCTGGGTCATCAGTATTCGATTCCGATGCACCACTGCAGGTTTACTGTATCCCTTGGACCTTCACATTGACGATGGAAATCAGAAATTGCATCGGTATTGAATACAAAAGGCGCAATGCCGACTCATATACATCAAGAGTAACTTTTCTAATAGTTTGAGATTTGAGCATTTCCTGGGACAGCAGTATTAGATTCCGATGCACCATTGCATGTTTACTGTATCCTTTGGACCTTCAAATTAACGATGAATTACAGAAATTGCATCGGGAGTGAATACAAAAGGCACAATGCCGACTTATATACAAGTGGAGTAACGCTTCTGAGAGTTGGAGTTTGAGCCTCTCCTGGGACAGCAGCATTAGATTCCAATGCACCACAGCAGGTTTACCGTATCCCTTGGACCTTCACATTGACGATGAAACACAGAAATTGCATCGATATTGAATACAAAAGCAAAATGTCAGCTATTTTCAAGAGGAGTAACTCTTCTAATAGTTTGTGCTTTGAGCCTTTACTGGGACAGGAGTATTAGATTCCGAAGCACCACTGCAGGTTTACTGTATCCCCTGGACCTTCACATTGACGATGATACACAGAAATTGCATCGATATTGAGTACAAAAGCAAAATTTCGACTTATTTACAAGAGCAGTAACTCTGCTAATAGTTTGAGCTTTGAGCCTTTCCTGGGACAGCAGTATTAGATTCCGATGCACCACTGCAGGTTTACTGTATCCCTTGGACCATCACATTGCCGATGAAACACAGAAATTGCATCGATATTTAATACAAAAGGCAAAATGTCGACTTATTTAGTGAGGAGTCAATCTTCTAATAATTTGTACTTTGAGCATTTCCTGGGTCAGCAATATTAGATTCCGATGCACCACTGCAGGTTTACTGTATCCCTTGGACCTTCACATTGACAATGAAACTCAGTAATTGCATCGACATTGAATACAAAGGCGCAATGCCGACTTATATACATGAAGAGTAACTCTTCTAATAGTGTGAGCTTTGAGCATTTTGTGGGACAGCAGTATTAGATTCCGATGCACCATTGAATGTTTACTGTATCCTTTGGACCTTCAAATTATCGATGAAACACAGAAATTGCATCGGGAGTGTATACAAAAGGCACAAAGCTGACATATATACAAGTGGAGTACGCTTCTGAGAGTTGTGGTTTGAACCTACCCTGGGACAGCAGTATTAGATTCCGATGCACCACTGCAGGTTTACCGTATCCCTTGGACCTTCACATTGACGATGAGACACAGAAATTGCATCGATAATGAATACAAAAGGCAAAATGTCGGCATATTTACAAGAGGTGTAACTCTTTTAATAGTTTGTGCTTTGAGCCTCTACTGGGACAGCAATATTAGATTGCGATGCACCACTGCAGGTTTACTGTATCCCTTGGACCTTCACATTGACGATGTTACACAGAAGTTGCATCGATATTGAATACAAACAGCGCAATGCCGACTTATTTACATGAAGTGTAACTCTTCGAATAGTTTGTGCTTTGAGCCTTTCCTGGGAGAGCAGTATTAGATTCTGATGCACCACTGCATGTTTACTGTATCCCTTGGACCTTCAAATTAACTATGAAACACGGATATTGCATAGGGAGTGTATACAAAAGCCACAATGCCGTTTTATATACAGGTGGAGTAACCCTTCTGAGTGTTGTGGTTTGAGCCTCTCCTGGGACAGCAGTATTAGATTCTGATGCACCACTGCAGGTTTACCGTATCCCTTGGACCTTCACATTGATGATGAAACACAGAAATTGATCCGGTATTGAATACAAATGGCAAAATGTCGACTTATTTACAAGAGGAGTAACTCTTCTAATAGTTTTTACTTTGAGCCATGCCTGGGACAGCAGCATTAGATTCCGATGCACCACTGCAGATTTACTGTATCCCTTCGACCTGCACACTGACGATGAAACACAGAAATTGCATCGGTATTGAATACAAAAGGCAAAATGTCGACTTATTTACAAGAGGAGTAACTCTTCTAATAGTTTGTGCTTTGAGCCTTTCCTGGGACATCAGTATTAGATTCCGATGCACAACTGCAGCTTTACTGTATCCCTTAGACCTTCACATTGACGATGAAACTCTAAAATTGCATCGATATTCAATACAAAAGTCGCAATGCCGACTTATATACATGGACAGTAACTCATCTAATAGAGTGTGCTTTGAGCCTTTCCTGAGAGAGCAGTATTAGATTCCGATGCTCCATTGCATGTTTACTGTATCCCTTGGACCTTCAAATTAACGATGAATTACAGAACTTGCATCGGGAGTGTATAGAAAAGGCACAATGCCGACTTATATACAAGTGGAGTAACGCTTCTGAGAGTTGTAGTTTGAGCCTCTCCTGGGACAGCAGTATTAGATTCCAATGCACCACTGCAAGTTTTCCGTATACCTTGGACTTCACATTGACGATGAAACACAGAAACTGCATCGATATTGAATACAAAAGGCAAAATGTCAGCTATTTTCAAAAGGAGTAACTCTTCTAATAGTTTGTGCTTTGAGCCCTTACTGGGACAGCAGTATTATTTTCCGAAGCACCACTGCAGGTTTACTGTATCCCTTGGACCTTCACATTGACGATGATACACAGAAATTGCATCGATATTGAATACAAAAGCAAAATCTCGACTAATTTACAAGAGCAGTAACTCTTCTAATAGTTTTAGCTTTGAGCCTTTCATCGGTCAGCAGTATTAGATTCCGATGCACCAATGCAGGTTTACTGTATCCCTTGGACCTTCACATTGACGATGAAACACAGAAATTGCATCGATATTGAATACAAAGGGCAAAATGTGGACTTATTTACATGAGAAGTAACTCTTCTAATTGTTTGTGATTTGAGTCTTTCCTGGGACATCAGTATTGGATTCCGATGCACCACTGGGGGTTTACTGTATCCCTTGGTCGTTCACATTGACGATGAAACACAGAAATTGCATCGATATTGAATACAAAATGCAAAATGTCGACTTATTTACAAGAGGAGTAATTCTTCTAATAGTTTGTTCTGTGAGTCTTTCCTAACACAGCAGTATTAGATTCCGATGCACCATTGCAGTTTTTCCGTATCCCTAGGACCGTCACATTTACGGTGATACACAGAAATTGCATCGATATTGAATACAAAAAGCAAAATGTCGTCTTATTTACAAGTGGAGTAACTCTTCCAATAGTTTGTACTCTGAGCCTTTATTAGGACAGCAGTATTAGATTCCGATGCACTACTGCATGTTTACTGTATCCATTGGACCTTCAAATTAACGATGAAACACGGATATTTCATAGGGAGTGTATACAAAATGCACAATGCCGTCTTATATACAAGTGGAGTAACCCTTCTGAGTGTTGTTTTTTGAGTCTTTCCTGGGACTGCAGTATTAGAATCTGATGCACCACTGCAGGTTTACCCGATCCCTTGGACCTTCACATTTACGATGAAACACAGAAATTGATGGGATATTGAATACAAATGGCGAAATGTCGACTTATTTACATGAGGAGTAACTCTTCTAATAGTTTGTTCTTTGAGTCTTTCCTGGGACAGCAATATTAGATTCCGATGCACCACTGCAGGTTTACTGTATCCCTTGGACCTTCACATTGACGATGGAACTCAGAAATTGCATCGGTATTGAATACAAAAGGCGCAATGCTGACTCATATACATGAAGAGTAACTTTTCTAATAGTTTGTGCTTTGAGCCCTTACTGGGACAGCAGTATTATTTTCCGAAGCACCACTGCAGGTTTACTGTATCCCTTGGACCTTCACATTGACGATGATACACAGAAATTGCATCGATATTGAATACAAAAGCAAAATGTCGACTAATTTACAAGAGCAGTAACTCTTCTAATAGTTTGAGCTTTGAGCCTTTCCTCGGACAGCAGTATTAGATTCCGATGCACCAATGCAGGTTTACTGTATCCCTTGGACCTTCACATTGACGATGAAACACAGAAATTGCATCGATATTGAATACAAAGGGCAAAATGTGGACTTATTTACATGAGGAGTAACTCTTCTAATTGTTTGTGCCTCGAGCCTTTCCTGGGACAGCAGTATTGGATTCCGATGCACCACTGGGGGTTTTATGTATCCCTTGGTCGTTCACATTGACGATGAAACACAGAAATTGCATCGATATTGAATACAAAAGGCAAAATGTCGTCTTATTTACAAGTGGAGTAACTCTTCCAATAGTTTGTACTCTGAGCCTTTATTAGGACAGCAGTATTAGATTCCGATGCACTACTGCATGTTTACTGTATCCCTTGGACCTTCAAATTAACGATGAAACACGGATATTGCATAGGGAGTGTATACAAAATGCACAATGCCGTCTTACATACAAGTGGAGTAACCCTTCTTAGTGTTGTGGTTTGAGCCCCTCCTGGGACAGCAGTATTAGAATCTGATGCACCACTGCAGGTTTACCCGATCCCTTGGACCTTCACATTTACGATGAAACACAGAAATTGATGCGATATTGAATACAAATGGCAAAATGTCGACTTATTTACAAGAGGAGTAACTCTTCCAATAGTTTTTACTTTGAGCCATTCCTGGGACAGCAGCAGTAGATTCCGATGCACCACTGCAGATTTACTGTATCCCTTGGACCTTCACATTGACGATGAAACACAGAAATTGCATCGGTATTGAATACAAAAGGCAAAATGTCGACGTATTTACAAGAGGAGTAACTCTTCTAATAGTTTGTGCTTTGAGCCTTTCCTGGGAGAGCAGTATTAGATTCCGATGCACCATTGCATGTTTACTGTATCCCTTGGACCTTCAAATTAACGATGAATTACAGAAATTGCATCGGGAGTGTATGCAAAAGTCACAATGCCGACTTATATACAAGTGGAGTAACGCTTCTGAGAGTTGTGGTTTGATCCTCTCCTGGGACAGCAGCGTTAGATTCCAATGCACCACTGTAGGTTTACTGTATCCCTTGGACCTTCACATTGACGATGAAACACAGAAATTGCATCGATATTGAATACAAAAGGCAAAGTGTCAGCTATTTTCAAGAGGAGTAACTCTTCTAATAGTTTGTGCTTTGAGCCTTTACTGGGACAGCAGTATTAGATTCCGAAGCACACTTCAGGTATACTGTATCCCTTGGACCTTCACATTGACGATGATTACTTTTCAGTGCCCAAAGCAGTCGATAAACCACAGACTCGCTGCTACACAGAGTAACTGAGCAGCACATGGTATACTTCATTAAACAGCTAAGTATAAAAAGTGGTGCCCTCTACAGCCGTCACCTGCAAGTTTTTATCTAGGGCAGGGCTTCCCAACGTGTGGTCCGCGGACCACTTAGGGGTCCGCCGGCTCTTTTTTGGGCGTCCGCAGCCACCTTTCACCAAATCATGTAAAATAATGAATAAAATTATTAAATAAAATTGTGAACAAATTCATCACTTCTTTTTGTGTGAAGAACATGTGTACTTTTACTTCAGCTCGTATTCCCAAGCAGCCTTTGTGGTTCCTAAATGAGAACGCATACACAGTTTAGTGCCGGAGAATGCGGCTTCTCTGGTCGACTGTTTCGCAACAATACGGGGGTCGTTTGTGCCCCGGCTCCCGGTGCTTGATGCCTTGAAACCTTTTACGCATGCGCAGAGCGAGCTTTGTCGACCAATCACAGCGCTCGCTGGTACGTATGCGGCCCCAGGCATCATTAAACGTTAAACTTGCCTTGTCAGTGCACTACCTGTTTCATAAGTCGACTTTTGACCTTCAAGTTTTTTCATTCATCTCTAAACCAAAGACTATTGATACTTGGGGAGGGGGGGTGGGAAGGGGGAGGGGTCATTCGGAACATGGCACTTACATCAAGAAGCTATCAGTTCCCATGGCTTTCACTCTGAAATTTAAAGTTACTGTGTTCTTGACTGACTAGGGGTCCGCAATGGATTTTCGACTGAAGAAGGTGTCCGCCAGGTAAAAAGGTTGGGAAGCCCTGATCTAGGGCAAGGCCGGCCGCGGCGTGGCAAACTTAACACGTGCAGCGTGCGCATGCCACGTGTGGGACGAGGTTCGGATTTTCTTGGACCCTCTCAAAGTTCGCAGAACAGCACGACATTTCATTCAGCGCAACTGTGCGCCATTTTTCGGTCGCCAAACCTCTCCTTCTTCGGCAGAATCGTGCTGTAAGCGCGGTTTAGCGTTCGCTACTTTTTCGTTGCATGAAGGATGTCCAGTCACTGTTTGCAAAAAATGAGGGATGAGAATACTGACTTTCCATAAATGACAGATACTACATGTTCGATACAAAAAGACTTTACAATGTATGCAGAAGGTTTAACTAACAATGAAAGGGCGGAAAATTGGAGTGGTCGACAGATGGAATTCATTGTTCCGTACATAAAAATGCGATTTATAATAAATTTTCAGTCCTGGAGCACTTGAAGAATGGTAAAATATCTGAAGTCACATGGATTGTCAGCTGCAACAGTTTTCAGTGAAAATGAACGAAGAGTATGGCCGTTTCATACAACAAAGAGCCAAAGAAAGTGGTACACTGGCTTAATATCGCGTTGGGCTTCGGCGACTACGCAGAAGTGCCGCAAAACGACGTGGCGTGGACTTGGCTAATGTCTAAAGTAGTGCTGGAGGGAAATGACACCATGAATCCAGCAAGGCTGCCATAAATCCTTAAGAGAACGACGGGGTGGAGATCTCTTCTGAACAGTACGATACAAGGCATCCCAGCTTTGATCAACAATGCTCATATCTGGGGAGTTTGGTGGCCAGCGGAAGTGTTTAAACTTAGAAGAGCGTTCCCAGTGTGAAATTGTAGCAATTATGGATATGTGGGGTGTCACCCTGTCCTGCTGGAATTGCTGAAGGCCACCGAAATGTACAATGGACATGAGTGGATGCAGGTGATGAGACAGGATGCTTACGTACGTGTCACCTGTCAGATTAGTATCTAGGCTTATCAAGGGTCCCATATCACTCCAACTGCACACGCCACACACCATTACAGAGCTTCGACCAGTTTGAATAGTCCCCTGCCGACATGCACGGTCCATGCATTCGTGAGATCGTCTCCATACCAGTACATGTCCATCCGCTTGATACAATGTGAAACGAGACTCGTCCGACCAGGGAACATGTTTCCGGCCTTCAACAATCCAACGACGGTGTTCATGGGCCAAGGTCAGGCGTAAAACTTTGTGTCGTGCATTCACAAGGGTACATGAGTGTGCTTTCGGCACCAAAATACTTTATCAATGATGTTTCGTTGAATGGCTCCCACGATGATACGTGTTGATGACCCAGCACTGAAATTTGCACCAGTTGGCGGAAGGGTTGCACTTCTGTGATGTTCAATGATTCTCTTGAGTGGTCCTTTGTCCCGTTCTTGCAGGATCCTTTTACGGCCACAGCGATGTCGGAGTTTGATGTTTTTCTGGATTCCCGATATTGCTGATAAACTCGTGAATTGGTCGTACGGGAAACTCCCCACTTCATTGCTACCTCGGAGATCCTGTGTCGCATAGCTCGGCGCCGACTATAACACCACGTTGAAACTCACTTAAATCTTGATAACCTGCTATTGTAGCAGCATTAACCGATCTAACAACTGCGTCAGACACTTGTCTCATACAGGCGTTGCCGACCGCAGCGCCACATTCTGCCTGTTTACATATCTGTCTATTTGAATACGCACGCCTGTACCAGTTTATTTGGGGCTTCAGTGTATATTACTGAAAAGTACGTTGACTAACTGAAGAAACATGCCTGGGACGATTTTTCAATTAAAGTTCCATGTTGTTCAATTCATGAAGAAAAAATGAATACAGCAACGAAAATTAGAATTGCTCAATAGATTGTATACTCCACATTTTTAGTTGCTACCCCCAAGCATGTACAGTATATAAAAGAAAGCGGATGTAGGTTCCGTATGAGACTGTGTAACATGAATTACATATAAGCTGTGTTTTAAAGTGTAGTAGTGTGACAGATCGTTCTTGTTTATGTGTAAAAGAAACATGTTTCACTGCTCAGTCTCTTCCCAGATAGTCAGAAGCACCACAGTAAATTTTTGAAGAGGAATTTATGCCATAAATGACAACAGATTTAAGAAATTAACATGAAAGGAATCCAACAGAGACCTTTCATAACCCCAACGCTCCGGGAAAGGACTGTGCAGGGAATTTTCTGGCCATGCTAGGACATTCCCAAACAGGCTTCTCACACCCAACTTAAACCAAAAATGTAAAGAAAAGGCAAAAGGCCACCAGCTACTTGCTAAAACACAATAATTTCAACACATCTTTAGAACTACCAATTTCAAAGGGAAAAAACAATCTGTAACACGTATTTAAAAGATAGTGTAGACCTAATTCGGTCAGCAAGTAAAAACAATGGTCGTTGTGTCATTAATATGAAACAATTTCTGGTTGCTAACCTAATGGAGTTCACCAGTATTTGCTCATTGCAAGAACCAACTGATCGCAGGAAAATTTATGACAGTTTATTAACAAGTAAAATTTATGAAAATAGCAAAGGTGCCACAGCATTTAAAGATAACATGAAAATAACATCAGTATTATAAAACAGAACATTACAATGCACAATCCGCAAAAGCAAAAAAAAGATAAGGGAAAAAACATGTTTTACAAAAAGGATATCGCAAAAAAATTCTATATCTTATAAAACTAATTATTTGTAGAATTAAAATAACTTTGTGGCACTAATTTAATCACTCTACTATATTTCAGTTAGTTAGCAAACAATGATCACTGTGTCATTATACTAAAACTACAATTAATTATGTGATTGTAACCCTGAAGGGGTTCCTCACTATAAATATGTCCCATGCAAAGGCTAATCGATCACAGTCCGATGAGCATGAATAGCTATCTGACTGATAAACGAAGCAATGCCAAAGGAATGACTTTACGAAACAAAATATCTCAAATCTAATACAACACACAAAAACAAACATTGAGAAATAAAACAGCTCTGAAAGTACAGTAGTCAACGTCTAAAAAAAACATCAATAAATAAAACACCTGCAAAATACAAGAGTCAGTCTAATAAAAAAACACCAATAAATCGAACCCCTGCAAAATACACGATCAAAGTTTCTCTGAAAGGAGACACGTATATGCATTGGACTAAGAACTGTATAATCATTGTTCACTGGCACACTCAGTAGTTCCACTGTTCCGAGGCACAATATAAGAGGGGGGGGGGGGGGTTCGTCGCCACAGCTGTGAGTAGGGATTTTTGCCCATCTGTTGCATGCAATCCCGGCGACTCTGCCCTCTCATGAAGTTTCTCTTGGTGGCCCATGTCACGTACATCTCGATTTGGTTCCATGTCTGTGTTGTCAAATTCATGCGGTATCCTCGTTTGACATGCCAGGTGGGCAAGGATGACACTTAATGGCTCTTCTTTGTCCCACCCTTAGCAACCAGAGAACACTGAACCATGACTTTCTGTCATTTGACAATGGGCTTCCGCCAGGAAATGTTGTCAGGCGTCGTTGAAGTCTGCAAGTTTCTCTGGACAGTACCTGTCAAAAGACTCCACGCCCCTTTATCCCCTGTCTTCTGTCGTTTCGCTGCGGCCGTCTCGTCACGGTCGCGTGCGTGTGGTGCGTTGACAGCAGAAGGATTTCCGCGCGGAGGACAGCTCGGCCATCTCAGGTCATCGTCTCCCTGAAGGGTAGCACTGGTGCAGCCGGCCATTAGCTCCGGGTGCAAGGGAAAGTGTTTGCCATGTACCCTTCTTTTGCTGTCGACCGCGCTCCCGAAGTGGCCCGGTTGACAGTGTGTCCTGCTGGGAAACCCGCCAGTTTACAACTAGTCCTCCTCCTCGCTGCTCCCGCTGTCTCGTAAGAATTTAGCCGGTTCGCTTTCACGTTGTCAACTGCATTCACAGAAATTGTTCATCATAGTTATGTGATTACAAAATATCATACATAATACCACTTAGTATTGTCTTTCACAATTTTTTGATAAAAATAAAAATTAAATGAACTGACAATATGATATCTAGATCCACATCACTAATGTGGTTCACTTGCGTTTTAATAAATGAAATGCTACTTATTAATTCACTAAAATGAATAGCATTATGCCTTGTGCAAGTATAGGTCAGGACAGCATAGGATTTACATGCTATTTACACACACACATGCACGCCTGTTGTCTATTCTACAAACTAGCTACCCATAAACATGAATTACTCAAAATTTTACTTCAATCCACTACTAGTTAATCCAACAAGCTACTTCAATGCTACTTCAACACAGTGTTCATACCACTACAACATTGTTCTAATTCGTCCTCCTCCTGACGCTTGTGGCATTTGTCTTGTCACATGAAAAATATGGAGAAACTTTCCTTAAACATACACAGTTAAAAGAACAATGGTTATTTGCACACCAAAACATTTATACCAGTTGACACACCTGATAAGAGACTCGTAATTATACATTTATCATACTCATATGTTTATACATAAAACAGTAAGACAATTTCATCTAAGATTACGTTATCACAAGAATTAATCACACAGATGACTCTGAGAAGGGTAAAATATTTTCATCATACAGGTTATACTACATTTTCTTACCCATTTTGCTCCAATTTCGTTTCTTCTTTAAGTTAGCTTTTGCTTCCAAATCAGTTATTTCGCCTGTGGTGGTTATTCTGGATTCATTTCTCATGAATGGCAAAATTGTGGTCTCCTCTATTCTGTAAAACAGTTGCATCTTAACATCCTATTCAACTTACAACTGACACAAAAGATCCGAATCCTCCTGTAGTTTAAATGACAAATGTTTTTCTTCATCCTTATTACATTCAACCAAGCTTTCCTTCGGTCTCATAATCAAATTATTTAATCTTCCTCTACCTTCAAGAGGGAAATTTCTTCAGTTCAACTCATATAGGCTGCAGTGCATCCCGCACCAGCGAAAACAGTAAGCTGTAATGCTTACAGCATCAGCAAAACACATAAACGTCGCTTTTCTAGGGCAAGTATTAACGCAGAATAGCTTTTCAGGCTCTGGCTCAACATCAATCAAGACTACAGAAAGGATCCATATTTCTGTTCCATTCCTCATTTGCTGAAAAACTGCTCGTGTTTGAGTACCACAATAATATTTCAGGGCCACGTAAATTAAACAAACCACAATTCTTCTTTCACCTTGTAGGGAATCAATATACTGACGAAATTCACAGACAGCACTTTACATACTCAGCTATAAAGAACAAAAAAGACATATATCATCAATATTAACATATCATCGCATATTGGGAAGTCAGTGGTTAAACAATCGTATTATTGCATCCTGTTTTCAAGATTCCAAACTTACTCATCCCTTTCTCAGAGTTCTCCTATTTTAAAATATTCATACAGCACGCATGCTATAGTAAGAGATCCTAATTTATACTGACAGATATAGAATAGTAATAGATAGATAGTAGCACTGAAAGCAAAAAATCGGAAACAAGGCTACAACAGCTGGCGACTTGGGTTTGCCAGACCCATAATACCCACAGATCGGATATTCCCCTGAGTTTTGCATTAATTCAACACAGCTCTTGCTTCCCTCAGGAGCTACTCTTTTCAATTTACACAAAAAAACCATGAACATCACTTCAATCAATCACATAGAAACATCTTTATCATTATTTTTACCAACATGTTATTCAAAATGCATTTATCACAAATGTAAACTAATCAATTCTTTCTCTTCACCGTCCTCTCTACTCCTCACTGTCATTTCTACTCAATGTATGGTTTTCATGGGGAATCTTCCTTATCCGATACGGGCCGTTAAAGAGATTAAAAAATTTCTTGCAGACACCTGACCGTTTGTTAGACAGCTTGTGTGATCGGATAAGAACATTTTGTCCTATATGAAACATTGTTTTTCTCACGTTTTTCTTATACGCCTTGACTCTGGCTTCTGCTGCACGCTTGATGTTGTGTAAAGCTAAGTCAACAATTGCGTTCCGGCGTAGTCTCGGCTCTAGTGGCCAAGGCACCACCTCTTTGATTTTGCTTGGGGGCTCCTTGTTTTTTAGCACAGTGATTGGCGGAAGCTTTGTTGACGTATTAGGCAACTCATTAATTATGTTCTGAAATCCTTTTATTTGTATGTCCCACGATCGGTGATCACGACTGCAGTATAACCTACATCATTTTCCTAATTCACGCATAATACACTCACTGGTGTTCGAGCTGGGGTGAAATAGATAAATATATATATATATATAGGTTTAATTCTTCTCCTTCGAAGCATCCGCTGCCAGTATTGCGATGTAAATTGTGGTTCATTATCCGAAATAACCCTTTTCACACGCCCAACGTCATGCAGAAACTGCTTTGCAAATGCAGTTGCCACTGCCCTTCCTGTGGCTCGCCTCAATGGAGACAGACACACAAACTTGGAGGTTAGCTCCACCGCTACGAAAACATATGCAAAACCTGCTTTAGATCGTATTAGTGGCCCAAATAGATCCACGGCCGCGAGGTCAAAAAGTTTGCTTGGTATTATCGGGTGCAATGATGCAGCATAAGTCACTGTGGCCGCCTTTGCTCGCTGACAAGGTCCGCACACAACGAATACGCCGTAGCGTGTTATTAAAATAGCATGTCTCCTTCAGTTTTTCACAACATTTCTGTGCTCCGAAGTGGCCATAACTCAAATGTATGTACCATATAATTTTGTTTACGAGTTCATCCGGAATCGCCAACACCCATCTGGAGTCGTCCGGGGCTCGTTTCTTGAATAGTATTCTATTGCGCACTAAGTAGTACTGGCGTATTCCTACGTTCTCCTTGTCCTCCCACTTCTTCTTTATATCTTTCGATACTGCGTCCTTATCCTGTTCGTCCGCTGTACTCCCTAAAGAGGTGGTAACAAAGTTCTCGAACGCTACATTCTGTAAGTATAGGATGCTAAAATTGTTTTCACCGAGTTCCCCTTCTTCTGTGTGAACCAAACCTATAGGAATGCGTGATAAAGCGTCAGCAGTTACATTTTTCTGTCCCGGAATGTATTCTACAGTGAAATTATATTCCTGTAGGTATAGTGCCCAGCGTCCTAGTCTCCAATGCGTGATGTTTGTGCTCATAAGAAATTGGAGTGCACGATGGTCAGTGTACACCCTGGTGGTCCTCCCAAATAAGAAATACCTAAATTTTGAGAATGCCCAAACTATCGCGAGTGCTTCGAGTTCCGTTACGAAATAATTTTTTTCACATCGAGAGAGCACCCTGCTCCCAAACGAGATTGTTTTCCAAGTTGTAATATCATCATTTCCCTCCGTATGAAACAGTACCGCACCTAATCCTGACAAGGAACTGTCCGTCATTAAACAGAATTCTTGTGTCAGGTCGGGATGCACGAGGATGGGAGCCTCTACCAATGCCTTTTTCAATTTATGAAATTCATCCTGTGCCACTTGATCCCAGACCCACAAAGCGTTTTCCCTGTTACTCCACATAGACGGGGTGTACCAAGTACACTAAAATTTATAAATCGCTTATAAAAATTACACAGGCCTAAGAATGCTCGCAACTGTTTTTTATTTGTCGGCATTGCACACTCCGCTATCGCCGCAATTTTCTCCGGGTCAGGTCGTATTACATTTGCTGAGACAATATGGCCTAAGAATTTTATGTTCTCTCGTCCGAACTGTGACTTATCTAAGTTGACTGTTACACCTGCCTTCTCAAAAACATCCAGTAGTCTGTTCAGAACGTCATTATGGTCCTCCCACGACTTTTCCGCAATTAATATGTCATCCACGTAAATTGTCACTCGCTGTTTCAAATCATCAGGCAAAATGCCATTTAATCCCCTTATAAACGCAGCTGATGAGACGTTTAGTCCGAACGGGAGACGCCGGAATTGGAAACAATTTCCGTAACACAGGAACACTGTATATAATCTGCAAGATAGGTGTAGCACGATTTGCCAAAAACTCGAACGGAGGTCGACAGATGATAGTACCTTTACCCCGTGGAAACGTTGTAAGAGTTCCTCAAGGCTCTCAGGCCTGTCCGTTTCCGACATAATAATTGTGTTTATCTGTCTCGAGTCTAGCACCAAACGAACTGAGTTGTCGCGTTTTGGTACGACAAGCAAGGGTGAGTTGTACGAGCTTACTGCCCGCTCAATTATTCCTTGTTCTAACATCTTGTTTATTTCCTTCTCCACCTGGGCTTTATACGCCACGGGAATAGGGTATGGTCTAACAGAAAACTTCTGATGGTCACGTACTCTGAATTGGTAAGTAAAACCCTTAATCGCCCCGGGAGTCTCAGAAAATACCCGTTCATGATTCCTAAGTAGGCAATACAATTTCTCCTTTTCCCTGTCCGTGGTTCTGACACCCGCGATGCTCTTTCTCAGTGCATCAGCAAAAGCAACATCTTTCCCCTGCTCACCAGACGTAGAGCACGCCTCACTTACATTGTTCACGAGTAGCTCCAGTCTGGGTTGCGACTCGGTTTGAGCTTGAAATTTTAGGCAACTAATTTCTGACTCTGCACGTAATATGCATTCATCAAATACTAAATTCATTGGCTGATCCCCAACTTGAACTGTCATTACTCCTCCACCCATGTCAATTACTGCATGGTGGGCATTCATGAAGTCATTTCCTAAAATCATTGCCACATTCAGCATTGGGAGCACAAAGAAGTTGTACTCAAACTCTCTTCCCTGGCAGGTAAAATTAAGCCGAGTTTGCCTTCGGATTTCTATGCTCTTACCGTAGATTGCGCCCTTCACCTTTATTCCTCGCACTTGAAAAACGGGCCAAGTCCCAGTCCCTTCGCATTTTTGAAATGCTGCCTCGCTTACTATCGAGAAAGGGCTTCCAGTGTCAATGACACACTTAAAACATATTTCGTTTACTGCAACTGTCACGACTGGATTTATTCCCGAAATTTTAGCACTCGTAGTTTCTTGCAACAAATCCTCTCTAATATCTTCCCTCTCTATATACCGTATGCACTCCTTTGCCATGTCGTTCATTGGTTCCGATTGGGCGCCTTCTGCGCTGATCGTTTGTCATTGCCGGTTTTGTTCATTTCCATTTGCTGGATTATGTCTAGGGTTAGCCGGCCGAATTTCAACATCATGAGGTGCTCCGCCTATAGTCCTATTCCCACCGTGTTCACCGTGATATCGATTCTGGTTGCCGTAACTGTTCCGTTCGCGATTCTGTCCACGTCCTCGATCATTTCTGTTGTTCCACCTGTGTTCGCGACTGTTACCCCAGTTTCTATACGGCCGGTCCCGATTATTGTTTCGTTCGCGTCGCGACGACCAGTCACGCCGTTGATTAGTAATACGGCCACGACTGCGGTCGCGCTGCTGTGCCCCGTAATAACTTTGTGCCTGATTAGGCGGGCATTCTGCTGTATTATATTCCAACTCTTGGAGAAGTGTTTTAAACGTTTCCACGTCCTCTTTGCATCGTCCCGCAAGAATGACGTGCCGCAAGTGCATCGGCAATTTGGTGATGCATATCCTAATTAGTTCCGCAGGCCCGTATGGATCGTATAAAAATTGATTTGCCTGCAGCATGTGGTCGAATAGGCGTGCAGGGCTGCCGAAACCAGACTGGTTCAAATTTGGCAGCATAATTATGCCATGTTTGACCCTATCTTGTGCCGCTTCCGACCAATAGGCGGAGAGAAAGGCTTGTCGAAACTCCCGAGTGGAGTTGCAGTGACGCGCTGCCGACCTCATGCGAATCGCCGGTTCGCCTTCCAAATAGCCACACATATATTCTATCTTATGTGAACTTGACCAGTCGGGGGGAAGACAAAACTCAAATTGCTCGAGCCATGCACGTGGATGTATTCCTTTTTGCGAATTTCGGAATATCTCAAACTTTCTTACCGTAAGGAAATGTTTGAAATCAAATCCCCGCATTTCCTCCTGTCGAGGCCCTTGAATGTTTCTATTTTTTTCATGTCTGCCCCTCAAATTACATTCATTCCTGTCGTCAAAATCTCCCTCGTGGCCGGAGTCCCTCTCTGCACTGTTCGTACGGCTATTTTTAGTGCTATTGGCGAGTTCGGAATCACACGCCATGCGGTTTTCCAGATGCGCCACGCGTTCTTGTAATTCGCCTGTTACAGCCTTGTGTTGCCTGTTCACTTCGAATTGTCCCTTCTGAAATCTCAGAAGCGAACGCACTTCTTCGGTCTCTGCGGCCGCTACCGGTGTAGTATTGTTCTCGCTTTCCGTCAGCTTCATCGTGCCTACAATGTCCGCTAATGCCGCAATCTTATCATCTATTTGTCTCTTGTCCTCCGCCCCAGTCTGCTTCAATTGTTCTACTTGCTGTTCCAACGCGTGGATCGCTAAACTGTTGTCCGCTATTGTGTTGCTAACGGACGTGGGACAATGCGTTTCTGCCTCTTGGACCCTCGAGAGTACCTGCTGATGTTCCCTTTGGCATTCTTCCCTCAGCTCTTGGAAATTCCTAAGTAGCCGTTTTTCGCTTTCTTTAGATTCGGCATCGCGACTCCTCTTGCTCTGTTCTAAGGCTTGCAGACGATCATCGATTTGTTCAAATGTACGGCCTAATTCTTTCATAATATCACTTTTTATTTCACTTGCCAGATTGTTTATTCTTTGTGAGATATCATCGGACACTCTCTGCATCGACTTGTCGACTTTATTTGTCTGCTGGATTAGTTTTTCGTCTATTTGTTCGCCTAGCTCGCGGATCGATTTTTCGGATGATTCTTTTTGTTCTCGGAACGATTTTTCTGATTTCTGCGTCATTTGTTCGCCTAGCTCGCGGATCGATTTTTCGGATGATTCTTTTTGTTCTCGGAACGATTTTTCTGATTTCTGCGTCATTTGTTCGCCTAGCTCGCGGATCGATTTTTCGGATGATTCTTTATTTTGTTGCAATAAGGCTTTCATGAGTTCTGCCAAATCAATTTGGTTAGTAGGAGGCAAATTTATTTCTGGCTCTGCTGTGAGCCCGTTCGTGCTGTTTTGCATTTCGTCTGAAGTATTCCCCATTGCATTTTCGGAACCGCCCGACGCGTTAATATTGGAAATCAAATTATCCCCTTGGTCCATGTTGCTTAAGTTGTTGGACCGCTTACTTTTAGCTTGGTTACGTGTTTGCATTAGTGCAATTTATACTCAGTACGCAACACACTAATCACAATAAATGTGTCCCCCAAAAATTACGACAGTCACACGAAAGATACCCAACCTAGTACACACTTTTTCACATGCAAAACAAATTTTTATCTTTGATCGAAACAGTGGAATATACAAGCGAGAATAAAAAACACACAGACATATAAAACACACAAATATAAAAAACAAAACAAGACAAACAACGCAACGCCGATCAACAACGCCGTGAATCTTTTGAAAGTCTGCTCGGAAACAACACAGAAGTTGTTTGAGCGCTGTAGAAAAAAAATTAAGATTATAACACGCTCGCAATCTAACGTTTCAGAGATTCCAGAGTCTAGCGGAATCACAGAACAGGGTCGCCATGTGTAATATTGCTACATTAATTTGGTATGATGAAAGCGGTACTGACTGACAATAAAACCGGGTTAAAAGCTGTGATCTGTCTGGGGACGTTAACCGTGGATTACTGGGCAACTGTTTCATCAGATATTTAGTCTAGGTTTACCAAGCAGACTAACATTAATGATAATCTTTTAATAGTCATACAAAACCGGTAATATATATATATATATAAAAAGAGAATTTAAATAAAAAGAAAGAAATCAGTTTATATTTGGAAATTTATTTTTAAGAGTGGTCACTGAAATTTCAGCATATTATACGTGAGTTATAACTGAGCTGGTGCCTTATTTACGATTGAAAAATGTGAGATTGTAATCTTACGGAACACATAAAATATGGAGCCAAGATTGGGAGACTGCATACGACACTGCATTCATAAAATAACTCACGAAGAACATTGAAACATAAGCAAGAAGAAATTAACCACAACCAACAGATTCAGTTTTTACCCAAAGAAATTACGTTCATACCACAATCCTGTCCGTCATGTAATTACCACACACTGGTATACTAAATTCATATTAACTCTTTGTGAAATCTTCCCAAAAAGAATAGCTGAGGGCTACTTTGATGATTACACCACATGCTCCACGTGGTCAACTTGGTTTACACAAAGCGTACAACTCCACAATAATTTTGATAATTAAAATACATTAGATCGAAAAGCAATTGACAAAAGCAAAACCTTGAACTGGTTACTAACGTCTTACTATTAACCTGATGGGTCAAACAGTTATATAAGCACGTGGTACTGGTCTCGCAAAGTACACTCCACGTGGGTTGAACATAAAGAAAAGCATAAAGAAAAGTTGTTATATTGTAAAATATTGTCAAGACGAGACGTTATAATCACACAAGCATTCACATTTAAGATTGATGAACTTAGAGTTACTGATCAACACGTGGTTCCACTTTACTCGCAAAGTAATGACAAAGCAACTACCCCAAAATAATCTGAACTTCACACGAGAATTACACTACGCTGCAGTTTAAGATAACCTTAGATATTTTAGAGCTAAACCCGAGATAAAGATGATTAAATTTTCAGTTAGGCTGAACTTAACAAATCCATTGTCCTATGGACTTAGCAGACACGCGCTTAGCTGGAGATCTTACCACTTCAGACGCTCGCCACCGCCAGACTGCAACTCCTACTGCCGAGCGTGCTTCCTGAGGGTGGCTCACAAAGACAAACGGAAGGGGCCAGAGGGGCAGCTTCCTATACCAACATGACAACGGACGGACAGAACCATACTAAGGATAGAAACCTCTCTGCTTTAAGAAAGCGTAGCTACCTGTTCCGACGTTGGTCCTACTGTTCTCTAGCAGACAGCCTTGTCTGCTACCCTCAAGCATGCAACTACAAATACATTTGCTCATTCATACTCTCACACAGAAGGGAAGGGGGATGACAGTATCTTATCATATACAGTATATAAAAGAAAGCGGATGTAGGTTCCGTATGAGACTGTGTGACATGAATTACATATAAACTGTGTTTTAAAGTGTAGTAGTGTGACAGATCGTTCTTGTTTATGTGTAAAAGTAACACGTTCCACTACTCAGTCTCCTCCCAGATAGTCAGAAACGCCACAGTAAATTTAGGAGAGGAATTTACTCCATAAATGACAACAGATTTAAGAAATTAAACATGAAAGGAATCCAACAGAGACCTTTCAACCTTCTTGCTTCCCGCTGTTGAAGATAAATTCGGGAATGGTGATTGCATCTTTCGACACGATCGAGCACCTGTTCATAATGTACTGCCTGTGGCGCAGTGGTTCCACGACACTAACATCCCTGTAATGGACTGGCCTGCACAGAGTTCTGACCTGAATCCTACAGAACACCGTTCGTATGTTTTAGAACGCCGACTTCGTACCAGGCCTCACCTACCGACATCGATACCTCTCCTCAGTGCAGCACTCCGCGAAGAATGGGCTGCCATTCTCCAGGAAACATTCCAGCACCTGATAGAACGTATGCCTGCGAGAGTGGAAGCTGTCATCACGGCTAAGGGTGGGCCAACATCATACTGAATTCCAGCATATTGGCTCTTGTAATTGAGACATTATCTACAACTTGTGTTAGTTCATTGAAGAAAGGGCCCACACTAACACTGGGTGATTAAGACATACGTAAAATAACTGATTTCTTGTTGATGTCAAGTGTTGTTAATTCAGTATCAGATTTTTGAAAGTGTTTCTGTTCACTTACGGTATCAAGTTCGTTCCTTGATATAACTGTGTTCCTTTTCTGATAGAAATGAACCATCCTCCAGCTCTTGAAGCAGATCGACAGGAAGACTGTCATTTCATACAGTGATAATGTTATACAGGGCAGTACACCAACACTAACACATTCTTCACTTGCAGCGTTATAGGACAAAGTAAAATACGAATGAAACAAAACCGTCTGGCAGGCAGGGAAATGCTTCTAACAGCCAACTGATGCTTCCCTTCAGCAACTGCTAAACGATAGATGATCCATAACAACAATAAATGTCTGGAAGTAAAAGAACTACACACAATTCATTCAATAAGTACTTCGTAACAGCTCAGGAAATAAGTTTTAATCTTATTCGTTTCTTTGTGAATGAGGTCAATGGAACATATGAATAACTGACTGACTGTCCGTAATACACTGAGCCATAGCAACTGGTATAGGCATGCGTATTCAAATACAGGGATATGTAAACAGGAAGAATACGGCGCTGCGGTCGGCATAGCCTGTATAAGACAACAAGTGTCTGACGCAGTCGTTAAATCGGTTACTGCTGCTACAGCGACAGGTTATCAAGATGTGAGTTTGAACGTGGTGCTATAGTCAGCGCACGAGCGGTGGGACACAGCATCTCCGAGGTAGCGATGAAGTGGGGATTTCCCCATACGACCATTTCACGAGTGTACCATGAATATCAGGAATCTGGTGAAACATCAAATCTCAGACATCGCTGCGGCCAGAGAAAGATCCTGCAAGTAAGGGACCAACGACGACTGAAGAAAATTGTTCAGCGTGTCAGAAGTGCAACACTACCGCCGATTGCTGCATATTTTAAAGCTGGGCCATCAACAAGTGTCAGCGTAGCATAATCAACATGGCCTTTCGGAGCCAAAGGCTCACTGTGATCCCTTTATGACTGTACGACACAAAGCTTTACGTCTCGCCTGGGCCCGTCAACATCGACATTGGTCGGTTGATGACTGGAAACGTGCTGGCTGGTCGGACGAGTCTCGTTTCAAATTGTATCGAGCTGATGGACGTGTAGTGGAATGGAGACAACCTCACGAATCCATGGACCCTGCATGTCAGCAGGGGACCAGGTTGGTGGAGATTCTGCAGTGGTGTGGGGCGTGTGCATTTGAGGTGATACGGGACCGCTGACACGTGCAAATACGACTCTGACATGTGACACGTATGTCATCATCCTCTCTGATCACCTGCATCCACTCATGTCCATGGTGCATTCCGACGGACTTGGGCAACTCCAGCAGGACAATGCGACACCCTATATGTCCAGAATTGCTATGGAGCGGTTCCAGGAACACTTGCGCTGGCTACCAAACTCCCCACACATGAACTTTACTGAACATATCTGGGATGTCTTGCAACGTGCTGTTCAGAAGAGATCTCCACCTCCTCGTACTCTTACGGATTTGTGGACAGCCTTGCGGGACTCGTGGTGTCGGTTCCCTTCAGACACAGCGTGTTGCGGCACTTGGGCTTGCTCGAGGGGTCCCTACACCATATTAGGCAGGTGTACTATGTCGATCTTCCAGAGACGTTCGTTCACTCTAATAACACAAGTAATGACTGCTCAGTAAAAAAATGTTGAAGCTGGTAGGCTTTCAAGGGCACTGGACAAAATGTTAGTGACCCCCGTAGACTCATAGCCAATACTGTGTGGCACCACCTCATTTCGTCAAGGGAGAGATTCCAAGAGTATCTTAAGGTGTACTAGATCTAGCTAGAGACATTCACTGATGTTTGGGAGCCAAAAGCTGTGAGACTGCGAGAATGATGATTGCACAAACAGCTACAGACGTGTGTTATGGGACAGCTATCGTGTAACGTAGCGGACAATTCGAGGTACGACACACTTCCGAACTTCAAGTAACCAGAAAACCACGTGACCTGCCCTGGGAAAACAGATGTTGCCGTATTGGAATATGCAAAGGTGAACCATGTGCTCATCATAAGGTGTAGGAGAAAGTGCAAAACTTGGTATCGATAATGTTGAAATAAAGATCAGCGTTCGTGTTCGAGGTAATGTGACTGAATGGCCGCAATCTATGGTTCGAGAAACACCCATAAAACATAACAAAACCACCTCCGGCCTCAACTGTGCCGTCCACACGCTGCAGGCTACATGCCTCATAGAGCCGTCGGTCCTATCAACGGCCTGCATTGTTTGAAAAGGGGCAAAGTCGAAACTCGTCGGAACGTGCTACTCCCTCCAGTCATGTAACGTCCAGTTGCGCCGTTGTGTGGCAAATCGAAGACGTGCAGCTTTACATGCCGTTGCGAGGGATGGACTTTATGGACTTTAGCGAGGTTTCCTACTCCAGTTTGCCACTGCGTGGAGTTCCCTTCACAATCACGGCTCAGAAACTGACTGGGAAGGACAAGCATTGACTAACAGCTGATATTTCTGTCGGGTTTGTAGCAATTTTGTGCCGTATTACATGTTTGCGAGATGGAAATCATTCGTTGCAGACATGTTGTAAAATACGCCTTGATACGCCAACAAATCAGGCAACTTCATTCACCGTGTAGCTATTGGCAGCTCCAAACACGGCAGCAGCTTTCTGTCACATCTCCACGCAAACAGATCTTTCGGTGTTCATTCAACACAATAGAGTGGCACATATCATCGACAGTCGCGTCTGCACACTTTGTATCGCTTCTGTTGTGTGCGCAAATCGGTAGGAGTTGTCGCTATGATACAACGTGACGTCACAGCACTGAAGAGTCACTGACTAGAAGATGTCTCCGAGAGTGGGCTCGAATTTTTGAAACCATTATACGGTGATGGTCCAAGGCGTCACACCCTGCAGTCGGTCACACTGGTGCGCCCTCGTCTGTGAGTGATCGATGAAAAGAATTTCTGAATTTCGTGAGTAGCTCTACTAGAGCGTTGAGTAGGTTCGTATCTCGTTACAGACTTAGAATTCTTTTATTTTTTAATCTTTATTGAAATCACTTTGATCGTTAATTTTATTCAAATAACAGTTTTAAATGTAACATTTTTTATTCCTTTGTAACGTCAATTTATTTACACTGTTCATTCTTTCAATTGCTCTCATTTTTTCTTCCTAACATTCTTCTACCACTTGGGATACTTGTGCATGTGAATTTAATTATTGTGATTTATTGGTTACGATTTAATTTTTTTCCTTTTATCGTCTTATATTCTCGTCCATGTTATCGCCTTCATTATTTTTATTCCTGACTTTGCTACATACAGTTTTACTTATAACCCTTCTTAATTTGCATCTGCGTTGTTTTGTGCATAGTGCAATAAGAATTTTTTTCTAAATGTCAATGTGTCAGTTGCCATCCAAAAAAGCTATGCACCTTGTAACAAAAAATATGTTTTTGACACCATACCACAGTCAATAGGAGTAGGTTTGTTTCGTCTTTTGTTTTTTTGAATGATAAAATGGCATTTTAAAGCGTTTAAATATTATGATAGATAAATTGAAAATAATGATATTCACATGCACAAAGATTCGAAGTGGAAAAAGAATGACGGGAAGAAGTAATTACAACAACTGAAACAATTAATACACTGATTAAAGTAACGTGATAGTGGAATAAAAATTTAAAAAATCACTTTCTTTCCAGTTAATTGAATAAAAATAACACTTAAATCAATACTCGATGTTAACAAATTTCTCTTCTTCAGAAATGCTTTCCTTGCCATTGCCAGTCTACATTTTATATCCTCTCTACTTCGACCATCATCAGTTATTTTGTTCCCCAAATACGAAAACTCATTTACTACTTTAAGTGTCTCATTTCCTAATCTTATTCCCTCAGCATCACCCGACTTAATTCGACTACATTCCATTATCCTCGTTTTGCTTTTGTTGATGTTCATCTTATATCGTCCCTTCTAGACACTGTCCCTTCTGTTCAACTGCTCTTCCAAGTCCCTTGCTGTCTCTGACAGATGTCATCGGCGAACCTTAAAGTTGTTATTTCTTCTCCATGGATTTTAATACCTACTCCGAATTTTCCTTTTATTTCCTTTAATGCTTGCTCAATATACAGATTGAATAACATCGGGGAGAGGCTACAACCCTATCTCACTCCCTTCCCAACCACTGCTTCCCTTTCATGTCCCTCGACTCTTATAACTGGCTTCTGGTTTCTGTACAAATTGTAAATAGCCTTTCGCTCCCTATATTTTACCCTGCCATCTTCAGAACTTGAAAGAGAGTATTCCAGTCAACATTGTCAAAAGCTTTCTCCAAGTCTACAAATGCTAGAAACGTAGGTTTGCCTTTTCTTAATCTAGCTTCTAAGATAAGTCGTAGGATCAGTATTGCCTCACGTGTTCCCATATTTCTACGGGATCCAAACTGATCGTCCCCGAGGTCGGCATCTACCAGCTTTTCCATTCGTCTGTAAAGAATTCGCGTTAGTATTTTGCAGATGTGACTTATTAAACTGATAGTTCGGTAATTTTCGCATCTGTCAACGCCTGCTTTCTTTTGGATTGGAATTATTATATTATTCTTGAAGTTTGAGGGTATTTCGCCTGTCTCATACATTTTGCTCATCAGATGGTAGAGTTTTGTGAGGACTGGCTCTCCCAAGGCCGTCAGTAGTTCTAATGGAATGTTGTCTACTCCCGGGGTTTCGACTTAGATCTTTCAATGCTCTATCAAACTCTTCCTGCAGTATCATATCTCCCATTTCATCTTCATCTACATCGTCTTCCCTTTCTATAACATTGCCCTCAAGTACATAGACCTTGTATAGTCCCTCTATATACTCCTTCCACCTTTCTGTTTTCCCTTCTTTGCTTAGAACTGGGTTTCCATCTGAGCTCTTTTCTCCAAAGGTCTCTTTAATTTTCCTGTAGGCAGTATCTATCTTACCCCTAGTGAGATAAGCCTCTAAATCCTTACATTTGTCCTCTAGCCATCCCTGCTTAGCCATTTTGCACTTCCTGTTTATCCAGGTCCCATCTCCTTAAAATCCCACCTTTTTGCAGTTTCTTCAGTTTTAATCTACAGTTCATAACCAATAGATTGTGGTCAGAGTCCACATCTGTCCCTGGAAATGTCCTACAATTTAAAACCTGGTTCCTAAATCTCTGTCTTACCATTATATAACCTATCTGAAACTTGTCAGTATCTCCAGGCTTCTTCCATGTATACAACCTTCTTTTATGATTCTTGAACCAAGTGTTAGCTATAATTAAGTTGTGCTCTGTGCAAAATTCTACCAGGCGGGTTCCCAATCCATATTCACCTATTACGTTTCCTTCTCTTCCTTTTCCTACTATCGAATTCCAGTCACCCATGACTATTAAATTTTCGTCTCCCTTCACTATCTGAATAATTTCTTTTATCTCATCATACATTTCTTCAATTTCTTCGTCATCTGCAGAGCTAGTTGGCAAATAGACTTGTACTACTGTCGTAGGCGTGGGCTTCGTGTCTATATTGGCCACAATAATGCGTTCACTATGTTGTTTGTAGTAGCTTACCCGAACTCCTATTTTTTATTCATTATTAAACCTATTCCTGCATTACCCCTATTTCATTTTGTATTTATTCCTCATAGCACTGATGTAAATAATGAAACATGGCAGTTCACCATTGGCAAGTGCAAATTCACTACGGTGACCCACAAGACAATACGTTCATTCTGATACTGTTCCGAAAACTCTGTGTTACATCTACATCTATGTACATAAGTCAGCAAGCCACCGTATGTTGTATTGTGGAGGATACCATGTACCACTACCAGCGATTTCCTTTTCTATTCCACTCGAAGCGAGGGAAAAAAAGATTGCTTACATGCCTCCGCAAGAGCTCTAATTTATCTGGTGTTTGTGATATTTATGCAAAATATATGTTGCTCACTGTAGAATTTTCTGCAGGCAGGTGTAGCTATTTCATGGGAAGTGTGTCGTCTTCCCTTTAGGGATTCCCATTTGAGTTTATGAAGCGTCTCAGTAGCAGTCTCACGATGATCAAATCTACTGGTAACAAATCTAGCAGAATGCTTCTGTATTGCTTCAATGTCTTTCTTTAATATTACTTTCTGAGGATACCAAATACTCTAAGAGTACTCAAGAATAGGGTTGCCTTAGTGTTGTATATGTGGTCTCCTTTTGTAGGTGAGCTACACGTTCCTAAAACTTTTCCAGTAAACTGTAGCTGAAAATCCACCTTTCTTACTGCTGTTTGAATGTGCTGATTACATTGCATATCACTTTGCAATGTCATGTGTAGATATTTAACCGACGTGGATTTGTCAAGTAGCACAGCACTGTCACTGTGCTCAAACATTACAGGATTTTTCTTCCTACTTATCTGCATTAATTTACGTTTTTCTACGTTTAGAGAATATGGCCATTCATCCAGACAAAACAGAAATTCTGTCTAAGTCACACTCTATAACTTTTCAGTCACACAAGGAGAACATTTCCGCATATACTACGGCTTCATCATACGGTGAGGAGTAAAAATTCTGCAAATTCTTTACTAAACAAAGGCAATTAATAACAAACTCCTTTTCTTATTATGGAAAGAAAGATGTTCCAGCTAATAAACCCAATATCCACCAGCCAAACAGTTTCTTTTTCTCTAAATATTATATGCACCTGCAGATGTTAATGGCACTGTATCACTTGGAAGTGAGTCTGTACAGCCAAACTAACTTACTGCGTCTCCATCCAGCTCGCATACTCAAAGTGTAACTATGTTCTGACAATTACGTCAAATGCATTTTCATCTTTAGTATGGAATGGAGATGTAGACGAAGAGAATTTTTAACGACTGTGCAGTGGCCAATAGCCAAGTAATGCTTTTCGCAACCACACTTCTTTCATAGGTGTGGCCCTGGTGGAGTCGGTGCAGCTTTGGCCTTATCTGTAGTGTGCACAGGATCACACGGACCCACTGTCCCACCCGGACTTCTAACACTGGTCTTCTTTTCTTTCAGTGCTCAACCCTGAGGTTGGTTTGCAGCAGAGCGCCACTCCTCTCATCTGTCTGACTTTGTCTTCATTTCCACGTATGTGTTACATCCAACGTCATTCATGATGAGTTGCATGTGTGATATCCTTGGTCACCCCCACCGATTACTTCCCTCAGTAGCTCCTTCTGCTGTTGTTCCAATCATTTTGTTGTGTCGTAGGACGTGCCCTACAAGTTTGTCTCTTCTTGTTTAGATGTGCCTCCACAGACATCTGGTTTCCTGTACTCTTCCAAGCACCCCATCATTTGTTACTTTTTGTCTCTCCAGCTGATCTTCATCGTCCTTCTATAGCACCACATCTCCAGAGCCTCTAGCCGTCTTCTCTCTTCTCTTCCAATTGTCCAAGTTTCACACCCTTGTAGGGCCACACTTCAAACGAAAGCTTTCATGATACGTTTCCTCATTTTCAGACTGATGTTGTTGCCGGAGAGTAAGTTCCTCCGCCAGTTACATGCAATTTTGGCCTTTTGTATTCTGGTCGCAATTTCTTTCCAGCTTCTACCATCCCTTGTGATTTTGCTTCCCAGGTAAGTAAATTCCTCTATGACTTCCAGCTCCTCTCTTCCAATTCTCATTCTCAGACGTTCATATTCTGCTCCTGTACTGCATACCATCACTTTAGTCTTTTTCTTGTTTATTCTCATTCCACACTGATTGCATAGAATTTTTTCCATTGTTCTGAGGACTTCCCATAGATCTTCTTTTGTCTCTGTGACTATAGCAATATCATTTGCATAACGTACCATGTCTATCTTCAGCCCACTAATTTTGATACCCACCTTAGTAGTTTCTTGAACATGGTCTATACCTTCCTAGATGCAAGCATTGAATATAAGAGGAGCGAGAGCACATCCTTGTCTTACCCCTTTTCTAATATTTGCTTCTTGTTCCTGGTGACAGTCCCTAATCTCCGCCACCTCACTCTTATACAAACTGAGTATCACACGGATGTCTTTGTACTTTATTCCACTTTTCCTCAGCACTCTGAAAATCTCTTGCCAGATAACGTTATCAAATGCCTTTTCCAGGTCTACAGAGGCAATACAAGTTGGTTTATTTTTCTGTCATTGCCTTTCGATAACGAGTCTTAGTGCCAGAATCGCCTCTCTTGTTCCCAATCCCCTTCTGAAACCAAACTGATCTTCACTCAGCATATCCTCCACCTTCTCTTCAATTCTCTTCAGAACTAATTTTATGAGAATTTTCGATGCATGTGATATTAGACTTAGAGTTCGGTACTGTTCACATTTTGTAGCTGGTGTCTTCCTTGGTATTGTGCAACGTAACCTTCCAGTACTGGTGGTGGTAAAAGTATATTGAAAGGTGGCTACACTGAGTCACAGCGCCAGAGATCGCGCCAGAGAGTATTGTTCCGCCGCCTCCACTGGCAGTGATTATTGAGACGTAGCGGCAAGCAGTTCTTGCCGAGAAGTTGTGGTGGACACTGCTTGTCGTGAAGTCGGAGTGAGATGTGATAGTGGAGAGTGTTGTTCCATGTTTTATGCAGTTATTTGATGGGAGAGATAGCAGATGTTATTCTAATGGAGATATTGTAACGATCAGAATGCTTTCCGTCAATATAAATGAGGTAAAAAATTCACTTTTCCTTTTATTATTGCAATGTTTTAAATAATGTGTCATTACAGGTTCAGTCAACAAAGCATCTGGCTTGTGTTCTTGTATTAGAGTGTAATTCTGCTTTCCTTACGCAATTATAGTATTTCTAATTTTCTTTTATCACGTCAGTATAATTGGTATTTAAAAATTCTTGTCTTGTTGAAGAAGAACGGTGCCAGATGTGCGTTGAGTCATACTACCACATACAGAACAGCTACACTTGTGCTTGTTGTGGCGTTGGTTTTATAGTTGCTGGGGACTTAATTAATTAATTGTGTTAATGAAAATTTTCATTTCATTCCTTGTTGTTGTTCTAAGCCGTCAGATTGCGTACTAAAACTACTCAGGGCCAGCCGTTTACGAGACTTGCGTAATCGGATTTACAGCTACAAAAAAAAAATATATCTGCAGTATTATTTTAATTAAGCCCCCATGCACGTGGCGACCGCTGCTTCGGATCGTCCCTTGGAATCTTCTGATTGTGAAAATAGTAGACAGTAGTATTGTTGTAGTAAATTGTAGTTTAGTAATTGTAGTCTATATTGCATGTGTAGATTTGGTAATTGTCATTCTTCTAATGGTATTTTTCAAAATTTATTTTTTTTGTTGTCTTGTATACGCATTTGACAATTTAGTGCAATTATTTCAATTGTTCGTTAATCGTGTTTGAGGGAAACATTTCGTGTGAATGATATTGTTGATGATAAAGTGTCATTGTGTGTAATTTTCATATAGTGACGAGTTTTGTATATTTTGTAAATGATTACGCGATCAATGAAAAAGGCAAAAATGATGAATAGTGAGAATGACGAAATTGTTGATATGGCGAACTCGCCAACACAGGAGAACAGTGTGATGAATAATGAAGTTGAAAACAATTTAATAAGTCGGGAAAATAGTCCGGAACCATTTCAAAATTTTTCTCATTCAGAAAATTCACAGAATACAAGATTGACGATAGAAGATTCTGGAATAGTATCGAACACAGATAGCTTTACAGCTATGCAGAAGGAAGTTAGTTTTGTGGGAAATGTTAGGGGCGAAAAGAATTTCGAACCGGCTGATATGGAGCAGTTGATGAGTGCAATATTAAATTTGGGATCACAGTTACGATCTGAATTAAAAACAGATAGGGAAACAATGGAAATACGGTTAGACTCACTGGGATCACAGTTACGGTCTGAATTAAAAGCAGATAGGGAAACAATGGAAAAACGGTTAGACTCACTGGGATCACAAATGGGAACAATGGAAACACGGTTAGACTCACGAATAGGGACATGTTTCAAAAATATGAAAGATGAGTTAAAGAAAGAAATCAGAGAAGAAGTACAACCGATTTTGAACTCTCACAATAATAGATTAATTGCAGTAGAGATTAGACAAAGGGAACAGGATAGAGAACAGGAAGAAAGAGATCGCATGATAGTACAGAAATTTTCAGAGTTAAATTTACAACGTGCACACGATAAGAAAGAAATATTTGAGAGAATCGAGGAATCCGTACCAAATGACAGAATAAATAGCTTAACGCAACAGTGTGAACAGTTAACGACTAAATGTGACAATACCGAAACCCGAGTCGCGACACTTACGGAAGACGTAAATAAACAGAAAGAACAATTAGGTGATTTATCGGAAAGAGTTGAGGAGATTTCAGATAGATTGACAAGTCTTAGCTTAAATGGGGACAGAGATTCAGATGATACAGCTCCATTGCCATTTTCAGAAACCGAAGAGTACCAGAACATAAATAAACATGTTGAAAATCAGGGAAAATTTAATGAACGCGTGAAAAGGGAATTTGAGGCATTAAAAAAGCAAGTCAAACAAATTGAAGGCGAAATCGTAGGAAAAGACGGCAAAAGAAATTTAGAATCACAGATACCAGAGGGGTATGAAGAAAGTAATTTGTTTCATTTACGGAATGCAACAAGAGAGCGCCAGGCGCGCGAACTTGACAATAATCGACATTGGGACTGGGACAGACGCGGTAGGTCTTTGTCGCCACGAGGCGAAAACTTTGACTATAAACAGTTTTTGACTGTTCGGAAATTTAAGATCTTCCGCAATTCTAAGAATGACATACATCCATGTGCGTGGTTAGATCAATTTATGTACGCACTTCCACCAAATTGGCCACTAAGTCACAAACTGGAATTTATGTGTGGATATTTAGAAAACGAACCGGCGACGCGGATGCGCGCACTCATTAGAGATTGTAATAATCTGAATGATTTTTATCATGCATTTCTATCGGCATATTGGTCCGAAAACACGCAAGACAGAGTCAAACACAGTCTTATCATGCAGCGTAATTTCAAACAGTCTGAATTCCGCACGCCAGCAGAATATTTTGAAGACATGATTCGAAAGAATCAGTTCCTTTCCAACCCTTATAGCCCGACTGAATTAATTCGCATTTGTTTAACTAAGCTGCCACAATCCATAAGACAAATTGCTTTAGCTGGAAGATTTAAAGACGACATCGAGACTTTTAAGACTTTGTTGCAAGAACTTGAGTATGACAACGACGACGGGACTTCTTGTAACTTTTTCAGTAACAGTAATTACAATAGATTTTCAGAGAAAAGGGATAGTGGTCGGAACGGACGTTATATGGGTAACTTTGAGAATGACAGACGTAACAGACAGGACAATAGATACCAGCCTTATGACAATAACAGACGTTCTAACAGAAATTACACAGACAATTATAACAACGGTAAATCGTACCGGAATGATCAATCATATGGAAACAGTAATCGGTATCACCAAGACAGAAATTATTCATACAGTAATAGAAATTCTTACTACAGAAATAATCAGGGTAGTAGATACAACAATAATTTCAGAAGTGACAGTCGAAATTATACAACAAGTAGTTATGCAGACAGACAGGAAAACAGAAATTTTAATAACAGACACAACCAAGAATTTGTATCTAACAGACAGGAGGGACCTAATTGGCATCCTCCACGTGACAGAACTTCAGAGAGACAAGTGCTAATCGTAAAAATGGATCCGCGAAATGACGCGAATAATCAAAGACGTGACGCAAACAATCGACAATGACTAGCAGCTTCGGTTTCTGGCAGCAATATGACACTACGGCTTTACACTACGTACGCCTGGAAGACATGAGAGACATTTTGTTAGACGAAAAGGAAAATAATGTAGACGCATTTTTACATCCTGTTATTGAAGTATGTGTGGGTAAGAATAAGTTCACTGCAGTTTTAGATTCTGGGAGCCCATTGAAAGTCGTTTGTGAATCAGTTTTTCGTATATGTGAAAGGACTATTACCTGTCCTGTGTTACCTATTTCTGAAACTAAAATTTGAGGAGCGATTTCTGGAAAAGGTGTAGAAGTTAAACAACAGACCAACCTAAATTTCAATTGTCAAGGATACGAATTTTCTGCTAATTTTATTATTGTTCCATTACTCAGTACACAAATTATATTAGGTATGGAGTTTCTTAACGCACATAAGGCAATTTTGAACTTTAAAGAAGGAAGTGTGAATTTGACTGTTGCCGGAATGCCGAAATGTTTGAAATTTTTCAAGTGTTTAACAAGATCTGAGTCAGATACAAAATGTTTAAGGTTTCTTACTTCTGATGTTTTCGTTGAGCATTATGACGACAATGTGTTTATTCATGACAATGACAATAGATACAGAGACGCGATGGATGATATAATTAATAGCGAAGAATTAATTAATGAAAAGGTTAAGAAAGCTGAAGTGCCAGATGACGTTGCAAGAGAAGAGCTGCACCAAATTTTGACTTCACATGCTACAGTGTTTTTGTCATCACACAGGAACTATACAAGGCTTACAATATTTATTTAAAGTAAAAGAACACACACCATTTCGCGGGAGAACGTACGCTATTCCATTGGCTTACAGAGACAAGGTTAAGAATGAACTTCAGTACATGTTAGATCAGGGCATTATTGAGCCTGCAGTCAGTCCTTATACTAGCCCATTACACGTTGTTCTTAAAAAGGATGGGTCAATTCGTTTGGTTCTGGATTCCAGACAGATAAATAATATCATCATTCCTGAAACTGACCGCCCACAAAATTTAGATGAACTTCTTCAACATTTCCATGGAATTAAAGTTTTATCCACGATTGATATGCGCGCAAGTTTTTGGCAAATAGAACTCCACCCTGATTGTAGAAAATATACTGCCTTTTTAGCCTTTGGTAACTGTTACCAGTTTCGGAAATTACCGTTTGGACTTACTGTATCTTCAGCAGCATTCATTCGTAGCTTAAATGAAATTTTACCTGTTTATCTTCGTGACAATATTACTTCATATGTTGACGATATTCTTATTGCTAAACATTCTTGGAGTGAGCACAACAATATTTTGGATTCATTATTACGTATCTTTGCAAGAGTTGGCATTACAGTGAACTTAGAAAAATCTGAATTTGGACGTTCACAGGTGAAATTTCTCGGTCGCATTATTTCTACAGAAGGTATTCTTCCTGATCCAGAGAAATTAGACGCTATTCGTAACTATGCTGTTCCTACCACAAAACGTGATGTTCGTAGTTTCCTTGGTGCCTGTAATTTTCTTAGACGCTTTGTTAGATTGGACAATTTGGCCACACCTCGTTTATGTGAACTATCTGGAAAGAAATCTAATTGGTGTTGGGATGAGGAAGCTCAGTCAGAATTTGAACAACTCCGTGATGCTTTAGTTGCTGCTCCACTTCTTTCACACCCGGATTTATCTAAAGATTTTTGTTTGGCGACGGACTCACCATACAAAGGCCTAGGTGCACATTTATTTCAAGAGATAGAAGAAGACGGCGTTGTAGTACAAAAGACTATTGCATTTGGAAGTCGTGTTCTCTCTAAATCAGAAAACAATTATTCGATTACGGAACTCGAAGCTTTGGCTGTTGTTTGGGCTTTTACAAAATTTCGCACATTTTTGTTTGGCAGACATACTAAGGTTTATACCGATCATCGAGCTCTGGAATTTCTTATGTCGACAAAATTAACTCATGGCAGATTGTCACGATGGGCGTTGTACCTACAGGAATTTGATTTTAGTATTGTTTACATACAGGGTTCTTCAAATATTGTTGCTGATGCTTTATCACGTGCACCTATGGGTTTGAAACGAAGTGCTGAAGAGGACTGCAAGGAAAACAATTATTGTTTGATGTATATTCAAGGTGTTGCGTTTGAGAACTTTATTTCGTCTTCGCTCCAGGACATCGCTAAGGAGCAAAATAAGGATCCAATCTGGAAGGACATTAAGGAGAAGTGGAGGAGAAAGGAAAGCGTAGCGATTAGACAGCATTATTTAGTTCGCAATGACATTCTTTTCAAACGAAAATCGGTCGACAACTCTGTTTGGTTAGTTTGTATTCCTGATGAGTGGGTTAATAAGCTGATTTGGTATACGCATTTCAGTTATGCACACTTTGGTCCCAGAAAATGTTTTCATAAATTACGAGAAAATTGCTACTTCAATAATATGGAAAAACGTATTCGATCTGTTCTTGCCAAATGCAAATTATGTCAAAAGGCTAAGCCGCCAACAGTTTCTCACAGAGCACCGTTGTTTCCTATCATTCCAGCGAAATTAAAGGAAATGGCTGCAGTTGATTTGTTCGGTCCAGTGGTGTGATCTACTAATGGATTTGGGTACATTTCGTAGCAGTGGAGTTGACATCAAAATATGTGTGTTTTACACCTTTACGCAAAGCAACAGCTCGTTCAGTATCTAATGCTTTCATTAACCATTTTCTTAGAGAAGTTGGTCATGTTGATAAGGTTATATCAGATAATGGATCACAGTTTCGTTCTAAAATTTGGCTTCGTACTCTATAGCGTCGTAAAATTAAACCAATTTTCATTTCACTTTTTCACCCCCAATCTAACGCTTCAGAGAGATGGATGAAGGAAATCAATAAATTGTGTCGTCTTTATTGTCATCAGAATCACAGAACGTGGGATCAGTATCTTCATATTTTTCAAAACATTCTGAATGAACTCCCTAATGACTCAACTTCTTTACCGCCAATACTGATATTAAAAAACAAAGCACCGACAAATCGCATTTCTGAAATCGTTCCTTTTCCGCCTTCATGGAAACTGCGGCATTCTGACGTTGTCAACCTGGCTCTGCAAAATATTCCATCTGCGGCTGCTAGAAGAGTGAAATCAGCAAAGCGTCCTGGTCTGGGAGATAACCCGAAGGCGGTGATTATAATCACAAATAAGCTCCTCAGAGTTACCACATTATCACAATTCGCAACTAGCCACTGCAACGTCGTGGAGCTTCAAACCCCCATGGGAACAATAATCCTCATAAACATGTATTTTCAATATGGGGATAATATAGAACTCTATATTGACCACCTGGCTAGAGTCACCACGGCGTTGCAGGGAAGAAAAGTAGTAGTAACAGCCGACATTAATGCAAAATCCCCCCTGTGGTACAGTGGCACAAGGGATGCTAACGGTGAAAAAGTTGAGGAACTTATAATGGCATCACAACTTGTGGTGGCTAACAGGCCTGGAAATCCTCCTACATATGCTGCAGGGGGAGGACAGGGCACAAATATTGATGTGACCCTCATAACACCAAATTTGGTTAACTTTATTCAAAATTGGAGAGTCCTAGAGAATGCCACCACAAGCGATCACAACTTGATATCCTTTACCTTGGGCGAAAGAGAGTGCCGCTGGGCCACGGGGTGGGAGGTGCAACTAAATTATAGAAGAGCTGACTGGGAGCGCCTAGCAAGGGAGTGTGACATTCCTCCATTACCTGAAGGTGACATGTATCTAGTCGTAGACGTTGACCAAAGAACAGAGGAGCTGGTGAATGCAGTGACAAGAGCGGTGAAGGCAGCCGTACCTACAAGGAGGAGGGCCATGGCGGCCTCTCCGTCACCATGGACTGCAGAACTAGGTGAACTGTGTCGATCTGTCAGAAGGTTAAGAAGGCACTACCAGCGCAGTGTCGTCTGGCAAGAACGCCAAAGGTGGCAGATATTATACAGGGAGGAAAAGCAGAAGTTCCAAAAGGAACTACGCGAAGTTAGGATGCGAAGTTGGGAGAATTTCGTGCTTAACCAGCTGGTCACGGACCCATGGGGGCTCCCATACAAGCTGGTAAGGGAAAAAATCCGCTCTCCTCTGGAGTTATCAACAGTCAGGTACGGAGACAGGATGACGGAGTCCTGGCAGGAAACTGCGGGGGTCCTCCTCCAGTCCCTGTTGCCTGACGACAATGCGGAAGGGGAAACAGAAGGGCAGAAACAACTTAGAAACGAAGACCAGGAGGAATACGGTAATGAGACGGCTGTCTACCCTTTTTCAGAGGAGGAGGTGGCAGCTCATATAAGATCATTGAAAAAAGGTAAAGCTCCTGGGCCGGACGGCATTGTGGCAGAGGTAGTGCAGTTTCTGGCGCCACAATTAACTGCGCCATTAACGCATCTTTACAACGAATGTCTCCGACAGAGGAAATTTCCGAAGAGATGGAAAACAGCAAACGTAATCATTATAAAGAAAGGAATAGACAAGGACCCAGCAAATGTGAAATCTTACAGGCCGATTTGCCTGTTGGACATATTTGGTAAAATATTAGAGAAACTGCTGGCTGACAGATTGACGGCACACCGAGTGTTGTGCGGGGTGAGTGACAGGCAGTTCGGTTTTAGGCCGGGGCGATCAGCATCTGATGCTATTGCTCTGGCGGCTGAGGTCTGTAGCTCGACCCCGCATAAATACGTGGTTGGCATCATGGTGGATATCAGTGGCGCCTTTGACAACCTTTGGTGGCCTTCGCTCTTCTCCTGCTTGCGGGAGAAAGAGTGTCCAGGGCCGCTATATGGTTGCCTGAGGAGCTATTGTAAGGATCGGGAGGTCTGGTTATCATCGTCTAGCGAAAGAGTTGGAAAGGTAATCACCAAAGGATGTCCCCAAGGCTCTGTCTTAGGACCCCTTTTCTGGGATATCCATATGGAGCCATTACTAGATAAATTGCAACAAAGTAATGAGGTGCTAGAGGTGATAGCCTACGCGGATGACCTCCTCCTGTTGGTTGGCGGCCGTAGCCGCGAAGACATAGAACCAAAAATAGAGACAGCACTAGACAAACTTCAGAAGTGGTGCCAATCGACAAAAACGACGATATCACCTAGTAAATCGACCTACTTACTACTAAAAGGAAACCTTATTAGAAACCCGACTGTCAGAATAGATGGTTCACCAGTTCTCCGACGACGAGAGACACGTTACCTGGGAGTTATCATTGATGAGAGGTGGAATTTTGGGAAGCATATTGAAACAGTCACCCAGAGAGCCCTTCAGATATTAAATAACTTAATCTCCATAGGCCACAAAAGATTTCATCTTCCTCCACACCTAATTAGACTTTACTATAATAGTATTCTAACCTCAGTAGTGGGCTAAGGCTCGGGAGTCTGGGCGCACAGGCTCACGAGGGTGGTGCCCGCCATGGCAGTGAGAAGGGTTCAGAGAAGCATGATATTAAGATCCGTAGGGGCCTATAGAACATCTCCAGGGGGAGCCCTATTAATAATAATGGGGCTCTGTCCCCTGGATATAAAGATTAGAGAACAGGCGGCTTGGTATTGGGCCAAGAAGGGAAATAATGAGAAAATTGCTGAGATCATGGGTATCAGATTAAGGGACAAAAGAAAGATAAGGACAAAAGGGGAAGAGCTCTGGCAGGAGTTTTGGGAAGCAGAAGAGACTGGACGAAGAACTTTCCAGTTCCTACCCGAGGTGAGGGAGCGACTTGGCCTGAAGTACTTTGAGCCCACGCGAGGGTTGATCCACTTTCTCACTGGCCATGGACCCTACCCGACATATTTATGTCGATTTGGGAAAAGGACGACACCAGCGTGCGACTGTGGCGATCCGGAGGGCACGCCTGAGCACGTGGTCTATGAGTGTCCCCTCTTCAATGATATCGCCAACGGACTACGAGACAGACTACCCAACCGAGACACATACCAGTTACTTAGACGAGAAGAAACGTTTCAGACCCTGAACACCCTGGCAAACGAGATATCACGCAAAGTATTAATCGACTACTTAGGAGAAATACATTAAAAAATGAGCGACAATAACCACCAACTGAGTCCAAGAGCCCTGCTCCCATACCGCCTGTGCGTGGACTGGCCGACTACCTCTAAGTTGGGAACCGCCACGTGCAGGACTAGGGGGAGTAGGGAACAACAACCGATTGCGACACACACATACCGGACATGACGTAGGATAGAGTAGTTTGTAGGAATTAGATATAGGAAATTAAGATAGGGACTGCAGCGAATAAACATCGAGGCCCGCCCAGTGCCAGGGGCATGCTCTTCGGGGTTAGCTCGAAGAGCAGGGCAGTAAAAGTAGGTTTATATCTTCACTGGCACGCATGTAACGCTGCAGTAAATATATATAAATTAGATTAATAATAGGAATTAGTATAAGCAACACAAGTAGATTAGATGCCCATTGTTATTAATGTTAACTGTAGCTCCCACTAATAAGTACACTAAGCTGCAAAAATGTAATATAAAATGTATCACTAATAGGACCCACTAATGTAGTAAGGTAGTGGGTCAAACTTGTATCATTATAATGATTTAGATAATAAAGAATTTTTTTTTTTAAAAAAAAAAAAAAAAAAAAGCGTCCTGGTCGTTCAAAAATCTTGTCAGTTGGTCAGAAGGTGTTAATTAAGTCTCACCGTCTGTCTCACAAAGGAAAGGGCTTGTGTCGCAAATTTTTTCTGCTTTATAACGGTCCATATAGAGTTCGCAAAATTATACGTGATAACACTGTTGAAGTAGAAACTCTTAAATCACTACGCTCTAAGGGAATACATCATATATCAAACGTCAAAATTTTTGTGGAATGACATACTTTTGAGAAACTAACAGCTAGATGTAAACATGCGGAGAGTACAAGGATACCGCGCTGTGTTTTGGCGGCGGCACATACTCAAAGCAACAGTGAAGTCTGCGCGCCGCACAGGGCAGTCGTTGACCGCAAACAATTGCTTTCTACGTCACGCGCCTACAGCTGATCGAGCGCTCGGTGCGAATGCACTGACAGCCATAAATAAATACACAGTTCAATTTCTCCGACTAAATTCAGTATAAAGCTATAGTGACTTGATGAATTATGTTATTAACATTCAGTATTTTTCAGGATACGGTTCTATAAAATATTTAAGAACTTCAGGTAAATTCTGTGCGTGTCCGACGTTAAGACGACTTGCTATCGAGAAATTTTCAGGAAGAATGTAATTTCGAAGAAGAAACTACTAAATTAAAAAGGTAACGATTAATTGAGTTTATTTTTCAGGTAACATATTTCCACTTAGGTATGTACTTTAGACGTAATTTGCTGCTCGCGATTACGTGATTCATACTTTGTGCTAATTTCATGTTCTATGAATTTACTTGTGAAGCGACGTGCTTGCGTAGGATAACTGATTTTGACAATGATTATTAATGAACTGGGTTGTAACTTGTGTATATTATGCATCGCTTGGCTGCTATACTTTTTCACTGATGTAATATTTTTTAATTATGTGCCTGCTGTGCTTATTTAGTTAAATTATAATTGTCACCTGATTAATTGTGCTGACTGTGGTTATGTATGTAGGTTACACTTTGTCATTTATCTGCTTGCGCCTTCAAGTTTACTTATTAAGATTACATATGAACATTTATTTGCTTACGCTGATACGATGCTAATGACCTGTTTATTATGTAAGATACATATTTGCTGCATTGCGTATGGATTGCATATTTACACATTTCTGCTTGTTGTCATAACTATTCTTTAATCTGGTATATAGAAATGCTGATATACTGTGTATGAACATAGAGTTTAGGTTACACTATGGTATAGATTACTGATTGTTCGCTTGGCAGAGCCTCGTTGTAAAAATTGTGCTGCATCCAGTTGTTGACATTCTGTTCACTACTGGTATATTTACTCGCTATTGCTTGTTTTGCTTACGCTCAGTGCCTTATATTTTTAATATAAGAAAATGAACTGCTATAATTCGACGAACGACATTAGTACAAGAAACTTCATAGAAGTCACATGAGCTGAGGTTTTATGGAAGCTGTATAAATGTATGCTGATAGGAAGGAAGCTAACGACATGACATACCAAAACTAGGTTTAGACCATTGACAGTTATTACACTGCATTTTTCGCGAGCAATTGAAATAGGAAGTGACACTTGACACAAGAAATACTCCACATGTTTGCTTCTGTTTGCCATAATTCTTGAAGTGGTGTACACACTGTGAAATATTATGATCATTCACACTCTGTAATCGTACTTAATTACTGAGAGTTATTCGAGCTAAGTCTGTTAGAGGTCATGTATGCATTACTTTGTTTATAATTCATAATGAGTAGAAGATTTTGGCTCAGGTGGACTACACAGAGGTTGTGTGTTGACAGTGTGTCTTCGGATTGTATGGCATGATGAGGTTTGCATTAGGATTTTATCTGTACTTGTTCGAGGAGACTGACTAGAGGAAAGAGTTGTTATGGAAGTGAAATGATATTGGTAATAAGGTTTATATGTATTAAGGTTTATATGTATCAACGTATTGAAGAGGTACTATTGAGGTATTATTGAGAGTATGATATTGATGATAAGATTTATATGTATCGACGTAAGAGGCATTATTGATGTGATGCTAAGGATTATTGGAGTTTTGGTGGATAAGAGGTGAAGTAAGTGAGGTGCATATTTTTTTTTTTTGTTGGTCTATACGGAACAAGGAGAATGAAGATAGCAGACTAGAACACTAAAGTGGAAGGAAGATTGTCTACACACACTTTGTTAAATCACTAAGCAGTACATATTTTTTTTTTTTTTTTTTTTTTTGGAGAGAGGAAGTATTTGCATATCTTGGCACACTGACAGTTGTTCAGCAACCGTACATTTTGATCTGGCTTGGCAAACATTGGTCTTGACATGATCACTATGACGTTGACTTAACTATTATTGACTGTTATACATTGCTGCCACCACCACTTGATACACATGATGAACATCAAACCTTTGACAGAATTGCATTTACACAGTAACACTCTTCAATTACACAGTAGTACTTAATGTGGATGAAAGATGAGTGAGTGTGTTTTGTGTGTTTTCCCTTCCTAATCCTACCCACCTATCTCCTAAATATTATTTTATTTGTTTGTAGTGGCTTGCACTGACACCCATAAATATTATAGGTTTACTGATGTTTGTGTACTTGTAATAGTTAATATGACAATTATCTGACATCATTTGTGTGTTTGTTATGATTTGTATGTTTAGTGTAAAAGCATTTGTATGTGTATTCAAACTATTGTTCATGCTTGAACTGTCTGAGTAGTGATGGTGAATATTATGAACTGTTACCTGCACTTTTCAACATGATGTGTGAACTTAGAAATGTTTAATTTCTGCTGATGAACTGTGTGATCAGTGATAGTAAATATTATGGACTGTTGATTGTACTTTTTCTACATGATTGGTGCCACTAGGACATGTTTAATTTCTGCTGATGAACAGTGTGATCAGTGATAGTGAATATTATGGACTGTTACTTGTACTTTTTCTACATGATTGGTGCCAATAGGACATGTTTAATTTCTGCTTGTAAACTGTGATGAACAGTGTGATCAGTGATAGTGAATATGATGGACTGCTCTCTGCACCTGCTCATCATTGCTGGGTGCAACTGATGGAACTGCTTCTACTGAAATGATGTCACCTGATGGTGTCTGCACCTACTCAACATTGCTGGGTGCCACTGATGGACTGCTTCTACTGAAATGAAGTCACCTGTTGGAGTCTGCACCTGTTCCACAATGCTGGGTGCAACTGATGGAACTGCTTTTATTGAAATGATGTCACCTGATGGTGTCTACACCTACTCAACATTGCTGGGTGCCACTGATGGACTGCTTCTACTGAAATGAAGTCACCTGTTGGAGTCTGCACCTGTTCCACAATGCTGGGTGCCACTGATGGACTGCTTCTACTGAAAAGATGTCACCTGTTGATGTCCGCACTTCCTCAACATTGCTGGGTGCCACTGATGGACTGCTTCTACTGAAATGATGTCACCTGATGGTGTCTGCACCTACTCAACATTGCTGGGTGCAACTGATGGAACTGCTTTTATTGAAATGAAGTCACCTGTTGGAGTCTGCACCTGTTCCACAATGCTGGGTGCCACTGATGGACTGCTTCTACTGAAAAGATGTCACCTGTTGATGTCCGCACTTCCTCAACATTGCTGGGTGCCACTGATGGACTGCTTCTACTGAAATGATGTCACCTGATGGTGTCTGCACCTGCTCATCATTGCTGGGTGCAACTGATGGAACTGCTTCTACTGAAATGAAGTCACCTGTTGGAGTCTGCACCTGTTCCACAATGCTGGGTGCCACTGATGGACTGCTTCTACTGAAATGAAGTCACCTGTTGGAGTCTGCACCTGTTCCACAATGCTGGGTGCAACTGATGGAACTGCTTTTATTGAAATGATGTCACCTGATGGTGTCTGCACCTACTCAACATTGCTGGGTGCCACTGATGGACTGCTTCTACTGAAATGAAGTCACCTGTTGGAGTCTGCACCTGTTCCACAATGCTGGGTGCCACTGATGGACTGCTTCTACTGAAAAGATGTCACCTGTTGATGTCCGCACTTCCTCAACATTGCTGGGTGCCACTGATGGACTGCTTCTACTGAAATGATGTCACCTGATGGTGTCTGCACCTACTCAACATTGCTGGGTGCAACTGATGGAACTGCTTTTATTGAAATGATGTCACTTGTTGCTCTCTGCACCTACTCAACAATACCGGGTGCACAGATGGAGCTACCTCTATGGAAATGATGTCATTTGTCGGTGTCTGCACCTACTTAACATTGCTGGGTGCCACTGATGGACTGCTTCTACTGAAATAATGTCACCTGTTGGAGTCTGCACCTGTTCCACAATGCTGGGTGCAACTGATGGAACTGTTTCTATTGAAATGATGTTACTTCTTGCTGTCTGCACCTACTCAACATTGCTGGGTGCCACTAAGGGACTGCTTCTACTGAAATGATGTCACCTGATGGTGTCTGCACCTGTTCCACAATGCTGGGTGCCACTGATGGACTGCTTCTACTGAGATGATGTCTCTTGTTGCTGTAGCACCTATTCAACATTGCTGGGTGCTACTGCTGGAACTGTCAACTACTTGTTGTGAAAGCATTTTATGTGAATATTTGTATAAACTGATTTTTTGTGTATTACTGTTTGTGAAAAGTTATGAGACTCTTACCTGTACATATTCGTCATTGCTGACGCTATTGATTGAACTGTTTAACCACATGATATTTGTGTAAACTATTATGTAAAATCATATGTATGAAAGAATTTGTATTCCTTACTGTATTTTATATATTAGGCTATTGAAAGGTCAGGGCAAAGCCAAAATTTTATCTAGTTATATGATATTTACGTATTAATATTATCTTTTATTTTTGTCTGTTTTTTTTTTTTTTTGACGAATTTGCTGGTATTTTCACCACCAATGCTGGCAAAAATACCATCAAATTCTAGCCCGTGGAGGAGGGGCATATGAAAGGTGGCTACACTGAGACACAGCGCCAGAGATCGCGCCAGAGAGTATTGTTCCGCCGCCTCCACTGGCAGTGATTATTGAGACGTAGCGGCAAGCAGTTCTTGCCGAGAAGTTGTGGTGGACACTGCTTGTCGTGAAGTCGGAGTGAGATGTGATAGTGGAGAGTGTTGTTCCATGTTTTATGCAGTTATTTGATGGGAGAGATAGCAGATGTTATTCTAATGGAGATATTGTAACGATCAGAATGCTTTCCATCAATATAAATGAGGTAAAAAATTTACTTTTCCTTTTATTATTGCAATGTTTTAAATAATGTGTCATTACAGGTTCAGTCAACAAAGCATCTTGCTTGTGTTCTTGTATTAGAGTGTAATTCTGCTTTCCTTACGCAATTATAGTATTTCTAATTTTCTTTTATCACGTCAGTATAATTGGTATTTAAAAATTCTTGTCTTGTTGAAGAAGAACCGTGCCAGATGTGCGTTGAGTCATACTACCACATACAGAACAGCTACACTTGTGCTTGTTGTGGCGTTGGTTTTATAGTTGCTGGGGACTTAATTAATTAATTGTGTTAATGAAAATTTTCATTTCATTCTTTGTTGTTGTTCTATGCAGTCAGATTGCGTAATAAGACTAGTCAGGGCCAGCCGTTTACGAGACTTGCGTAATCGGACCTACAGCTACCAAAAATATTTGCATCTTATTTTAATTAAGCCCCCATGCAATATCTAAGTAGGTAGGTTACCGTCGCTTTGACCTGTCCAACCGCTCTTGCAAGCTACCGTCTGCAGTAAATGGTTTCTTAAATGTGTGTGGACCACGAAATTGCTGGCCCCTGCGAGTTATTGCTGGGTATTAATAATTTCTAGCGGAAGGTTTTAATGAACCGGTAAAAACTGGAACGCAACGGATAACACATTGTTTTTTTTTTTTTAACCACTACAGAAGGCACCTATACAGGGCTTAATAGGCAGTACATAGCTTTTCTTTGCTTTCATGACCCAGAATTCACCTGGGGTACTCACTGCCACCTATTTTTTATGATGGACGGAGTAAAATCAGTGGGCATTAAAATCCGATACTTTTCCTAGTGGCACGAGTATTTTACTTAACACACAACATCGCCAACAAATCAGATCGTTATGGGGGTGCACAAGAAACATCACTGCAATGCTATTCGACCCACATGGCCAAGTTTCAGTAGCCAACCGAGCCCAGAAAAATATGGACACACACGATTATCCCTTCCCTATTTTACACTCGCTCACTATCGTATGATTATTCATCGTGTACAATATACACTCCTGGAAATTGAAATAAGAACACCGTGAATTCATTGTCCCAGGAAGGGGAAACTTTATTGACACATTCCTGGGGTCAGATACATCACATGATCACACTGACAGAACCACAGGCACATAGACACAGGCAACAGAGCATGCACAATGTCGGCACTAGTACAGTGTATATCCACATTTCGCAGCAATGCAGGCTGCTATTCTCCCATGGAGACGATCGTAGAGATGCTGGATGTAGTCCTGTGGAACGGCTTGCCATGCCATTTCCACCTGGCGCCTCAGTTGGACCAGCGTTCGTGCTGGACGTGCAGACCGCGTGAGACGACGCTTCATCCAGTCCCAAACATGCTCAATGGGGGACAGATCCGGAGATCTTGCTGGCCAGGGTAGTTGACTCACACCTTCTAGAGCACGTTGGGTGGCACGGGATACATGCGGACGTGCATTGTCCTGTTGGAACAGCAAGTTCCCTTGTCGGTCTAGGAATGGTAGAACGATGGGTTCGATGACGGTTTGGATGTACCGTGCACTATTCAGTGTCCCCTCGACGATCACCAGTGGTGTACGGCCAGTGTAGGAGATCGCTCCCCACACCATGATGCCGGGTGTTGGCCCTGTGTGCCTCGGTCGTATGCAGTCCTGATTGTGGCGCTCACCTGCACGGCGGCAAACACGCATACGACCATCATTGGCACCAAGGCAGAAGCGACTCTCATCGCTGAAGACGACACGTCTCCATTCGTCCCTCCATTCACGCCTGTCGCGACACCACTGGAGGCGGGCTGCACGATGTTGGGGCGTGAGCGGAAGACGGCCTAACGGTGTGCGGGACCGTAGCCCAGCTTCATGGAGACGGTTGCGAATGGTCCTCGCCGATACCCCAGGAGCAACAGTGTCCCTCATTTGCTGGGAAGTGGCGGTGCGGTCCCCTGCGGCACTGCGTAGGATCCTACGGTCTTGGCGTGCATCCGTGCGTCGCTGCGGTCCGGTCCCAGGTCGACGGGCACGTGCACCTTCCGCCGACCACTGGCGACAACATCGATGTACTGTGGAGACCTCACGCCCCACGTGTTGAGCAATTCGGCGGTACGTCCACCCGGCCTCCCGCATGCCCACTATACGCCCTCGCTCAAAGTCCGTCAACTGCACATACGGTTCACGTCCACGCTGTCGCGGCATGCTACCAGTGTTAAAGACTGCGATGGAGCTCCGTATGCCACGGCAAACTGGCTGACACTGACGGCGGCGGTGCACAAATGCTGCGCAGCTAGCGCCATTCGACGGCCAACACCGCGGTTCCTGGTGTGTCCGCTGTGCCGTGCGTGTGATCATTGCTTGTACAGCCCACTCGCAGTGTCCGGAGCAAGTATGGTGGGTCTGACACACCGGTGTCAATGTGTTCTTTTTTCCATTTCCAGGAGTGTATTTTCAGACCGAAACTACAATTTATCAATGCGGCAGTTGCTCCAACCGACCATGTGGCGCGAAAGCAAATTCACAAAGAAAACATATGGAAAATAAATAAAAATCCCCAAAACATTACTGTAAATGGAAGAGCAGATTAAAATATCCAGAATGAGATTTTCAGTCCGCAGCGGAGTGTGCACTGATATGAAACTTCCTGGCAGATTAAAACTGTGTGCCCGACCGAGACTCGAAGTCGGGACCTTTGCCTTTCGCGGGCAAGCGCTCTACCATCTGAGCTACCGAAGCACGACTCACGGCCGGTACTGACAGCTTTACTTCTGCCAGCAAGTTTAGTTCTGCAAGTTTCGCAGGAGAGCTTCTGTAAAGTTTGGAAGGTAGGAGACGAGGTGCTGGCAGAAGTAAAGCTGTGAGTACCGGGCGTGAGTCGTGCTTCGGTAGCTCAGATGGTAGAGCGCTTGCCCGCGAAAGGCAAAGGTCCCGAGTTCGAGTCTCAGTCGGGCACACAGTTTTAATCTGCCAGGAAGTTTCAGATTAAAATACATTGAATGAGTGAATTTCCGTTAAGCATAGAGCAGTAACGTGACCGTGAGCTTAAGGCACATGGTGCGTTGCCTGAACAAGGCACTGACGCAAGGCCTACTGAAATGCGAGTAAATTAAGAAAATCAATTCCCTTACGGTGTTCAGTGGTAATCTCGCACCTGATTTCAACATCTGGACTTCATTACAGAGCAGATTTGAGACAATCTAATATCTATGTTAACATTACCAAGACGAGAGCTGCGTCTCCGTGTCTGTCCCGCACCACGACCCAGGAACAAGTGCTCTTCCAACCGAATTCGCCTAACCGTTCCGCTTACAAACGTGGTGTGGATGGCGTGTCAACCTGATAGAGCCAGTACGCGCGCCTACGTGTCATCTTTGCCCTGACCTGCAAACTTGGTCTCTGCTAAACTTGTTCGCACTTGGGGGGTTGGTACTACCCTACCCCAGAACGACCATTCATGCAGTGTTACAATCTGTGCCTAAAGCTTTCTGCTAGTTCACACATTCACTCATTTATACCGTTCAGGCCGCACAAATGAAAGGAAAATGGGAAATGTGGGACACAACACAAAAGAATTCAATAAATAACACTGTTTAGTCCATTCTCTCCTTTTGGACACGAGCCGAAGTATTACCTGCAAGAGAAGAAACTCTTGCTAATAATTTCTGCATGCTAGCAATTTAATAAAACATTGGAACGGTACAACAAGTTCCGTTTCATCACACTCTGGTATCTTCGAAGAAAATGGACTTGGGGCTGGCTTTCCGATGGAACGACAGTCCAGAACATTTTTCAATTGATGCCACGCGGAGGAGACCCTAATCTCCACGCTGCACCAATCCGTTTTATATATATATATATTTAACATGCTTGCTAGGCACTGTTCAAAGTACAACATTGGACAGTTAGTCTGCCAGCCGGCCGAAGTGGCCGTGCGGTTAAAGGCGCTGCAGCCTGGAACCGCAAGACCGCTACGGTCGCAGGTTCGAATCCTGCCTCGGGCATGGATGTTTGTGATGTTCTTAGGTTAGTTAGGTTTAACTAGTTCTAAGTTCTAGGGGACTAATGACCTCAGCAGTTGAGTCCCATAGTGCTCAGAGCCATTTGAACCATAGTTAGTCTGCCAAGACCGCACAAAATAATATCATTGACACAGTGACAATTGTAACAAATAATCTCAGCATTGTGAATGTTCTATAAGTGACATCATCTCAGGTAATTAATCTCAATTATAAAATACAGATGGGTACACATTACGCAAACACAATGAATTATTGCAACAAATATTCAGAGCATCCTTGAAGGTTCTAGAAACGATATCACCTTAAGTAATTAATCACAATTGTACAATACAGATGGGTACACATTACGGAAACACACTTAATTGTTTTAACACACTGTGAATTGGAACACTCATAACAAGGGGGGCAGTTAGTGGTTCTCAATAGGCATCACAGAAGTACTGTTCAAAATATTAAAATGAGTAAATATTCACGTAATCACGAAGACAAATAAATACACATAATGGAAACAGTCTTAGTTATGGCAAGACACTGTGAGATGAAACATTTATAGCAAGGGTGGCAGTTACTGTTTAACATCACATCAAAAATGAATAAACAATCACTTAATAAAAATATATCTCCTTCAGGGGCTACAAAACATTTTCTATTATTTGTCTTAACAGAAACTCTAATAAAAGCTCTAATTTCAGTTTCATTAGTTATTGAGTGTGCTAGCCTATCACTAAACCCTTAATAAAGCATTCTCATTATTGATTGCAATAAAGCTACGTGGGCCATGAAAGCAATGTCATGAACAATTATATAGGCACAAATAGCTCACAAAACAATATCCCTCTACACATGTCTTAGGTCCAGTTAAGATCAAGTATCTTATCTCTCCTACACCGAGGCTTGTGGCCGCCTTGTCATGACACACACTTAATTCTGGCCAGACAGGACTGAGAGAAACATTGTCGGCCTAGGTTCTGATTAACTCATTAGGCATACATTTTGATTTGGGGCAGAAAATTTACCCCATCTTACATCCCCAGTTTCAGGCTGGTAGATGACAGACTAACGACATGCACCTTACTATACTTCTAACTTTAGAGATAATACTTTATGTCAAAGCCAATGGTCCTCTCCTTTTCCTCTCTGCTCAGAATCTGCTACGAAGTCGTCAAAGGTGGATAAACCAATGACACGACTAACCTAGGACAAGTAACACTTTATACATCTTACTCAACACATTCACATGAATAAGATACAAGATCCTCTCTTGAGGTTAGAGTGGCATGATACAGAAACACTTGAAAGAAGGGGCTAGCTCTCTGGTTAGGTCGGGTATCACTGGCACTTCCTACACTTCAGTAGCCACACAGCACTGCTAAGTCACACGCACACAATCTAGGGTTATTGTCGGGGAGGGCTTTCTTCCAAAGTAACTTGGGGGGTAGCCTATTACACTCTGCCGACTCTCATTCCTCACACGCTGTCTCCTTAAGTTTTATTGCGCCCAGCGCCATTGTCTCCTGCGAAATTCTGATGGCAAGCTAGTCATCCATTGGCAGTGAACACACTGTTAAGGGGAGCCGGAGATGGTGAAATCCAAAAAAGCGCTAAGAGCGCGGAACATCGTCTCTTTGCTGTTTACCGTTTCGAATTAGTTCAGTGTTGCGCCTGTTGTTGGTAATATTATACTTCTTGTATAAAGCGTTGTTCTGGTTACGATGCCACGTTTTAGTAACCGTGTATATAAGAAGAGGAAGAACGTAGGGAAAAGAAAATTAACACTAATACCAACTTGCAATACTACAATTACTGAAACAGTGCGTTCTTCTGCTAAGCAACACATGGCCGGCCATAGCCCTGTGACATCTTCTAGCAAATACTACCTTGGGGATGGTGACTCCAAAGGTTTCAAGACTATACAGGAACTGAAACCATATGGAAATGAATTTGTAGTTGAAAAGTTGGAATGCATTGGGCATGTGCAAAAGCGTACGGGTGCACAACTTCGAAGGCTCAGACAAACTTTGGGTTCGAGTAAGCTCAGTGATGGAAAGACAATAGGAGGGAGAGGCAGGCTTACTGATGAGGTGATTGAACGTCTACAGAGATACTATGGGTACGCTATAAGGCAAAATACTTGTAATGTTAGTGACATGCGAAAAGCAGTGTGGGCATTGTTCCTTCATACTGCCTCTTCCAATGAATACCCTCAACACAGCCTGTGCCCAAAAGATTCCTGGTGCAAATATAATGCAAAAAAGAACTATGATCACAAACATGGTTTACCAGCGGCTGTGATAAATGCAATAAAACCAATTTTTCATGACTTAGCACAGCCAGAATTGTTACACAAATGTCTGCACAGAAAGACGCAGAATGCTAATGAGAGCGTAAACAATTTGATTTGGAAAGTGATTCCTAAAAGGGTGTTTGTAAGCATAAAAACACTGCACTTTGGTATTTATGATGCAATAGCAATCTACAACCAAGGGAACAGTGTGAAGTGTGAAGTTCTGAAGGCATTAGGATTTACAGCTGGGGTGAACACTGTACGAGCACTAAGAAATATTGACAGAGAAAAGATAAGAGGAGCAGAAAGAAGAGAAAGGCATATAAAGTATGATGGAACAACAGGCTAGAAAAGAAGACAGAACAGGAAGCTTTTGGAGGATGAAGAAGAAGACCCTCATAATCCATCCTATAGTGCAGGAATGTATTGAGAAACTTTGATAGCCATTTCCCATAAATTAGAATTTTTCGAATATAAGGAACATTTTCCTAAAATCTACTCAAGCTAGAGAGATGAAATTTTTATACAGCACTCCTAGTGGTCAAACTTACATTGTGACACAGCCATTTGGCAATATGTTCAGTAGTTTCATTTCAGTTTAATTATAAAGCAATTATTTGTAAAAAAAATTTGGGTCATTAGTAAGAAAAATAATTGGAAGGAAACTAGAAGAGATACTCCAAAATCCCTCTGTCATAACTGCAATACTAAACCATTCTATATGTAAAAAAAATTCAAATTTTTCTATTTGGTAGTTTATTCATAAATGTTCCTCAAACTTAGTGATTTTAACACGGCCAGCATAGGCACCTCCGGCTCCCCTTAAAGTGGTTGCCTTTGTTGTCCTGCAAGCACCATGACTAGTGGAATGGGCTGGACTAAAGGTAAAGCAGTTCCCGTAAGCCCACTTAAATCACCTGTCATACAATCGTTCTGAACGTTTGTTTCCCTTTATGGCTTGAAGTTTTCCTACTGTCCTCATTCAACCACTTTACATCTTGTATCTAGAGTGTCATCATCTTACGTCAAGATGTCATTCATGACTGCAATCGGTACTCTCTCCTGTTACCTCCCTGGGGCTTCCTCGTCATTCAGTCGTGCCTTCATTCCTCTGGATGGTTTACCTCCAGGAACCTTAACTTGCCTCCGTCTGATTATCCTTGCTATGGTGTGTCACATACTCCTTACCAAGTTCAGCTCGCTCTCGGGGTCTCTCAAAGTCATCACCGCATAAGTCGGTAACACTTCATAGCGCTGCGTCTCTGCACAACACTAAAACACAAATACCACAACCACACAAAAAAATTCGGTGCCTTTTGCAACCGACAATTGGTCCCGTTGCTACCTCGGCGCGAGCCTTTACTACCACATAAGCGCATCTATGGCGCGTTTCCCCATCAATATACTTTGCAAAGGTCTACCTTTCCCAGCGTAACTACTTCTCGTTTCCCTTCCGAGCGATCCTCGCTTCTCCAGAGCAAATCACCACCATAGCGTACGAATATCTTCCTTCGACACTCGTTTTACACACTTAGCTTCTAGCTTATGACCAGGCAAGGACAGCAAGAAGAGTACCAAATCCATTGCCCAAGATGTTGTGGAGTTCTATGATTATACTGAACTAAATGGTTGCCTGTACAGGATGACCCTCCTGTCCCTTGTTCTTACTCTATCCATTTTTTTATGTTGGATATGTGGTGCAAGCGTCTTGGCTTACGAGACCTGACAGTTTCGATTTCAATGGCGTTCCCTAGAGGGTCCTGAATACACGTTGAAAAACTTACTGCTAACATGCCGGTGTCTTTTGGACAATCTATGAGTCCTCACGAGAACCTTATCGCCAATTTCCAGTACTAATTGTCTAACGCGTCCCTTTTGTCGCCTTTTTCTACTTAACGCCTCCTTCCTGATATTTGCAATTGCTAACTCTACTACTACCCTGTGTCGTTGTCGCCTTTCTGGTGGCCAATCAACCAGTTCCCTAATTCTGTTGGGAGGTGACTGATTCTTCAGGACCAGTGTAGGACTGAGCTTCGTCGTCCCATGTGGAATTTCGCTCAGGATTCCTTGGAAGTCTGCCAGATATTGGTCCCACTGACGGTGCTTATTGTGGCAGTAGACTCTGCACAGTTTTACTACTTCCTTTGTTATCCTTTCTGCGGGATTTCCGGCGGGAAAACAGCGGGAAATGAACACCGGCTTTATCCCTTTCTGCCTCAGAGTGTTTAGCCAACATCTCGACCGGAATTGTGGACCATTATCCGAAATTAGTTTCTCGACTCTTCCTACCTCTCTTAGGAAATGCCTCTTAAGAGCAGACACGACTGTTTTTCCGGTCGCAGAGCGCAATGGGGAAAATGTCAGAAACTTGGAGACTAACTTCACCGCAACCAGAACTTATCTATAACCCTGATTAGACTGCGGGACCGGCCCAAACAGGTCCACCGCTCCTAATTCCTTTAGCCGATTTCGTATTATAGGGTGTAAGGGTGCTCGACAACACTGGGTCGAGTGCTTCTCTCTCTGGCAGACTTTACACGTTCTCAATACTCGTTTGATTCTACGCTCCATGCTAAAGCTGCATAAAGCACTTCCGCACCCCGAAGTGGCCGTAACTGAGATGTGTATACCATATTAATTTATTGATTATTTCTCCCGGCACACAGACCAGCCATTTATCACTGTTGATTTCCCTTCTGAAAAACAACACGCCCTTCCTTAGCGCGTAAAACCGACGCCACTCTCCGGCGCTACCGTCCTGCAGCTGAGTCTTAATGTTGCCCCACACCTCATCGCTGTCTTGCTCTCTTGTCATGCTACTCAGCGCCGCTCTTGAATAGTTTTCAAATGTCACTGGGCTCATGTACATTACATCGAACCTATTCTCCTTGAATTCGTCGTCTTTCGCTTGCGTCAGTCCAATCAGACCTCGCGATAAGGCATCAGCTACCACGTTGTGCGGGCCAGGAATATGGAAAATTTTCAATGAAAATTCTTGAAGAAACAGGGCCCAGCGCAGTAGGCGGTTGTGCGTAAGCTTCGCCGTCATGAGAAACTGCAAAGCCTTGTGGTCCGAATACACCTTAGTAGTTCGCCCAAACAGATAGTACCGAAACTTAGTGAACCCCCATACAATGGCTAAGGCCCCTAGTTCGGTCACCGTGTAGTTTCTCTCGGCTTGGTTTAAAACGCGACTTGCGAAAGCCACCGTTTGCGGGATAATATTTCCGTCCCTGTTTGCCTCTTGGTAAATGGTAACGGCTATGCCATCACGCGAGCTATCGGACGACATGCAAAATTCCTTCCCCAAGTCGGGGTGAATCAGGATAGGCGCGTTTAACAATGCCCCTTTCAGGGCATCGAACTCCTCTTGTGCCTTACTGTCCCAATTCCAGGTTGTTCTTCTGCCTGTTATTTTTCACAGTCTTGGGGTAGTAACACTTTCTATCTTAATAAAACGTTTGTAGAAGTTGACTAACCCAAGGAAGGCGCGTAACGTGCGCTTTGTCCGTGGTGTCGCATATTCCCTTATTGCTCGCAATTTCTCGGGGTCACGACGGTTGCCTTCTGATGAGGCTTTATGGCCCAGGAAGTGAATTTCCTTTCTTCCGAATTCAGACTTGGCCATGTAGGCACTGACATTTCTATTTATCCTTCCAGTAATGACGCGAGCACTCTGTGATGTTCTTCCCACGACTCTTCCGCGATTAACACATCATCGATGTAGCAAGTAATTCTTTTACGGAGCGCCTCCGGTAAAACCGTGTCCAGTGCGCGTCTAAAAGCGGCAGAAGAGACACTCAACCCGAACGGAAGCCGTCGGAACTGGTAAGATCTGCCAAAGCAGAGAAATGTTGCGTATTGCCTACATCCTTTCGCCAATTTTACTTGCCAGTAGCTTTTTCGGAAATCGATTGACGTAAGTACACGTACCCCATGAAATTTCTGGAGCAGGGTGTCGAGCGTCTCTGGCCGATCGGTTTCCGTCTGAATAATATTATTAATCTGCCTAGAATCCAGAACTAGACGGATCGACCCGTTCTGCTTCACCACAATGTGTATAGGACTATTGTAAGATCTTATTGCAGGCTCTATTATGGCCTGCTGCAGCATAGTCCTCATTTCCTGTTGCACAGCCGCGCAGTGAACAGTAGGTATCGGATATGTTTTCGCTGCAAACGGCGTATGGGGCTTCACTTTGCATTCATACTCGAAATTTTCGATAGGGCCAGGTGAATCTGCAAACACGGTTTGGTACGTTGTGAGAATCTCGCGTAGTTGTTCCCGCAATTCAGTCGATCCTAAATGACGCGTTTTCTCGTGGATTACCTCCTCGGCCGTTTTCGCGTCAGTCTGCTCTCCCTCCTCGGTGTCTAGCATGCACAGGCACACCTCGGCGCCACCATCCTCGCCCATCACACACATACCGAGGGACGCACACCCGTCTCCTTCTCCTACGCGACCTTCATCGAAACCAACTGTCATTTTTGTTTTATGACCGCTAAGATGGACGCACATCCTCTCAAAGTCGAACACGGCCTTATAATGTTTCAAAAAGTCAAGTCCCAGCACTGCCTCAACCGCAAGTAATGGCACAATCAGGAACACGGCCGTAAGTTCGCACGACTGACAAGTAAAGTCGGTATACGCCCGCTCTTTCGTTTCTACACTTTTGTTCCCCACGGCACCCCTTACTCTTGTTTTCTGTAAAGGTAGAGTCGGCCACGGACTGCCCACGCTGCATCGCGTGGAAACATACTCCCTCATCACCGATGCCTCACTTCCCGAGTCTAGTAGACAAGGAACTGCAAGCCCATTAATTGTAATGCTGATCGTAGGGCACTTGACCGAGTTTACTACCACTGTCTCCTCCAGGAATACGTCCGGTATGTCCTCGTACTCCAAGCACATTGCATTGACATGGTGAACTTCACCGGCATGGCAATGGTGTCAGCCCCTGTCACCTCTTGTCACGCTTCTCCGTCTCCGCGCTCCGTATCACCGCGGGAGTTACGTGTCTCCTCTGACCTCCCGCCTGCTGCGTGCCGTGAATTCTGCTCGTTACGGTGGAACCGCTCTTCCCTAGGGCGTCCCCAGCCTCTGCTGCGTTGTCGCGGGCTCCAAGGGACGCGCCTACGCCTATCATGCCCACGACCATGATTATTGTTACCGGGAAACTGAGGTCTCCAACTCTGGTTGCGCCTTCGCCCGACATTCTCGTCGCGCTTTCCTTCAAACCTAACGGCGTTTTGCTGCTCACTTATATTTCTTTCAGTACCCAACTCTTGCAGCAGGTTCTGAAAGCCACTAACTTCGTCCATGCCTGTTCCCGCAATTGTAATTTCTTTACGCAGTTTGCGCGGGAGTTTAGTAAGACAGATACTATTGAGTATCTTAGGATCATACAGTGCATCAAGGAAGTGATTGCTCTTGACCATGTCTCTGTAGTACCCTACCGGGTGTCTGAACGTACTGTGTACGTAGTTCTCTCGCGTTAAGTTGCCCAATTTCACCCGCTCTTGCGTGCTCCGAGACCAGAACTCGCTGAGGAAAGCCGTCTTAAAGTCCTCGTACATTCGACAGTCCTTAAGCATTATTTGTAATCGGGGTAGCCGCTTCACCTCTCAGGTGACTGCACGAGAATTTTATTCTTAGCACATCTCCCCAGGAGCGAGGCAGAGCGAGTGTCCAAACTGATTGAGCCACATCGAGGGCGCTACGTCGTGGGTCGGGTCGGGGAAAAGAAAATAAGATTGCACTGAGACAAAGTGTCTCCTGCATTCTTCCTCATCAGTATCAAAATTCATACCATGATCAGTCGTCCGAGTAGGCGGCTCCGGATTACGCCTTAAATTACCGAGTCTCTCTTCAAAATCACGGTATTCCTCTTCTTCTCTGCGTCTACGTTCACTGCTGGAACTTTCTGCTCCCCTAGCCGCATTACTGACAGAATTACTGCCGTTGGCGCTTTCATTTTCCTGCAGCTTATTATGTAGGTCAGCTATCATGTCCCGATTGCATTTCTTAACATCCGCCTGAACCCTTTTAAACTGCAGAAGTGACTGAATTTCTGCGGATTCCGCGACAGGTACTGGCCGTGTCCTATCCGAGTCCGTTCCATTATTCAGCGCGATTTCCCCTACCGCACTCGTCAGGACGCCTACCTGACTGATGACCTTATCAGTCTCGTCTGCTTGCGCCGTTAGCTGCTCACCCTGAGCGGCCACCTGCTCGCTCACACGAGCAGCCACTTCTCTCTGTTCCGTGCAGACGCTCTCCTATACTTCTCTAACTCGCGACTCGGAAGGAAGCACTATTTCTCGCAGGGACAGGTCACTTTCAAGCACTGTGACTCGGTTTTCGAGTCTGCTTGTGGCCTCGCTGACTTCGGTTTGCACAGACTGTATCCCCTTTAACAAGGAGTCAGCCAGTGCCTGGTTTCCAGCAGTGGCTGTTTCGACTCGGATTTCTAACGCTTCTAGGCGTTCCTGTTGGTGCCCTAGCTTGCGTTCTTGTTCGTCGAAAAGGCTATTAATTGCGCCTATCTGTTCGTCTAATTTTCTTGTTAGTTCCTCGCGTAATGCCTTATTTGAGTTATTAATTTGTAAGGTCAAATTATATTATAATTGTTTGAGTCCAGTAATGTCTTATTTGAGTCTTCTAACGCCTTATTTACCCTCTTCTGATGATCGGCTTGCTGCTTCATGAATTGCAAAACACTTGCTAGCAGTGGGTTCTCGTGGCCCGTATTTCCCGCGCTAGCCTGTGCTGTGAGAGTTGGCTCGGATGCACATTCCTGAGTCGCACCCTCACTCGTGCTGGTGGCTTCCCAGGTCGCCTCCGCACGACCTGCCTGGGGGCCCGAGTCCCGTTACGAACGCACGAGGCTCCATTGTTTGTCCGTGGCCCGCTGTCAGCTCACCCCGGTTTGGTACTCCACACCAGCCGGCAATCCCTGCGTGCTGCGCACACCACCGTTTTCGTCGTGCAACATATCCATCTCTGCTATGCTTTTCGCGCGCACTCTAGTAATAATCTGACTCATTACCTATGTTTACGGTTTTAATCACTGTCCTCTACACACTATACAACGTACAATAAAATAACCCAGAAATATCTAATTAACCGACTCATGTACCAAAACACCCGTAAATTCAACCATGGGCCAACACAACATAGATAGAAGCAACGCTCTATTCAGCACAAGCAGAATTGTGCTCCACTATACAAGAAAAAAATTATTATTTCATTCAATTTTGTTAATTTAATGCAACCTAATTACTGATCAAAAGGACCTGTGACTCGATATCCAGGCGGGGTCGCCACGTGCAACATAACCTTCTAGTACTGGTGGTGGTAAAAGTATACCTATGTAGGTAGACTACCGTCGCTTTGACATCTCCTACCGCTCCTGCAAGCTACCATCTGTAGTAAATGGTTTCTTAAGTTCGTGTGGTCCACGAAATTACTGGCCCCTGCGAGTTATTGCTGGGTATTAATAATTTCTAGCGGAAGGTTTTAACGGACCGGTAGAAATTTGAACGCAACGGATAACCCATTTTTTTGAACCTCTACAGAAGGTACCTATACAGGGCTTAATAGGCAGTATACAGCTTTTATTTGCTTTCATGACACAGAATTCGCCTGGGGTACTCACTGCCACCTATTTTTTATGATGGACGGAGTAAAACCAGTGAGCATTAAAATCCGATACTTTTCCTAGTGGCACGAGTATTTTACTTAACGCACAACATCGCCAAGAAATCAAATCGTTATGGGGGTGCACAAGAAACATCACTGCAATGCTGTTCAACCCACATGGCCAAGTTTCAGTAGGCAACAGAGCCCAGAAAAATATGGACCCACACGATTATCCCTTCCCTATTTCTCACTCGCTCACTATCGTATGATTATTCATCGTGCACAATATATTTTCAGATCGAAACTACAATTTAGCAATGCAGCGGTTGCTCCAACCGACCACGTGGCGCGAAAGCAAATTCACAAAGAAAACATATGGAAAATAAATAAAAATCCCAAAAATATTACTGTAAATGGAAGAGCAGATTAAAATACATTGAATGAGTGAATTTCCGTTAAGCACAGAGCAGTAAAGTGACCGTGAGCTTATGGCACATGGTGCGTTGCCTGAACAAGGCACTGACGCAAGGTTTACTGAAATTCGAGTAAATTAAGAAACTCCATTCCCATATGGTGTTCAGTGGTAATCTCGCACCTGATTTCAACATCTGGACTTCATTACAGAGCAGAGTTGAGACAATCTAATACCTATGTTAACATTACCAAAACGGGAGCTGCGTCTCCATGTCTGTCCCGCACCAGGACCCAGTAACAAGTGCTCTTCCAACCGAATTCGCCTAACAGTTCCGCTTACAAACGTGGTGTGGATGGCGTGTCAACCTGACAGAGCCAGTACGCGCGCCTACGTGTCATCTTTGCCCTGACCTGCAAACGTGGTCTCTGCTAAACTTGTTCACGTTTGGGGGGTTGGTACTACCCTAAGCCAGGACGACCATTCGTGCAGTGTTACAATCTGTGCCTAAAGCTTTCTGCTAGTTCACACATTCACTCATTTATACCGTCCAGGCCGCACTAAGGAAAAGAAAATGGGAAACGTGGTACACAACATAAAAAAATTCAATAAATAACACTGTTTAGTCCATTCTCTCCTTTTGGACACCAGCTATTACCTGCAAGAGAAGAAACTGTTGCAAATAATTTCTGCGTGCTAGCAATTTAATAAAACATTGGAACGGTACAACAAGTTCCGTTTCAATAGGAACAATTATACATTTCTGGAAGTCTGTCGGTATCTCTCCTGTGTTATAGATGGACCTAATAAGTTTAATCAGCATCATTTTCGTTCTGTCACCAACGTTCTTTATTAGTTCTGCAGGGATGTCATCAATGCCCATTGCTTAGTTGTCTCGTAGTTCTTTTAGAGCTCTGTAAAATTCTTCTTGCAGAATGGCTTCTCCCTTGTCACCTTCATTTTCTTGCTCTTCTCTTCCTATTACTTCCTCGGAAAGAGGTGTTCCGGCGCACAACTCCTCTATGTATTCTTTCCATCTCTTCACTAAGTCTTCACCAAACAGCAATTTCCCCTCTTTATTTTCTATTGTGCCTAAGAGTGTTGTTTTACGTTTGTTAAAAAACTGATTTCCCTTTCTGTAGGCTAAATCAGTTTCTTCCGTTTTGCATATTTTCTTCCACTTCCCTGCACATTTCTGTAGATTGAAAATTTCATTCCAGAAACGTCCCCCAGGCTGTGGCTAAGCCATGTCTCCGCAATATCCTTTCTTTCAGGAGTGCTAGTTCTGCAAGGTTCGCAGGAGAGCTTCTGTAAAGTTTAGAAGGTAGGAGACGAGGTACTGGCAGAAGTAAAGCTGTGAGGACGGGGCGTGAGTCGTGCTTGGGTAGCTCAGATGGTAGAGCACTTGCCCGTGAAAGGCAAAGGTCCCGAGTTCGAGTCTCGGTGCGGCACACAGTTTTAATCTGCCAGGAAGTTTCAAATTTTCTTTTGCTTTCCTAGATTCTCTATTAACTAAATTCCTTAGTCTTCTGTATTCAGCTTTTCTTTGTTCGTCAGTTGCATTTTTGTATAATCTCCTGTTTTCTATAAGCTCAATAATAATACAGGTGGTGCTTCATTAAAAAAAAGAAACATAAAAACAGGGGATACTGGTAGTGGTCAAAATCACATATACTTGTCTGCAATTGCAAGTCAAACCCTGATACATGAAATCAGCCCCTTGGGTATGGAGCATCCAAACTGACAACGCACAGACATCTGTTTGTATGTCTACCACCAGTGCTGGTGCTATGGTAATGAACTGCTAACTGGTTTTCATCAGTCATTTTTAGCCTACCATGCAGTCTCATTATCATTCTACATTTTGTTTGACCAGTACTTTAATTAACAGCTAGTTGCCTCATCGTTTCCAGTGCAAGAAACTGCCTGCTCTAATCCAATAGTTTCTGAGTCGCTGAGTTACTTTTCTGTGATGGACATTTCTATTGGTAATTCCGCACCTCTGTGTGATTGGCTGTTAAGAGGCGGTTAACTAGATTATGTGATCAAAAGTATCAAGATACCTGGCTGAAAATGACGTACAAGTTCTTGGCACTAGCCATCGCTAATACTGGAATTCAAAATGGTGTTGGCCCACCCTTAGCCTTGATGACAGCTTCCAGTCTTGCAGTCTTCAATCAGGTGCTGGAAGGTTTCTTGCGGAATGCAGCCCATTCTTCACGGAGTTCTGCGCTGAGGAAAGGTAGTGACGTCAGTCGGTGAGGCCTGGAACGACGTCAGCGATCCACAACATCCCAGAGGTGTTGTATAGGATTCAGGTCAGGACTCCGTGTAGGCTAGACCATTGCACGAATGTTACCGTCGTGAACTACTCCGCCACAGACCGCGCATTATGAACAGGTGCTCGATGGTGGTGAAAGGTGCAATCGCCATCCCCGAATTGCTCTTCAACAGTGAGAAGCAATGAGGTGCTTAAATCATCAGTGCAGGCCTTTGCTGTGAGAGTGCCACGCAAAACAACAGGGGGTGCAAGCCTCCCCTCCCGCCATGAAAAGCCCGATCACACCATAACACCACCGCCTCCGAATTTTACGGTTGGCACTACACACCCCGGCAGATGATGTTCACTGGGCATTCGCCATACCCACACCCTGCCATCGGATCGCCACATTGTGTACCGTGATTCGTTACTCCATACCAAGCGAGGCGTCGTTTGGCATTTACCGGCGTGATGTGTGGCTTGTGAGTAGCCGCTCGACCATGAACTCCAAGTTTTATCACCTCTGACCTAACTGTCATAGTACTTGCAGTGGATCCTGGTGCAGTTTGGAATTCCTGTGTGATTGTCTGGACAGATGTCTGCCTATTACACATCACGACCCTCTTCAACTGTCCGTGGTCTCTGTCAGTCAACAGACGAGGTCGACCTGTACGCTTTTGTGCTGTACGCGTCCCTTTGCGTTCGAAAACATTGGACTTAGGGATGTTTAGGAGAGTGGAAATCTCGCGTACAGACGTATGACACAAGTGACATCTATCACCTGACCATATTCGAAGTTCGTGAGTTCCGCTGATATGGAGTAGCTGGCAGTAGGTAGCAGCACACTGCACCTAATATGAGAAACGTATGTTTTTGGGGGTGTCCGGATGCTTTTGGTCACATAGTGTAGCAGCGCTGGGCCGCCGCGGGACCGAATGACGTCATCTGGAACGAGGGGCCGGCGCCACGTTTGAAGCTGCCGCTCCCGTCTCTCTGAAAACGTCGAGCGTCCGCCGTTGTTTCCTTTCAACATGCAGTGCCCGCCCCCACGCCCTGACAACTGTGTTCCCCTCGTCTCTCTTAAAACTGTTGCTGTCCACTCTAATCTCATTCAAAAAATGGTTCAAATTGCTCTGAGCACTATGGGACTTAACTTCTGAGGTCATCAGTCCCCTAGAACTGAGACCTACTTAAACCTAACCAACCTAATGACATCACACACATCCATGCCAGAGGCAGGATTCGAACCTGCGATCGCAGCGGTCGCGCGGCTCCAGACTGAAGCGCCTAGAACCGCTCGGCCACCCGGCCGGCTAATCTCATTCATCTCTTTTATAACAGAATCCCAGTATGTTGACGCGTGAGCTAGGGCTCTCGTGTTTTCGAACTGTAGTTCACGTCCGTTTTCCAAGTAAAGTTCAGTTATGGTCAACTTGACAAGCTCCCTTTGTTTAATATCTTATGCTCAGTACAACGCTCTGCAACTGTGAATTGTTTGACGCATGTAAATGCTGCCACATTTACAAGGAACGCCGCACATACTGGGCACATGAACAGCTGTGCTGTCTTTAAGGGGGTAGGACGTCAAACGGCCCGACTTGTAACAGGAGAGGCACCACAGGACATTTTGTTCCGAAATCACACTCATAGCAGTGGAAGTTCAAAAACATAACAAAATAATTTTCTTTTTACATGTGGAATTTCAACATTTTTCACCCACTATTGGCTGCATTTGTTGCTATAGGTATACTTTTCTTCATAAGTAAGAGAGATTCTACTATGAATTTGGCGCAGCATACAAACCATACTTACAACTGTATGAAGCTCTAGAGTTTACTTAATTTATGAAAAAATGAGTAAGCTGTTACATTTTAAACTTTATGTTTAGATAAAAAATCTAATTTTATTGTCAATTATCTCAGTTTTTACCAGAGTTTTTATAGATTTGGAAAATTCTAGATTTTCATACACCTGTAGGCATGGTTTGTACGCTGCGCCAAATTAACCGAAGAGACTGTCTTACCTATGAAGAAAAGCCAATAGCAAGTGAAAAAATGATGAAATTTAATTACTTTATTTTTTTGAATTTATCAGCAATAACAAAATTAGGACGACAGTCTTCGTATTACATTCGCATGTTCTGCGCAGGGTCCCTGGAAGCGCTGCTCCCTGTGAGGCCCCCGTAACAGACTGCAGTTGGTACCTGCCGGCCTCGCAGCCGTTGGCAGCACTGACTGCGTGCTACAGCCTTGCAGCTTCAGGCGTCTGTCGCATTTGTAGCGAGTCGTGTCCAGTAGAGGTGGGCCAAACGGTTATTCTGGAGTAACCGTTATCACAGTTCCAGTTATTCTTTGATAACCGTTATCGTTAACGGTTATTAATAACTGCCAAGTTATTTTTCGCTAGCGAATACCGATAACTAGAGGTGGGCCAAACGGTTATTCTGGAGTAACCGTTATCACAGTTCCAGTTATTCTTTGATAACCGTTATCGTTAACGGTTATTAATAACTGCCAAGTTATTTTTCGCTAGCGAATACCGATAACTCCGACAGTTAAATAACGAGTAACGACATAGTTGGAATCCATCAGTTTAGTTATCAGTATAACTGCGAGTAGTGTGAAATAGCAGGAATGTCGTATGAATCGTGTCATAACCTCAGCTTATTAACTCCGGGTACATTTTAGTTGATGTTAGAACGATTATTAGTGTTTCATATTAAATGTATGTAGGTTATCGGCCGCTATAAGAAATATTATCCTCGCAGCTGCAACAGAAAGTACGCGGAACTTCGCCACAGCACTGTTTAAGTAAAATGTTAACAACGTGCGTTTTTAAGTTTGAAGAAATATGTAAACTGAATACTTTAGGTTAAATTCGGAGCTTAATTTCTTGTGTTGTTTACTTAATAGAATAAAGTGTACTGCCTTGTAATACAACACAAAAATATACGTAATGTGAAAGATTCGTTTACTCCTCTAAAAGATAGTGATATGGTTGAAAGTGTGAGTACGCCAGTTGGAAAACTGCTCGATTTCTCCAGCTGCAGCATGTGTATAACATAGGATGAATGGAAGCGTCCGATTCCACCCGTCTGCTTTGACCTGTGACGTAAGTTTCTGTAATCCCATAACATATAAAGACATGCAGATCGAAAAGATTTACAGTGTTAAATTTCTGGGATTATAACTCGATAATAAATTCAGTTGGGATGGGCTTACCACAGAATTGCTAAAGCTCCTAAACAAATCTGTATTTGCAGTTAGAATGGTGTCAGATGTAGGAGACACAAATGTAAAAAAGTTAACATACTTTTATTCTGTTATGTCATAAGGGATCATATTCTGGGGCAACTCATCAACGGAGCAAAAGTTTTTAGCATGTAAAAGCGTGTAGGCCTAATAAAAATCGTTTGTGGTATAAATAAAAGAACACCATGTTCTGTTCAAGGAACTTCATATTCTAACCACTGCTTTATAGTATATTTATTCTTTAATAAAATTTGTTGCAAGTATTTCCAACCAATAGCACAATACATAGTATCAATACTAGGAATAAGAACAGCTATCTACATAAAGATCTAAAATCACTTACCTTGGACCAGAAAGGGGTTCAATATTCAAGAACACACATTTTCAATAAACTGCCAGCAACCATTAAAAACTTGGTTTCAGATAAAGCACGGTTTACTGAGAGTTTGAAAGACTTTTTGATAGGCAACTCCTACTCTATAGATGAATATCTTAACAGGGACTGTTAGACCAGCTTAAGTAAAAATTCTGTTACCAGCATATTTCAGTTTTGACAGCACTTGGTCACAACAGTCAAGATCAGGTATTGTGTGTGTGTGTGATAAATTTATTAAATGTGCATAACTATGTTTTGTTCTGGCAGTGTATTAATACTGTACATATTAGCAACTCCAGTTTACTGCAATATTTTGACAATCTCGTGACAGATGATGATGGTGGTAAGTATTATACTCAAATGCTTTATGTTATACTTTGACATGTTGCACATCCATGAGAATCATCTCATTTTTGTGTCCCTGGGACAAAAACAGGTTAATCTAATCTACAGTGAGGGTTTTGATTTTGTGGTGGGAGAATGACTAATGCGTATGCCCAAGCCTTCAGTTTGTTGTGTATCTCTCATGTTTGGCATTATTGTATACAGAATTCCAGTTCTGAATGATTAACATCTCATAAGGCTTAATGTATCAGATGTCATTACAATACATTTTCACTCTTTTATACAATTCTTCTTTGGATATCCAGATTGTGAGAGTATGAATTAATGGTATTGCATAGGTAATACAAATTTGCAGTAATTTTTCAGAAATCTGATCTTGACTGTTGCAGTAAAGTGCTGTCAAAACTGAAATAATACTTTTTACTTAAGTTACTCTACCAGACCCTGTTAAAATATTGATCTACAGGAAATACAAAATTTCCTTTCCTGGGGAATGCTTTACCTGTGGATTCCACGTTTTGCTTTTTTTTTCTGTCTCACACGAGGCAATAACACGAATCCTTTCGAAACACTTCATCTGTCAATGCCAGCTGCTTGCTTTGATCTTTTTGCAGTTTAATATCATGACAGTTAACTGTCTGAATAGGTAAGACTAATTCATGAACAAGACAAGATTAGCACTCAAAATGAAGGGCTAAGTCTTGCATATAACAACCTCAACATAGCAATGAGTGCACCTAACAGAGTTTTTCAGTGTTGCTTAACATAACAGAAAATAAACTGACTTGAGCTCTTTGAAAACAAAAAAGCATATTTTATTCAAAAATGTTCATGTAGTATGCACAAGTGTTAATAGGCCCAAATGTAAGTAAATCTATACTTTTATTTAAATACACTGACAAAGTATCTGACGTGATTATTGTAAGCATATTGTATTCATGCCAAATATACCTCTGTGAAATGCTTCAATTGCAATACATATGTTTGAAGTGTACACTGGACAATGTTCCTGCATAAAAGTGATATGCTCCAAACTATGTACAAAATGTTTCAAAGTCAATGGCCAAAAACTAATGAAATGAAAAAAAGCCTATTTGCAATGGATGTGTACAAATTGAGGAAACTCATTTTTCTCTCACTAATGCCACAAAGCTAAGTCTCACCAAATTACTTAAGTTTCTTTGTATTCAAGTTGACCTGATACAGCACTGGCACTTTTTCATCATGATGCTACCAAGCATTAGTGATGGGGTATACTTGGAGAAGATACTCAACTATGTTCCATTTTTAGATCACCGCCAATACTCAAGGCATTTCAGTAAGTTTAAAATCCCTAGAAAGTATTAACATGTTGCACACACACTACTACACTTCACTTCATAGCTTTCCATACTATGTATGAGACAGCAAGTGTTTGTGCTCACAGTAGTGCCACAAATTGACATTTCTTGAGAAGGTAGGAGATGTGATACATGTATCACTTGAGATAAGTTTCCTATCCTGCTCCAAAATTAAAATATATTCTTACAAGATTACTGCACAGCTGTTTAATTTCTGTATGTTCTATGTAAGACACCTATGTTCATGAGACAGTAATATCACCTCAACAAAGACATTACCATGCCACATGAGAGATTACCATATTTGTATATAAAATATATCCTAAAATGGTAGTAAGTGCTCGTCTTTGAGCTCATGGGTTTTCAACAAATTACTTAAAGAGTACAGGGAACAAAAGGAAGGAAGATAAGTTAAAACAAAAAATGGTAACCAACACAAATGTATGTACATGTAAGATCAATTTTATTCTGACTTTTCCACAATGATATGTAACACTTAAAACATTGCAGCATTATAAAGAGAATGAATAAATAAATATTTAACATGTCAGAGACTGAGCAGAAACTCAGATTGGAAATGGCAGGTAATCTGCAATGGCCTATTCAGTGGAACCAACAAAAGAATTTGCCTAAAGGAATTTAGGGTACCCACATAAAATGTAAATCTGGATGTTCAAACAGGCGAAGGGTCCCAATGCACCTGAATGCAAATTCGGTGCCAGAACCACAGTACAATTTTCTCAGTAATTTAACATGTGACCACAAATACAAATGTATGAACTTTTTTATTTCATCCAAGAATATCTCAACATAAGACAACAAACATCAATAATTCAAAATTTGGGTATACACACAATGTTTAAAGGATCTCTTTAAGGTTGGGACAGGTGGTCAGCCGTGGCCTTGATGAAGGAACCATCCCGGCATTTGCCTTAGCGATCCAGGAAAACCATGGAAAACCCGAATCAGGATGGCCAGACAGAGCGAACCCCATCCTCCTGAATATGATGGTCAGTGCTGTTAATAGCTACACTGCCTCATTCAGTTGTTACCTATTGTACAATGTTCTGATTTACATGAAAATAGATCTTACCACTAGCAAAAATAATGATTAAATATATATGCAATTACACTTTAACATTTTTCTTTATCACTTTACACAAACAGACCACACAACACTTTGTTCACGGAACTTCAATAAACTGCCAGAGGCTGCTTCAGCAGTTGCTGCATATATGAGAAGTTATCTGAAACAGAAGAGCAGGAAACAAACAGCAGAAATATCCTTGTCTAAAGACACTTTAGAAACAACATAAAAACTTGCAGCAACTACTTAGCTGACTCACATTAGTAGTAAACATATTCACTTAAGGCATGTCTAGCAATTAATTTAATATGTTCTTCAAACTTCTAAATGTATGCTGATAAAACTACACTAGAGTGTGACCACAATGAAACTAACAATGTAAGGGATATCTTTTACACAAATTCTGGGATGTTAACATCTGAATAGCTGTTCTCTGCAAAACACTTTTTTATAGTTGGAGGGTCCAGCATGTGAAGCAAGATACTGAAACTTGCTAAAGACTTACTGAAATTTATCTTTTGATGCAGATTTAGATTTGAAGTTAACATTTAAATACCTCGCATAATGACTGACTTTTTAAGTAAACAAAATGTCCATGAAAGCCTCTAATAATAATTCCATGTCCCACAATGTAATTTCATTTTTTTAAAGAGTGGAGCCCCTCCACACTGCCACTAGCAAAAGTTCTACAATCACCTCTGCATTGATTAGTTTTTTAATCAATACAGGTCCATCAGGAGATAGAAAATGGATGAAAAATGTAACAAGAATTGAGATTTTAAGGACAGAGGGCAAAACATGTCATGGCAAGCACCAAGGGTAAAAAATCCTCCACAACTGTTGGACAGGTAGTAAGAGCAGTAGTGGATATCTTGCTGTCTGCAGCAGATCATGCAAGGGTAGGTCACATTAGTAAGTGGGTACCATGCAGTTTGATACTAGTGTTATAACCACCTGCACATCAGTACAAATGCATGTTGGAGCACATCAGGCTACAGTGGGAAAGGCCAGTTGCACCCTTTCTGTACTCCAACGTACTTACATTTAATGCCCGATTTAATAAAAATTATACTCTTCCATTTCTGGCACCCTTTCTAGAATACAAACTAGCAAAATTATGAGAATTTGTTGTGTTCCACCACAAAGATAGGAAAACTTCTGTGTTTTGCAAATGAAATTTAGTATTGAGCACAAGAGGTTTCACCAATTCACATTTGGCATTTTCAGTGGTATTCCTTTCGGTCCTATTCAAAGAAACCATTTCTTCCAGTAAATATTTCTCAGCAGGTAACCTATACTGCAAGTCTACAAAGGCTGAAGTGTTGTTATCATTATAATAAAACAATTTCAGTTAACATCTGAGGAAAATAGCATATTAACAATAATATATGGATTAGTGTTAACACACATGAAACTGATGTCAGTATTATTTTAAGAAACTTGAAATTCAAAATAATTAAATGTCAGAATGGGTGCTACAGCTAACAATTTTTAAGTAAAGCAGAAAACAAAATGCTACTGTACTTACAAACTTTGAGGTGCCACATGCCTCGACACAGGCTACCAATAACCCACAAGTATTTTTGACATCTCATGCCTCACAGGTACTAAACTGGATTGCAATCTGATGATTGCTGCTATCAACATGAAAGATAATATAGTTGTATCCAGTGACCAAATTTCAAAGCCGATACTGAAATTAAGTTCTAAGTTACAAATTCCAGTATTTACATATACATCACTGGTAATCCATTCACGTGTCATAACATTAAACTCAGTGCAAATGTACCTCCATTTTAAGTGAAAGGTCAAGTTTGCCATTCTATGCAAAACACTATTACCTCATACTTCAAGTTTGCCTCTATAGGACTGTGTAACATTTGCTGCTGCTGGAAGACTATCGGAGCCATAACTGGAACAAAGAGCTCCGAGTTACCACCTGCCAATATAAACAAACTTCAATTTTAAACTGAAGGTGAAATATGTCATATGTATTCAAACCACTACCACATTATTCTTCAAGCTTCTCGCATTATGGCTGTGTGATGTCTGCTGCTGCTGACTTCTGGAGCTGTAACAGGAACAAAGAGCTTTGAGTTACCACTTGCCAGTTTACTCTTAAGGACTGTAACTGTACCTTCATTTTAAGTGAAAGGTGAAATTTGCCAAATGTGTATCCAAACCACTAGTACCTTATTCTTCAAGTTTCCCAATTTATAACTGTGACATCTGCTGCTGGTGGCGGTTTTCTGGAGCTACAACTGGAACAAAGTTCTATGTGTTACTGACTGCCAAACTACATTACACACTTCAAATGTACCTGCATTTTAAGTGGAAGTTGAATTTCCCACACATGTATCCAAACCACTAGTACCTTATTCTTCAAGTTTCCCATTTTATAACTGTGTGACATCTGCTGCTGGTGACTGACTTCTGGAGCTGTAACAGGAACAAAGAGCTTTGAGTTACCATTTGCCAGTTTGCTCTTAAGGACTGTAACTGTACCTTCATTTTAAGTGAAAGGTGAAATTTGCCAAATGTGTATCCAAACCATTAGTACCTTATTCTTCAAGTTTCCCATTTTATAACTGTGTGACATTTGCTGCTGGTGACTGACTTCTGGAGCTGTAACAGGAACAAAGAGCTTTGAGTTACCACTTGCCAGTTTACTCTTAAGGAGTGTAACTGTACCTTCATTTTACGTGAAAGGTGAAATTTGCCAAATGTGTATCCAAACCATTAGTACCTTATTCTTCAAGTTTCCCATTTTATAACTGTGACATCTGCTGCTGGTGGCGGTTTTCTGGAGCTATAACTGGAACAAAGTTCTATGTGTTACTGACTGCCAAACTACATTACACACTTCAAATGTACCTGCATTTTAAGTGGAAGTTGAATTTCCCACACATGTATCCAAACCACTAGTACCTTATTCTTCAAGTTTCCCATTTTATAACTGTGTGACATCTGCTGCTGGTGACTGACTTCTGGAGCTGTAACAGGAACAAAGAGCTTTGAGTTACCATTTGCCAGTTTGCTCTTAAGGACTGTAACTGTACCTTCATTTTAAGTGAAAGGTGAAATTTGCCAAATGTATATCCAAACCATTAGTACCTTATTCTTCAAGTTTCCCATTTTATAACTGTGTGACATCTGCTGCTGGTGACTGACTTCTGGAGCTGTAACAGGAACAAAGAGCTTTGAGTTACCATTTGCCAGTTTGCTCTTAAGGGCTGTAACTGTACCATCATTTTAAGTGAAAGGTGAAATTTGCCAAATGTGTATCCAAACCACTAGTACCTTATTCTTCAAGTTTCCCATTTTATAACTGTGACATCTGCTGCTGGTGGCGGTTTTCTGGAGCTATAACTGGAACAAAGTTCTATGTGTTACTGACTGCCAAACTACATTACACACTTCAAATGTACCTGCATTTTAAGTGGAAGTTGAATTTCCCACACATGTATCCAAACCACTAGTACCTTATTCTTCAAGTTTCCCATTTTATAACTGTGTGACATCTGCTGCTGGTGACTGACTTCTGGAGCTGTAACAGGAACAAAGAGCTTTGAGTTACCACTTGCCAGTTTACTCTTAAGGAGTGTAACTGTACCTTCATTTTACGTGAAAGGTGAAATTTGCCAAATGTGTATCCAAACCATTAGTACCTTATTCTTCAAGTTTCCCATTTTATAACTGTGTGACATCTGCTGCTGGTGACTGACTTCTGGAGCTGTAACAGGAACAAAGAGCTTTGAGTTACCATTTGCCAGTTTGCTCTTAAGGACTGTAACTGTACCTTCATTTTAAGTGAAAGGTGAAATTTGCCAAATGTGTATCCAAACCATTAGTACCTTATTCTTCAAGTTTCCCATTTTATAACTGTGTGACATCTGCTGCTGGTGACTGACTTCTGGAGCTGTAACAGGAACAAAGAGCTTTGAGTTACCATTTGCCAGTTTGCTCTTAAGGGCTGTAACTGTACCATCATTTTAAGTGAAAGGTGAAATTTGCCAAATGTGTATCCAAACCACTAGTACCTTATTCTTCAAGTTTCCCATTTTATAACTGTGACATCTGCTGCTGGTGGCGGTTTTCTGGAGCTATAACTGGAACAAAGTTCTATGTGTTACTGACTGCCAAACTACATTACACACTTCAAATGTACCTGCATTTTAAGTGGAAGTTGAATTTCCCACACATGTATCCAAACCACTAGTACCTTATTCTTCAAGTTTCCCATTTTATAACTGTGTGACATCTGCTGCTGGTGACTGACTTCTGGAGCTGTAACAGGAACAAAGAGCTTTGAGTTACCACTTGCCAGTTTACTCTTAAGGAGTGTAACTGTACCTTCATTTTACGTGAAAGGTGAAATTTGCCAAATGTGTATCCAAACCATTAGTACCTTATTCTTCAAGTTTCCCATTTTATAACTGTGTGACATCTGCTGCTGGTGACTGACTTCTGGAGCTGTAACAGGAACAAAGAGCTTTGAGTTACCATTTGCCAGTTTGCTCTTAAGGACTGTAACTGTACCTTCATTTTAAGTGAAAGGTGAAATTTGCCAAATGTGTATCCAAACCATTAGTACCTTATTCTTCAAGTTTCCCATTTTATAACTGTGTGACATCTGCTGCTGGTGACTGACTTCTGGAGCTATAACTGGAACAAAGTGCTCTGACTTACTGACTGACAATATACATTACACTTCAACACAAAACCACTAGTACTCTTTTAATGTAGCATAACAAATATATGCTATGCCGTACAGTTATATCTCCATTTTAAGGGAGAGATTAAATATGCCAAAAATGTACCCAAACTAGAATTACCTTACTGTTATAATATCCCAAGTATTAAACTGAGACTCATCTGCTGGTGTTGGTGTGCCTCTCGAATCCACTACTGAAACAAACATCTAAGATAAGAAAACCATATTTTGGGACCAGTAATCTCTCATTAAATACAATAAATAACACGTACCCTGTAACAGGAAATTCAGGAGTTAGTACTGTTCATATTTAGAAATATAAGTTTTTCAACTTTGGACGCCTTCAGCCGTGTTCGCCTTTTATTTATAATGATACCAGTTTTAGAAAATATTCTTTCGCACGGCACAGAAGTTGCCACTATATTGAACTTTTCCCTCACCACTTTAGCAATATGTGGGAAAATATATTGATTTTCACGCCACCATGCCAGTGGATCCTCACTTCTACTAATAACTGGGCTGTCCATGTACCTTTGTACTTCCACAATAGCAGCTGACTGAGGAGTGCCCTGGGGCTGTGTTGATTTTACAATTGCATCATAGACACCCCATACTGACAAGGGATCAGTGGTGGTTGAAGTTGACACAGTTTCATGGCTCTGGCCTGTGTTTGTCAGTCTTCTGTCACCCATCTTTTGTGCTACTAGTTCAATAAGCTGTTTCTTTGCATTATCTGCTGCAACTCGGCTTTCAAACACAAGAGATTTAAACCGTGGATCTAGTAGAGTGGCTACTCCTATAGATTTGCTCATCTCTACATTGTGGAAACGGTCCTTCAGGCCTTTTGTTAATTCTTCAATGATAGTCCTTGTCACACTGTTAAATGGCCGTTTCAAAAGTTCTGCACACACTGATAATAATCCCCTTGTCAGAACAATAACCTGAAAATTGGAATAAGTTCAATGTAACACAAACAGTACAGTATCTCAGAAATGATTATGCCATAATACCACAGCTAACATTTTAGCAAGAAAAAAAGCTGCTTAACTTACTTGGCTGCCAGTAGGATATGACTCAGCACTAAGCTGTGTTGAAACCTGTGCAAATGGCTTCAACACAGAGCAGAGTTCTGAGCAGATGTTCCATTCCTCGTCGGTAAGTTGTTCAAAATCAACTGTGAATAGTACAAGTGAAGTCTTCACTGCATCTTTAATTTCAACTATTCGCTCCAACATATACAGAGTAGAGTTCCACCTTGTTGGCACCTCCTGCACCAGTTTTTTAACATGACCTGCCCCATTATTTTGTTGGTATGTCAGCAGTCTTTCTGTTGCCTTGCAGCTTCTCTTGAAGAATGCTACAATAGTTTTCACTTTCTGCTGAATTGACACAAAATGTTTTAGTGCATTCTGAACAATAAGATTCAATGTATGTGCATAGCACCCAAAGTGTTTCCACTGTAAAATGGATACTGCATTTTTAATATTTGGTGCATTATCCGTCACAACCAGCAAAACTTTGTCTGTCAGCCTGAAGTTATCTGTCGTGCCTATTAGAGATGCCGACAGATTTGGAGCAGTATGTGCACCAGACAATTGGGAACATCCTAACAACACCGATTGCAAGGTGAAATCTTCAGACACAAAATGCCCTGTCACCGCCATGTAACCTTCATTTGCTGCCGATGTCCAGCAATCTGTGGTCAAACAAACTGTCTTCGCAGCTGACAGTTTGTCTACCACTTTCTCCTTTGCTGCTGTGTATGCTGCTTGCAGCATTACATCTGAAATATGCTTCCTGCTTGGTAACTCATAACCAGGATTAAGGGCCCGCACAAAACCCCGAATCTTCAACGACTGAAAATGGTTGGAAGTCTTTAGTGAACAGCTGAAGAAGTTGCTCATCTATCTTCTTTTTCTGATTCACTCCGATCCTTTTGGAGAGGTACGATGTCATAGAACTTTGAACACCTTGCTGCATTGAGGGGGCTGGAGCAGCTCGCTCCTCTTCCACACTACTGGTGCCAAGGATCACCTCTACAGGAAGGGATTCACCTAGAGAAAAATAGGTTTCATATCAGCATAAGCACAATAGAAATGATGCCATATTTTTGGTGATATATATTACATTGTTTGCGTACAGTATTCTACATGGTACTTGCGGCTTGAATATTTACTTCATGCAAGTTGACAATTGACTCAGTTTTAGTAATGACTATAGCTTCAAGTTTCTTCTTTAATCCTAGCAACACCAACACATTTTCATTTTCAATAATGTGTATTGGGGGGAAGGGAGGGTACTGTATTTCCACCCTAAAAAATATCTTAATTGTTGTTGACATATCATATTTTAAACAAATACTGATGTATAAGTAGGGCCCTGAACTTCAAAATATTCAATATGACTGTCACTGTGGAAAGTCACATGTACTATTAATGTGTCAAATTTTTGGGTTAAGTTTCACCACAAAATTTAAAACATTTATGGAATTCAGTTGAAGACTCCATTAAAAACAATTATCCTTTTCAAAATTTTAAAATATGAAACGGTATCTAATTCTCTCCCCTCCCCCCCCCCCCCCACGGGCATCGTCAGGGTTACAAACAAATGATACACAGGAATGAGTGCTGATACAATCCGCTATCCGATTAGTTACTAATAATTGCGAGACGACAGTTCATATATCACACAGTGGAATTTTATTAGCACTATCGTTATTACACCTGTAACAATAACTTCGAATTAAATAATTAAGTATTCCGGCACCATATGCAACATAATTTAATGTTTGAAAATGTCAAGGCAAACAGGTGCGGTGGTATCGACAGCTTAAGTAGTCACGACAAATGAAAACTTACGTGTAAAAATGCACAAAGCACCACACTGTATAGCATGCTCTTATCTTAAAAAAATTAATAAAATAAAAAAATAAATGATTATGCATGCACTGAAATAACCGTAATTGCAATAAATATATTTTTTCATTACTCACCCAAATCTAGCTCCGAAGGTCTTTGTGAAGAGAAATCCACAATTAAATGTGATTTCTGGAGATGTTTCTTTAAATTCGTCGTCGTCGATTTGTACGATAATTTCTTACCGCACAAAGTACATTTCGCAAACTCTCGATCAAGAATTTCGAAATATGACCACATTTCGCTTGTCCTCGACCTCTTCATGTTGGCAACTATTGGTAGTAAGCAACAACACAAAGAAAAACAAGAACGCAGAACGAAAGTCAATACCCTCTAACGCAACCAAAGGCCGGAAAGAGAGTGACACCTGTTCCAGTGTTCCGGAACACCAAGAATTGCAGAGAAATGAGACAATAGATTCCCGTTATTTGCCATCCCCTCTCCCCGATGGCCCAGTACGAAAATATTTGTTCGCTCCAGTTACTACCGTCTCTGGAAATATCACCGGGATCTACGACCTTTAACTGAAGTCACCGAGTCAGGAACGTCTAGACACACAGTTATTCCGTTACCAACTTCCAGGTTATCTGTGGTGGTAGCCCGATAACTGCCAGAGAACTAGAACTGCGAGCCAATAACGATAACGTCGATAACTGTCAGAGCAGAGGAGAATACCGATCTCTGACAGTTATTTCCATAGTCGCTCGAATTCCTTAGTAACTCTCCTTGTACTACCCCTCCAAGCTAAATTAACACGTAAGGCGGTGGCTCAAGGTATCGACTGTACTTGTTAATGCCTGTACTGCAGCTCCTATCAGCCACGGCTCGGACATTAACTTTATTTAATTGTTTATACTAAAAGTAACGAAGGCCCACGAAATAGTACACAGTTCCTATCAACAGATGGCGCGCAGTCTCACAGTTATTCCCATGGTCTATAGAACGCCTTCCAAATGCGCAGTACGATCTTCGGTCAACAGATGGCGCGAGGCACTGTTGACACTAAACAGTTATTGAAATAACTGCCAGAATCAGAGGAACGGTTATCGCAGTAACCGTTACTTCTCAGTAACCGGTTATTTCTATCAGTTACGTTATTTTTTGCCCACCTCTAGTGTCCAGTGTGACGTTCTGCGTTGAGATTTCGTGCTGCTGTTTCTGCGCCAAGAATTTCTTCTGCTACACCCACACCCTTAATAAGGTAAGGACGACTGTTTTCATGCGTTCCCACAGTATTGAATTATTTTCTTTGTTTTCTTTTGGTTTGTTTCTGCAAAGTCACGGTAGCTGTAAGGTTTCATTTACGTTCACTATGGAGACTATCGCTTATAAAGCAAACCGCGTTCGGTTATTACGCTCTCAAAATACTAACGAATTTCGTATTACAAATCTTGATATTTTAAAGTCGTACCGACATTCCTATTAATTCTGCTGTTCTACGGAGTTTAGGCATGAGAGAAAAGCATAAGCTGGCACGAGATTTCTACTCGTATTCGCGCCATTTTGTTGAATTTTTTTCCCCCGAAATGTAGGTTCGTATTTGTGCACATGTGATCCATAAACGGATTATTCTGATTGTTAGGAATAACAGAACAGAATGATGGAACACTGCTTGTGCAAGTAGATGAGGTGCTATGGCAACTTGGACTATAGAGGAATTAAAGAATTACTTTCCGTCAGGATAGTGCGTAGACCTTGGGACAGTCTGATCCTACTCCTAATGGCTTGAAATCAAACCAAGCGAGACGCATTTTGACAGTTCAATAGTGGAGCATTGAATCGGATATTTCCCGAAGCAGTCAGCTCCACGAAAACTGCCGAATTTAGTACAACTAATCTGTTCGCGTCTTTCCCCCAGTCCTGCATTAGCAATCGTCAGCACGTTAAGTCACGCAAATGTGCTGTAGTACAGAACGCTGTTCCATTGAATTTCGATATTTTCAATTTTCTAGAGCAATGTTTTTGGTGACAAGGTAGTCTGTTGGTAGTCAGTAAGACAGATAATGTTACCCTCCATTTCGTCTTTGTTCTATATGTGTAAGTGCAGAAATGAATGAATTATTACGTTGACCTAAAATTGATCCTCTTGCTAGAAAAGTTGTCAAAATTCCCGGCGTTAGGGGCTTAGTCTTCACTTCTGTTAATAGTCGTGCATCTCCAGGCAGTGACTGTGCAGTACACTTACCAAAAAAGTAGTCGGTTTTCTGATAAGGGGTATCTGGAAGAGTGAAGCAGTACCCCACGTAAAGGACCAGTACTGAAACATTTTTGCAGTAAAACCAGCCATCCTCAGAATCCTTTCTGACAAGTGTTTGTCATTGCTCAGAACGATATCAAAATACAGAGTATCAGTTACAAATCGCACTGCAGAACTCAACTATTATACATATTCTTGATGGAACAGTCCATAGCTGTACTTTCGGTTCATAGCGTGCACGTTGGACACTACGAACAGGCAGTTCACCTGTGGACTGTCTTCCACACTCTTTGCTCCGGTGTTCAGAGTTCGTGGCTTCTGCGTGCTGTTGACTTGTGTAGACTGCGTACAAAAATCTCGTTCAGCCCCCCCGCCCCCCACTCAACCCTCACACGGTTTTCTGCAGCTGCCACATTTGGTCAAATACCTCGCATGTTCCAACACATGAAAAGTCTTGCCTTGTCGGCATTTTGGCAAGGCGCTGAATTCGTAATGGCATGCAATCATATTCGTCCACTTCATACTTCGGAAACATTCGAATTCTGGAAACGAGTGAATCGTTGATAGTAGCCCTCTGTTCCGCCTTTTACCCGTCGTCTTCAGTTTCTGCACCAGTACGGTGCTGAGCAGCCCAACTCATGATCTCGATCCCCTTGCTCATTTTACACAAGGCCAAGAAGTCTTTAAATTCTTAGTCAGTCTGGTTGACAACATTGCATTTACGGATTATTTCAATAACGTACATAATATCTGTACACGTAATGTGCCTCCAGGAACACCCGCGAAATGTTAACCATCAAAGTACTTCTGTGCCCTTACAATTAATCACTGGTGCCCCTAATTTTAATTCACAGAATCTGTTACTTTCTGAACACGCATGGTTACACTTCACGTGCTGACTTTAATCACAGTACATACACCGACCTTAGTGTCGGGAATCTTTCCGTAAGCAATGAAAGATAATGTACGTAAATGATGAGTATGTGCCTACTTCTATTGAACCCATATTACTCCTCTGTGGTACACAATTTAATTATGTACGTACATGTAACCGATGCAGTTCCGCGTGTAACTGACGTATACAAAGACGCAGGTATCGTTAATACATCGAGTGTAAGTGTTTGAATTCTAAAATTGCATGTAGAAGTTCGTTATGTGGAGAGCCAAGTACGGAAAACCACTGCACCAATGGCTTTATTCTTCTTTCAAAATAATGCTGAGAAATTTATACACAAGTGCTTTCTAACGCGTAAATACCTAGTGTATGGTGAGCTATCAGTGTTGTTGTTCATTACCTTGTAATTCACGCCCTACCTACCCTTAGTTCACTTATAGTATGACTGAAGCGTCGTTCCTTTCCGTACGTAAAACTGCGATTACAAGTTACGAAATGCCACAGTAGGTGAAGTAACGTCCTCTATAAAGCACTGCAGGACCTTTGCTTGTCTCTGAGTTGCACAGCTGACACAATGAATTTTCGTTACCACTCACGAATAATTCCGTCTCTCGTTTATTTACAATTAAAATGCTTAATACTTGGGCAAATCTGCTGATAGCAAATGTCGTTCTCCTTACTGTTTATCAAAATATGTCCCCGACCTTCATGCCTTCTTTCTTCTGTCGTGTAAATTTTGCCAACTCCAAGGAAACAAGACGACGGGCAAGTCAGGGATTTCAGTCCCCTTATCTGTCAGTTTCAAACAGCTGTTTCTCTTTCTTTGTCTCTTACAGAAATTAGTATTGCATATTTCTTTACACTTATTGCGTGTACAAATTATTTCCTCTTTTTACTTATTTACATAAAAATATGCGAATAATCGTTACCACCTAGATGGACGTAAAACATGAAAATTATATCTATGGACGGTTAGTCTCTAAATTGGCTAAAAGAGAATTACTACCATCTTTGTAGCCTCTTTTATGTAGATGCTTTAAAAATATATTCATTACATGATGAACGGTGCAGTTTTTATAAACTCACGCAAAGATTTATTAACGTGACTTTTCTCGACCGAAATATTTCAGACTAAAGAAAACGATGGCGTCAACTCTTGACAGTTTTTGTGTGGTGATCCACAGTGCGGACCTTACTGTAGTTAGTTTCTTACTGTGCTTAGTTTGAAGCGTCAGAAATTAAACTTGGTATTTGAACCTAAAGTAAGTGAAGCTTGCGGGGATGACGTAATACAGCGATATTTTGCGCTGTTATGTTGTAAGAATTCGTACCTCTAACTAAGAGATTTCGAGGGATTTTTTCCTTGCTCTTTGTTCAATACAAAGCCACTAAATGTGGCACCAGTGCTCCGGTAGTATAAAACCGAATACGGCGACCGGTCAGTCTCTTCTGCATCAACGAATCAGAGCGCAGACAACAGCCACTTACTGGGAACTGTTGAAAGTGACCAGCGCAAATATATAAGGGTTACTGCAAAAAACAGCCGCCACAGAATAAGTTCCGGCCAGCGTACTCGGCGCAGCACAAGGGAACAGACAGGGAAAATTTAGGTTCCTCTTCCGCCCACGAATGGCGCGTGGGTAGGGTGATCCTCGGTAAGGCGTCTTTATTGGCCGCAGTTTCTCGATTTTTCTCGTCGTCGCCATTTCGCTGCAAGCCTGGAAGCTTCGAGGAGACGCGCTGGCCCGGCGGAACAGCGGTTTGTGGGCAGGAAGCGGGCGTCCGCGCAGTGCAGATAACTGCGGGTCGCCAGTCCAGGGTCAGCGGGTGACGTCACGCGGCGAGGCTGGTGGTGACCGGCTGCTGCGAGCACACCGGTGTGTGGGGCGGGGGGTGGGGGGGGGCGGCGGCGGCGGCGGCGGCAGCAGCAACAATGACGTCACGGCGCAGCGAAGAACGGCTTCGGTGAACAAAGTACCCACCACCACATTCCCCAAAGTCGTCTCAGGTTTGGATCTGTAGGTGGCTACTTAGTTACACTGCATGCCCCATCACGATACTGATTTTGTGGTGCTTTAGGTTTAGATTTGATACACGAGAAGTGTGTTGGAAAAGAGCACTGTAACGTATTAAGATTATGCACATGACGGTATACAGGTACATTCATGACGGTGCATTTTGTGTGCTTCATATCGTTTGAAAGCGATGTTTCACGCTGAGCCGGAAAACATTGGCGCGTAAAGAATGTGTACGCCACAGGAAGTTTTCAGGCAGAAGAACGTTTCCTTCATCTTGGCCGATCTGCTCGGCGGTGGAGATGACCCGAAGTTACGGGGGCGGCGCAAACACCGAGAGAAGGTAATTAGCGACTCGGTCGGGAATCGAACCTGGGACGCTAACCACGGACTGCGGACACTGCTGCACCGACCGTGAACACGAGTCGGTCTGGGATACACTGTGTGGGGCTCACCACCTCTCTTCCCTGTTAGAAGTAGTCAGTGTTTCGAAATTCTTCCGTTCATTACCGCCTTAACAACGTCGCGTTTTGTCTCTGTGGAGCGGGGGGCGCCAAGGGGGGGGGGGGGATGTGAGGATGTTCTACAAAACAAAAATCTACTCGCATTTTGACCTAGAACATGCGAATTTCTTCTCAGATGGGTCTCTGATAAGAGCCGTGCTGTCCGTTCAACGGAAAGAACGATTGTGTTTTGCGGCATGGAATATCACGTTATTCTGTTCACACTTGTTAATAAATGAAATGGCCATGCTAGTACTCGCAATTATGTAGGAAAATTATATTACAAATCGCCTACTTTCAAAAAGAAATTCATAGCTCAGATCCTCAATAACAGAATTGTGGTTGTGGAATTGCATACAAAGATTAATTAAACGAGAAAGCTTATTTGTTGTATCTTGAAATATTGATGCACTATTCGAAGTCTTCCAATTATCAAATAGATGATTTTTGGGCACAGGCCACTGATGTCATTGCCAAACAGAAAGAAGAAATCGCTGCAAGGCATGCGAAAAAACTGTCAAATTTGTCCAAGGGTGTTATCAGAGGTAACCAACAAGGATGTTCCAATAATACAGGTTTCACACCCACGTTCTGTGAACGTGTTATTAATAAAACTTCTATAATGTTTTCAACAGCTAAGACCCAGTTACTGTCCAAAGCGCTGAAATTCAATATCGCACCTGCGATTAAAGAACCACACGTGGTAGACAATTTCATAGTATGCCTTAAATTAGGTTTGGAGTGTACCAAACCGCCAAAGAATGTTCAAACGCGGTTTGGCTAATAATCCTGTAAAATCTTAGAAAATGAATGATCTGTCGCTCAATCAAAGCATTACGTTATAGACCGGTGAAAAGTATTAATCGTAAACTGGAGAATAATGGCGCCCTAATTACGAAAGCCGATAACGGGAACTCGTTAATTAAAGCTTCCAAAGCGGAATACATAGAAAAAACAGGCATTTTTTGATCGAAATGGCATTACTTCCATCGAATCAGATCCTACTCAAGCGTTACACAAAGAGATAAGAACAGGTTGGCAGAACACTAATAAATTGATAGGAGTGTTCCAAAAGTAATGGCTCCTGAATATGAACCCGAAGCCGCCCATACTAACGAGGCAATTCAAAGTTCACAAAAACTTCCATCCGATACGTCCGATCGTGGACAGTGCAAATACTACGTACCATAAGCTGGCTATCTGTTTACATTACAAAATTAAGGACAACTTCGCTTTCCAGAAAAATTACTTTCTGAAACTCTGTCGAATGGTAAATAAACTGAATAATGTAATCTGCCATGCCACATCCAAGCTGGCTTCCTTTGATGTTTCCAGCCTCCGTACCAACGTACCTGTAGATCAGACTTACACTTCCATAAGAAATTGTCAGATATTGAAATTGATGTGCTCATGAATCTCCTGTGCATTGTTTCGAAATACAATTACTTTTCTTTTAAAGACAAAATACACCCACAACCGTACGGGTTAGCATTGGGTAGCCCTCTAGCAGGGATTCTTTCCGATATATTCATGGATACGATAGAATCTCAATATTTTGTTAATAATATAGCGATGGCGGAGAAAATAAAGTTGTATGCCGAGGTACGTGGTTGATATTCTCTCGGTGATTGACTCGTCCCAAGAAGACATAGATCAGATACTTGTACTGGTCAACGATGTCCACGAGAAAATTATTTTTAGTCTTGAAAACGAGTCACCCAGTAGGACGTTGAACTACTTATATCTTACGTTATCTATAGTAGATGATCACATTGAATACGACATCTGTATCTCCAGGAAGCATAGGTTGAAAAAATGTCATACCGGCCGATTCTGCACACCCGCTGGCGCATAAAATGGCACTTTCTCGTTCTAGTATACATAGAGCGATATCCATTCCCCCATCCGCAGAAGCCTTGGAACACGAACTGGCAACCCTTGAAACAACAGCCGGAAATAACGGTTATGAGCTTGAAATGAAGAGACAGCTCTAAGACAGGAAAGTAAATAATAATGGAACTAAAAGTTCCACGTTAGGTATCGTGCCAGAAGTTAGTCCCTTCATAGATAAAGTTTCATATTAAATAGGGCGTCTTCTAAAGAACCAGGGGTTCAAGACAATTTTGCCTACTAATAGTAGGCTGCAGAAGAACCTGATTCACACTTTAAAAAAGCCTAAATTGTCATTATCCGGAGTTTACAAGATTGCATGTGACAATTGTCCGAAATTTTACATCGGCCAAACAGGAAGAGCCTTACTAACGAGATACAAGGAGCCTATACCTCCTAAAGTTGCGGATGGCAAGCGTGGTTCGACATTCGCTGAACACTTGGTGCAAACGGCTCACGCAGTCAACCCTCCGAATAATACTCAGCTCTTGCATTGCGAAGTTCACGTACTACATGACAAAAAATAACCTTCTTAACGACCAGCTGCAGCTGCGAAGCAAAAACTTTTTTGAAGGTGTTCAACCGTTATTCCATCCGCCATAATCGTAGGGAGTAATCAACATGTTTTAGCACTCCAGTTTTGCCGAATAGCTGGGATTATCCGGTATTTCAAACCCGTAGTTATCCCCATGCGGTCAAGTTCGACGTTTAGCTCAAATATGCTAGGTTGGCTTAAAATAGTAAACGCATTGGTCCCTTCACTTTTGACGTCCAACAAATTATTACAAATGTTCAGACAGTCGCTTTGTCTGTGCTCCTTACTGGACAACGTGTACGTCAATTTCGTTAGCCGCACCTGGTTGTTCATAAAATTTTAAGTTCAGGAGTACACGTTGGTACGAGTGTCAACACACACTGTCGCGCATGCGCTCTCGAGGCTGTGGACAGTCCGTTGCTGCTGTACAGCGGTCGCGGAGTGGGGCCGTGGCTGTTTCCCGGGTAAGTTATTACAACGTGGCGACGTATTTCTGTATTATAGTTTTTAGTTTCTGACGTTGCCCTGTATGGACAAATCGTAGTTCCTTTTATTCTGAAGAAGGTTGGGTTGTCCCAACTGAAACCTAGGTAAATCTAGATAAACATTGCAACTGGGGCTGTTGTTAATTTCAAATTAATATTTATGCAGTTGCGGACAGGGCCGCGAAATGTTGAAAATGTTGCAATAACCTCATCTCCTCTTCATTACTGCTCATACATAAGCAGCTTATTTTCTGGAGTTGGGCTTTAAGAGCGTCGTTGGTGGCTGCTCCACACGCCGTGCAGGGCGGCGTGAGGCGCACACAGATTGTCCCTACAGCTGAAAGCAGCGTCGTGCCGTATTCGCGGTGCGCACTAAAGGCTGCCGAAGCTGCCGACACAGACTGCCGCATATCGGCGGCCATATTTGTCTGCACGACATGCAGCCCGTCTTGTTCTCTGGAGTGCGTTAGCTTTATTCACAAAAACGTGATACCTGGTTTTGGTAGTTATATGCGGACATCAGTTTGAAGAGGTACGGCCACAGACAAATTTCGAAATTACCGATATCGGCTGTGTTTTATGTATAAGGACGACGTCGTTTTGAGATCTCGTGATACCAGAAGACAGGAGACTGACGTCACGGCGCAGCGAAGAACGGCTTCGGTGAACATAAGTACCCACCACCACATTCCGCAAAGTCGTATCAGGTTTGGATCTGTAGGTAGCTACTTAGTTTCACTACGTGCCCCATCACGATATTAATTTTGTGGTGCTTTGTTTAGATTTGGTTGATACTCGAGAACTGTGTTGGAAAACAGCACTATAACGTATTACGGTTATGTACATGAGGGTATACAGGTACATTCATGACGGTGCATTTTGTGCTTCATATCGTTTGAAAGGAAAGTTTCACGCTGAGTCGGAAAACATTGGGGGCGTAAAAAATGTGGACACCACAGGAAGTTTTCAGGCAAAAGAACGTTTCCTTCAGCCTGTTAAAATGATACAGAAGTTTACATGTTGGCGTAATTTGACAACAGTAATTGTATAAATTTTTCGATCCGGTATAGATTTAGTAAAAGTTGATTGTTGATTGGCGCGGACACACACACACATACACACACACACACACACACACACACACACACACACACACATTAGAGTGGTCCTACAAGGGTTTAGTTTTTACCGACTGAGCTGCGGAGCCATGGAAACAGACTGAGGTGGCGGTGTTGGCCGGGAGATTTGCACCCGGGGTTGCTCGGCCGGTAGGAGAAAGCCGTCCCGTTTGACGCCACTCGGCCGACCTGCTCGGCGGTGGAGATAACCCGAAGTTACGGGGGCGGCGCAAACACCCAGACCCCGAGAGAAGGAAATTAGCGACTCTGTCGGGAATCGAACCTGGGACGCTAACCACAGACTGCGGACACTGCTGCACCGACCGTGAACATGAGTCGCTGTAGGATGTGCTGTGTGGGACGCTCCTGGCCTCTTCCCTGCTAGACGGGGTCAGGTCAGATAAGGTGAGGAACTCGAAGTCTCCAGGGGGTGCGGACCTTACACTGTACGCGTCGTCTGGGAAGGTATTGCCCGAAATTTCAACCCTAAGGGGGTGAAACAGGGATGTAGGATGTTTCGAAAAACGTCGCTATTAAGGAAGTGTTGAAGGTAGAAATGCGAAAACTGGAATCTAGATCCTCAGTCAGAAAATAAAAGAAATAAGTGTTTCAGTGCTGCTGAAAATTCAGCCCCGAAGAGTCCAATAGCGCATGAAAATCTTTAATAAAATATTTCGGTACATTAAAAAATTTTAAAGCTAAATTTATGAAAATTGGTATTTTGCTCCCCTGTTTGATGTAAAGATATGTTAGAGGATGGAAGTTGCTGTGCAAATATCTACGCAACTCAAAAGGAGTGATTAAGAAAATCTCTGCACTCCAGCTTCCAGAATAGCTTTTTGGTCAGAAATACATTATGAAAAGCCCATGCTTACATGGCCTTAATTTGCGTGAAAAGCTAAGATGCTGTTTCAGTTGGTGAAGAACATGAAAATTCTATTAAATAAGAACAAATAAGTTTCTGCGGGCCACACAGTCCGCGCGATCGAAGCGGCGGTCGCTCAGCCAGTTGTTTTTGGACTGCAGCCACGAACCGATCATCGGACTGTAGTCGGGCGAGAACGGAGCCAGAATCACCGATTCTGGCTCAGGTATCAGAACATGATTACTGCCGAGATATAAAGCCAGTCAGAAATCCAGGGGAACAGTTCGTACTGAACACAGGCGTGTAAAAGTCAACCTTTTACAAAACAGTTGGCGCAATGAACAACATGGCGTTACTCGTTGTAATAAGTGCTACTGACTTTAGAAATGAAAGTGTTCAGAAATACTCCTTTTCTGTTACAGTAAGGGATCAGAAATTTAGCATTGGAGGGCAGCGTGGAGGGTAAAAATCGTAGAGGGAGACAAAGAGATGACTCAAATGAATTACGATCTGGTTGATTGTACTGACAGCGGCATTCGATTGTTTGCCAGTGAAGCTGTAGTGTACAGGAAAGTGGAATCACACGAATGTTGTGAACAAATCAATGAGGATTTGCAGGAAATGTGTGGTGTAATGAACGGCAGTTATCTCTCAATATCAGTAAGTGTAACCTACTGCGTATAACAAAGCGAAAATCCCCATTAATATAACAGTGCAAGATAAATGACCAATCTCTGGATGCTGTAACATCCGTCAAGCATCTGGGTGTGACTACTCGAAATGATCTCAAATGGATCAGATTACACAAGTAACAGGTAAGGCGAACTCTAGATTGCGGTTTATTGGGAGACTCCTAAAGCGATGCAGTCCTTCAACAAAGGAAATCGCTTACAATACTTTAGTTCGTCCAGTCTAGTATTTTTGGTCTGTATGGGACCCTTACCAGTTGGGTCTTACTCAAGAGCCAGAGAAGGTCCAAAGAAGAGTGGCAAGATCCGTGACTGGTACGTTTAGCCATCCCGAGAGCGTTACAAATCCTGGAACACACTTGCAGATAGACGACGCGCTAAACGGAAGAGGCTGCTCACTAAATTCCAAAATCGGATGTTCGCCGAGGATGTAGAGCATATATTATTACCCCCAACTTTCAAACCGAGCAATGATCACGACTCACGGGAAATTAGAGCTCGCACTGAGGCGTTCAGACAGTCGTTTGGTGTGCGGACATTGCCACGCCGGGCATTTGCCACCATTTTACGTGTTCCGCAGGGTTGGGTCCCTTCTCCCCCTCCCCCTCCTCGCCCGCCGCCGACCCGCAGTAAAGGCACTTACTGACCCTTCCGCTGGTTTTCTTAAGCCAGCCTGTGTGGCCGAGCGGTTCTAGGCGCTTCAGTCTGGAACCGCGTGACCGCTATGGTGGCAGGTTCGAATCCTGCCTCAGGCATGGATGTTTGAGATGTCCTTAGGTTAGTTAGGTTTAAGTAGTTCTAAGCTCTAGGGGACTGATGACCTCAGATGTTAAGTCCCATAGTGCTCAGAGACATTTGAACCACTTTTTTCTTAACATAGGACCAGAATCTCTATGGATTTTTCGCCACATTTCTGGAGAGTTTCGTTGTGGAAACTATTAAATGCATCTCGCATTGAAATCCGCACCAAATTTCGAGCCACAGTAAAAATTCGCCCATCTTGGAGATTTTGCGCTCGTCTGAATTATACGTGCCTTTTCGGTGATCCTGCAGCAGCTTTGTCGTGTTTTGTGTACCTTGTGGGATCAGTTCCGTCTGTTATTAATTTGTTATAAATCTCTTGAGTGCTGTTGATACTATTTCTTTGAACTAGAGCCACATATGGTCTTCACTTACATAGTTTCAAAGGATTGGAGACTGTCTCTTAGAAAGACGTCAACTGAATTTTTACTTGATTTTATAAATATATATATTTCGCTTGAAGTTATGGTGAATTTCTTTGTTACAGAAAGCCTCGCTACGACTGTGTGTTCACTAATTCCTGTATCCGTCGTGATGCTCAAGATTATTTGTGGCTAAGAAGTGAAGTGTGTTTTCGTAACCATTAACAATTTGAATGGCCTCGTAAACTAATTGTTGAAAATAATTTTATAAAAAGCATTTAGAACAATTATGGAAGTTGTTTTCTATCTACAGTAGGGTCTGAAAATATATTTTTGGCAACATACGGGAAATAGATTGAAGTCACTGCCAACTATAATTGTATGATTAGGGTACCTATTTGCGATGATACTCCAGTTGTCTTTGAAATGTTCAGCAACTGTTTCATCTGAGACCGAGGGTCGGTGAAAGGAGCCAGTTATTAATTTATTCCAGTTGTCGAATATAACCTTTGTCCATACTAAGTCACAGGAACTATCTGCTTCAATGTCGCTTGTGAGCTGGAACGCACATTACATTATTTTTCCTTAAGTTGTGCTTCTTGTTTCTGTTGTAGTGGAGATCATTACAATTACTGCTTCTCCCTCCAAAACCTAGGATGCTTTCTCTTTGACCCTGTAAATACCAGAGCTAAACAATGTAGGACAACAACATACATTCCCCCCCCAGGGGGTTCACAACTCTTTTGTGGACACGTGCGTAGCGAGCACGGGACCCCGAGCTAATGTGGCCCTCCTCCCTTTCCGGGCTGCATACCTTCCCTTTCCTCATCCTTCCTCCTCCCACATCTTCGCCCCCCCCCCTCACCTCTGGCTCTTTCCTTCCCTTTCTCCCCCTCTGGGAGTATGGTTTGTGCCTACGTCCGGAGACGGACGCTCGAAACTGTTCCAAATTCCTTGCTTTCTACACTTGCAAGTCCTCGTCCTTCCTCTGTCCTTCTCTTTTCCTTCCCTCTTGTCCTTGCCCTTTTCTCCGCTGCGGCGTTTGAGACCCCCTCTTCTTTCCTTTCCCTTTCTCTTTTTTCCTCCCTGTGCGTGTCTGAAGGCCGACCCACGCACTTCCATGCGTAACCGGTGACGGGGTAACGCGTAATTCCCCGCCCCGGGTAGACAGGTAGGACACGTACGTACCCCCTGGTAACGGCCAGGCCCAGGGAGGGGTGATTACCTGAGCTGATACCTTCCGAAAGTGCCGATTGGTCCCTCCGTCCGTTTGTCGGGAGGTGTGACCTGAGGTGTGAACAATCACCTAAGACGGGAGTGCCCTCAGTTAGGGCCCCCACAAGGGAGGAGCGCGCCATCGGAGACGCTGGTAATCATGGGGGATTCTTCCCCAATGGTTTCCTCACCTTCCACTATGTCTGCTCACAAACGTAAGTTCACTGAGTCTCAGCCACAGACAGTTCTTCCATCGTTGCCACAGTTCCTTGTTGTTTCTCGGTCTGACGAAGGTCACGACTTCACCACAGTCAACCCTTTCATTATTCAGAAAGGTGTCGACGCAATTGCAGGTCCTGTAAAGTCTTGTTCCAGATTACGGAATGGCACCCTGTTGTTAGAAACAGTCAGTGCCCTCCAGGCGCAAAAATTGCTGCGTACTTCTCTGCTCCACACCTTCCCTGTCCGGGTGGAACCGCACCGTACCTTAAATTCCTCTCGTGGGGTCGTTTATACACGCTTCCTCGATGGATTGTCTGACGAAGAAACTCAGCACTACCTGTCTGACCAGGGCGTAACGGCTGTTCATAGAGTTATGAAAAGGGTGGACACGAACATCATTCCAACCCGCACTGTCTTCTTGACATTTGACAAAGTTCAACTCCCATCGAAAATCAAAGCAGGCTATGAGATAATTTCCGTTCGCCCTTATGTCCCAAACCCTACGCGTTGCTATCGGTGTCAGCGGTTCAATCACACCAGCCAGTCCTGTTCCAATCTGGCTAAATGTGTTACGTGTGGCAAGGATGCCCATGAGGGTGCTTGTCCACCTCCATCCCCTCGCTGCATCAACTGTATGGGTGACCACGCTGCTTCCTCTCGAGATTGCCCCGTTTTTAAGGACGAAAAGCTCATCCAGGAAATAAGAGTGAAGGAAAAGGTGTCGACCTTTGCTGCTCGAAAATTATTCGCCAGTCGCCAGCCCACCGTGCCTCAGACAGGAAAATACAGCACTGTCCTTACTTCTCCTCGGCCAACAAAGGAGGCGGCCACGCAGACTTGCGACCTCACCTTTAGTGCCACGGTCGTCAGATCGGCCAGCGCAAAGATCGCCCGTTCAACCTCATCACTTTCGCCTGCCCACTCTATGGCTCACCCTTCATTGGGTTCTGCTAAATCTCGAGCCCAAAAGTCAGACACCAAGCCTTCCAAAAAAGAGCATACTCGTGAACCATCGGTTCCTCCTTCATCTAAACATCATACTTCTAAGAAGGCTACAAAGAAACCCAGTTTCTCTCCTTCTCCGCCAAGGCGTGTCCCATCTACAGCACCACCTGGCGGAAATCGCCCTCGGCCGTCTTCTGTGTTGCCGAGGCGCACTGCTGGTGGCCGGTCAACCGGCCGATTGCTGGTGGCAGGAGCTGCTCCTGACCAACCTATGGATCAGGATCTTCTGCCTTTGGCTGACTGCCATTCCATGCTGTCGGTCGCTAGCTCCGAGCAGTCTGAGTTGACAGCAACTTTAGTCACATTCCTCCATTTTCTGTTCACCCCATGTCCGTTATCCACTGGAATATCCGCGGCATTCGAGCCAATCGGGATGAATTGTCGATCCTCTTACGATCCTACTCGCTGGTCATCTTCTGTCTTCAGGAAACAAAGCTGCGTCCCCATGACCGCTTTGTTCTCCCTCATTTTCAGTACGTCTGATATGATCTCCCCTCTGTTGAAGGCTCTCCAGCCCATGGAGGACTCATGATTCTTCTCCATGATACTCTCCATTATCACCCAATCCCCTTAAACACTTCCTTCCAAGCTGTCACCGTCCGTCTTTCCCTTTCCGGATACACATTCTCTCTTTGTACTGTATACATTCCATCGTCCACACCAATGGCACAAGCTGATCTCCTTCATCTTCTTGGTCAGCTTCCACCCCCCTATTTGCTGGTTGGGGACTTCAATGCCCACCACCCGCTTTGGGGATCTCCACATCCTTGTCCACGTGGCTCCATATTGCTAGACGTTTTCCACCAAGCGGATCTAGTTTGCCTCAACACTGGGGTCCCCACATTTTTATCTGCCTCCACGACAAATTTATCTCATTTGGACCTTGCGGTCGGTACTGTTCCGCTTGCTCGGCGCTTCGAATGGTTCGCCCTTGATGATACACACTCGAGTGACCACTTTCCATGTGTCCTCAGACTGCAGCCTCAACTGCCATATATGCGCCCGCGACGCTGGAAGTTTGCCCAAGCCGATTGGACATTTTTTTCGTCTCTAGCGACATTTGATGACCGTCGCTTTCCCAGCGTCGACGATGAGGTCACACATATTACCGACGTTATTCTTACAGCTGCGGAACGTTCAATACCACGCACCTCCGAATTGCCCCGGCGTCCCCCAGTTCCTTGGTGGAACGAGGCATGCCGTGACGCACTACGTGAGCGGCGACGTGCTCTTCGCATTTTCTGTCACCATCCTACTTTAGCCAACTGTATCCGCTATAAGCAGCTCCGTGCGCGATGCCGTCGCGTCATCCGCGATAGCAAGAAGGCAAGCTGGAAATTCTTTATTAGCTCCTTTAACACCTTCACTCCCTCCTCGGAAGGTTAGAGTCGGCTTCGACGGTTCTCAGGCGCGCCTAGTTTCTCCCCGGTCTCTGGGCTCACTGTTGCGCATGATACATTAGTGGACCCCGTCGCAATTTCTAACTCATTGGGTCAGCACTTTGCTGGGATTTCGAGCTCTTCCAATTACCCGCCAGAGTTTCTCCCGAAGAAACGTGCAGCGGAAGCGCGACCTCTTGCTTTCTCCTCTCCAAATCGCGAAAGCTACAATACTGTTTTCTCCATGCGGGAACTCCAACATGCACTCTTCTCCTCGCTCCTCCGCCCCAGGGCCGGATGGTATCCACGTCCAAATGTTGCTGCATTTATCAACCCATAGTCTGCGTTACCTCCTTCGCCTTTATAATCGAATTTGGACCGACAGTACTTTTCCCCGACGATGGCGGGAAGGTGTCGTCGTTCCTGTTCCGAAACCTGGAAAGGACAAACATCTCCCCTCTAGATATCGCCCCATTTCTCTCACGAGTAGTGTCTGTAAGGTTTCGGAGCGTATGGTGAATTACCGTTTAGCTTGGTGGCTGGAATCCCGCAGTATTTTAACACCTGCCCAATGCGGATTCCGAAAGCTTCGTTCTGCAGTTGACCATCTAGTTGCTCTCTCCACTTATATCATGAATAATTTTCTCCGGAAACGCCAAACAGTAGCAATATTTTTTGATCTGGAGAGAGCATACGATACCTGTTGGAGGACAGGTATCCTCCGCACACTGTTCTCTTGGGGCTTTCGAGGTCGGCTGCCCCTTTTTCTTCGCGAATTTCTGGCAGAGCGCACATTTAGGGTGCTCCATTCTCTTTCCTTCCGCTTCCCTAAAACCTTCTTGACAACTTGGGGTACAGCACCGCCTTGGCTCCGTCCCCGGATCTGCCTGCTCCGTGACCTTTGTCGATTTCCCAAGGATGGTACCCCTTCACTTGTTTATCGTCGGGCATTTGCTGCTCTATGTGCACAAATGACGGAAGCCACATTTATTTACACCGATGGCTCGAAAACATCGTTAGGTGTAGGGAATGCCTATGTTGTTGGCGACACCCCAAATCACTTTCGGCTTCCCGACCAGTGTTCGGTCTATACTGCGGAGCTTTACGCTGTTCTCCGGGCTGTCCACTACATCCGCCGCCATCAGCGGATACAGTACGTTATCTGCTCCGATTCTCTCAGCTCTCTCCTCAGTCTCCAAGCTCTTTACCCTGTGCACCCTCTGGTCCACCGGATTCAGGACTGTATGCGCTTGCTCCACCTGGGGGCCGTCTCGGTGGCGTTCCTCTGGCTCCCGGGACACGTTGGTATCTGCGGAAATGAGGCGGCCGATATTGCAGCCAAGGCTGCAGTCTCTCTTCTTCGGCCAGCTATTCCATCGATTCCCGTCGCCGATCTACGGAGCGTTTTATGTCGTCGTGTTGTTCATTTATGGCACGCGCACTGGTCGACACTTCCCCAAAATAAATTGCGGGATGTAAAAACTCTTCCTTGTGCTTGGACCTCTTCCTCCCGAACGCGTCGTCGGGAGGAGGTAATTTTAACTCGACTCCGGATAGGGCACTGTCTTTTTAGTCATAGACATCTTTTAAGCGGCGATCCTCCCCCACTCTGTCCCCACTGCTCTCAGTTGTGGACGGTAAGACACCTTTTAATTGAGTGCCCCTATTTTACTCCGTTACGCGCCCGTCTACAGCTGTCGCCTGATATATCGTCAATTTTAGCAGATGACACGCGATCGGCCGATCGCGTTCTAGAGTTCATTCGTGCCAGTGAAATGACGTCAGTCATTTGAAGTTTTTTGGGACAACCAACCCCCTTCTGTAGTGAATTTTTAAGCCTTCCTTCTGTTTTTAGTTTCTCCAATTTTGACTTTCGTTCCCATTGCTGCTAGTTTCCGTTTTCGTTTTTTTACTGTTTCCTAAGTCACAGACCGGGCGCTAATGACCTTAGCAGTTTTGCGCCCTAAAACCATAACAAAAAAAAACATACGTTACAAGCATAGGATACTGTATTACTAAATTTCCCTATCTCTAACATTTTAAAATTGTACGTCAACTTTAGATGACGTATCAATCACAGACGTTCTTATCACTGTTTATGAACGTACTTTTAGTCATGTTTTGAACATTGTCTCGCTACACTTTATTAACTAAGATTTCGCCGCAAGGGATATCGGATTTTAGAGAGTAAATTAATATGGAGTATGTCGTTCTTCTTTTCAAACATTCACATATCCATTTCTTCTTTCCTTATTGTCTTTTGGGCATCCATCTGTAGTAATTAAAGTAGGCACAAATGCAGCGATCAAAAAGAAATGATTAGCGTCCATTCACATTCTCTTTAAATCGTTCCTTTCTTGTTGCTCCCATGTCGACGGACTGTTTCTATCGCGATCAGTAAGCGTGAAAAGGAAGCTACCGTACAGACAGAGGGATCTGTATTTATACTAGGCACAACTAATTACATACTGACATAATAGCCGGAATTGCTTTCATGTCCCAAGAGATATAAATATTTCGATTTTGGAAAAGAAGCTCTGTATTTGGCCAAGATGTCGAAGAAGAAGGTCCCTTACGTACTGGTTGCATCGAGTAAGATGGGAAGACGCCGGTTTGAAAGCGGACAGAAGTAGTACGAGGAAGGGCGTCCCTTACCTGAGGGATTGCTACCTGGCGGATGGGCAAGTGTGGCAAATGTCCGGCATTCCAGTCGTTTGTATTTTCCCTCGTGCTATCCTTACATCGTGTAAGGATCATCAGTTCGAATGCCACTGTGGCCTCATCTGGTCTAGTTGTTGCTAACTCACTCCCTCCGTTTATTCCTATATACAGGGTGGCCCATTTTAATCCATAATGTGGGAAAACTCGGGATGTTGTTGTTGTTGTAGTCTTCAGTCCTGAGACTGGTTTGATGCAGCTCTCCATGGTACTCTATCCTGTGCAAGCTTCATTTCCCAGTACCTACTGCAGTACCTTCTGAATCTGCTTAGTGAATTCATCTTTTGGTCTCCCTCTATGATTTTTACCCTCCACACTGCCCTCCAATACTAAATTGGTGATCCCTCGATGTCTCAGAACATGTCCTACCAACCGATCCCTTCTTCTAGTCAAGTTGTGCCACAAGCTCCTCTTCTCCCTAATTCTATTCAATACCTCCTCATTAGTTATGTGATCTACCCATCTAATCTTCAGCATTCTTCTGTAGCACCACATTTCGAAAGCTTCTATTCTCTTCTTGTCATATTTATCGTCCACGTTTCACTTCCATACATGGCCACACTCCATACAAATACTTTCGGGAAACTACTTCCTCACACTTAAATCTATACTCGATGTTAACACATTTCTCTTCTTCAGAAACGCTTTCCTTGCCATTGCTAGTCTACATTTTATATCCTCTCTACTTCGACCATCATCAGTTATTTTGCTCCCCAAATAGCAAAACACCTTTACTACTTTAAGTGTCTCATTTCCTAATCGGATTCCCTCAGCATCACCCGACTTAATTCGACTGCATTCCATAATCCTCGTTTCGCTTTTGTTGATGTTCATCTTATACCCTCCTTTCAAGATACTGTCCATTCCGTTCAACTGCTCTTCCAAGTCCTTTGCTGTCTCTGACAGAATTACAATGTCATCGGCAAACCTTAATGTTTTTACTTTTTCTCCATGGATTTTAATGCCTACTCTGACTTTTTCTTTTGTTTCCTTTACTGCTTGCTCAGTATACAAATTGAATAGCATTGGGGAGAGGCTACAACCCAGTCGCACTCCTTTCCCAACCACTGCTTCCCTGTCATGTCCCTCGACTCTTACAACTGCCATCTGCTAGTATTGTAACAAGGCCGGTCCCATTCCAAAATACCGTTATCCATGATGGCGGCCATGACGTCAGTCATTATGAAATGTTTTCATAACACCATCACCATTCCAAAGCATCGTTAGTCGACAACAACAAGGTCGCACGCAGTGTATCCGGCACGTGTTGACTCTCTAGTCTGTATTACCGTAGCGGGTTGTGACATAGAGAGAGTTAGCGCCATCTCTCTCTATGTCGCAACCCCGCGCATACATACACGCGCTAGGCAGGACCTATATAAATCAAAGCACGACCTACCTCACTCTCACACTGCTCGTATACTTCATTCATCCAATACTTGTCACGTCTTTGTAATTAAACGTGTAAAAATGAAACGATCACGAACCGCCAGTGACAGCAGCAGCAGCGAACGTACTCATGTGGATGAAGTTCCATTCCCTGGTAAGTACATTTTCAGTATTAGATTAGATTAGATTTACTTTCATTCCAATTGATCCGTAGTGAGGAGGTCCTCCAGGATGTGGAACATGTCAGAAAAACAACACTACATGACAAATATTTAAACTAAAACAAATAAGCTAATGTACCATTCCACAGGTCCCAAGTGGAATGATCGTCATTTTTTAATGAACACTAAGAGTCATTTTACAAATACTATTGCACTGAATTTAAAATAAAAAAGTTTTATATTTATTTATAAGGTAAGAAACATGTAATACAACTACTGTAATACTTATTTACAATGAACACATTACTGCACTGAAATGGTGCAGAAGTTAGATTATACTTACACACACACACACACACACACACACAAATTTTCAGTGAACACATTACTGCACTGAAATTGTGCAGAAGTTATGTTGTACTTATATACAAATCAGTTGATTTTCCTCAGAAATTCATCAATGGAGTAGAAGGAGTTGGCCACCAATAAATCCTTTAGGCTTCTCTTAAACTGAATTTCATTGGTTGTTAAGCTTTTTATGGCTGCTGGCAAGTTATTGAAAATGTGTGTTCCTGAATAATGCACACCTTTTTGTACAAGACTAAGTGACTTTAAATCCTTGTGAAGATTATTCTTATTTCTAGTATTGATTCCATGAATTGAGCTGTTGGTTTGAAAAAGTGATATATTTTTAATGACAAATTTCATTAAGGAATAAATATATTGGGAAGCTGTAGTTAGTATCCCTAGTTCCATAAACAGGCTTCTGCAGGATGTTCTTGAGTTCACACCACATATAATTCTTACTGCACGTTTTTGTGCCCGGAAAACTTTAGCTTGGCTTGATGAATTACCCCAGCCTTTTGAAAAGCTGATTATCAAAATGGAGCTCAGTGTCAGTTAATCTGAAGACATCAAAAAGCAATGTCTGCAGTGTTGTAGAAATTATTTAATAACTGCTCACAAAATGCAGTCACACAATGATGATTAAAGAAGAAATTCCACAAGACTTGCAAGGCAAGAACCACATCAGTAATGCAACAAACATTATAACTTTAATATTTGATCCAAACCGTATGGTAACATTTTGACTGTGTAGTCCACCTTTTTTAGGGTGTGTGGCAAGTTTGGATTTGGGATAAATACCACTCTCACCCTCCTTATCCTATTGGACCCTATCAATGATGATAAGTTTGTAATCTGGGGCATTGACACCTCACAATGCAATGAAGAACAATGTTTATAATTTCTGTACCTGCTGCCAACATTTTTCTGGTTTCACATGAGCATGTTCTTGACACATTTGGTAATAATCAAAGACCTTTTGGGGACAGCTGTCCAAGATGTTATGATGATCATAGAAGTCTCCCATAGATTTCCTTTCGATTAGTACTGAATTCATCCAAAAACCATTAGAAAGTATCATATCACCTTCATCACGGAAATATATTTTTAAAGCCTTTTAGTTTCAAAGCTTTAAGCCCCAGTCTGTCGCAGTGACAAATTTACATAATAAACAAGATTGGTCAGATCCCCTTGAGACAAAAAGGTGTGAGTCATTTGATTCACAGTGGTTTTGAATGCAAGTTTTCACCTGTTTGGGGATTCCCAAATGTTGCCAAGAGCCCCCGAGACACTGAAACTTTTTAATTTGAATAGTCAACAAACCAACATGCTACTTTAGAGCAAATATACATTCTCATAACAGTCTTATATGGCTGTGTGCAGCGCCATGTTGACGTTTGACCTTGAACGGGACTTAGCCACAGCACGAGGTGCCTGGCGGATCGCGCTAGAGTTTTAACTAAGCGCGATCCGCTGGAAAAATCAGCTTCCGGCCACCATTGCGGTTTTTCAGCACGCTACTTCCTGCCGCGCCCAGCTTATCTCTGACGTACATCCGCCATGCAAGCAGCAGCACGCTCATTTTACTCAAGGCAGCCGCACTAAGCACACTTATATTTTAAGGAGTCACTAGTATCAGGATTTCTCCACTGTGACATATAGACTAAAGTCTGCGAACGTTTGTTTCACATATAACTTGAAACATCAGATCTATATGCAGCAGTCACTCCTGGATATCAGATGATGGATAAATTCTGAAACACGTAATATGAGCAATAGTCATTCCTTGCCTGATATTTGGGTTTTGCCATTGTGACCCAGTCACCCTGAATGCAGAACTACTGTTTATTATCTAAATGATAACTTTCAACACCCCCACTAGAAGTGACACCTCTCAGTACTCCATCCTTGTAGGCCAAACTCTTGTGTTAGTTAATGATGTCTGGCTCCTGGAAATGGCTTTGTCATCACGTACATGAGCATTCTTTTGCTGAAATTGGCTCCACTGTGATTTCTTCTAAATCAGTTTTCTCTCTGACGAAATGATGCCTAGTGTTAAAAGTGTCTATTGGAACCTTTGTATCCACTTGTCTTTGAAAGGCCAGATGTAACTTTGTTGTTGCAAAACAATTTAATTGGGCTCTCTTTTGGGAAAGGGGATATTTCTCTTTGCCGTGTTGCAGCTGAACTGCTTCCTGACAAGTAGAACTTAATGCCATGTACTCTGCTTCTGTTGTCAAGAAGGCCACTGTTTGTTGTTTCCTGCTGCTCCATGAAACTGTTGCACCTTGTGAAATAAAGAGGAAACTGGTAGCTGATTTTCCATCTCTAGTATCCCAAGCCCAGTCAGCATCAGTGTATCCTGTAATTTCATGGCCTTCAGCTTTCAAAAATTGTAGTTTGAGATCTTTTAATTCCTTTCAATATTGTGGGATTACTTTTACAGCTTGCCAGGATGGTACTATTGGGCTCTTAGTAAACCAACTCACCACTCCAACTGTATATGCTAGATCTTGTCTGGTACCTTGTTGTGCATACCTTAGGCTTCTCTGTATGGGGCCTTGTTGTGCATACCTTAGAGTTCTCTGTATGGAGCATTCTTCATGACAGTTTGTTTCTATCTTTGTCTCTTGGCTCATTTCATGAATTAATACTTAGTTGTTATCTAACAGTGTGGAAAATAGATGGCAATCTTCCATGGTACATGTTTGCAAGATCTGATTTACATAATGGGTTGGTCTATCCATAAAAGTACATGTCCGGATCTCTCCTTACTCAGATCCCTAGACAACTGGGTACGTTTCTAATTGAGACAATCTCAATCATAAAAAATGATTGAGTGGCCAAGTTCCATTATTTTGATCACAGAAACTAAATCTGTACTCATCTGAGGCACACAGAGCACATCTGTCACCCTAATGTTTGTCAGCTCTCTGCCTGCTAGTGCTTCAAAACACATTCAACCTGTCTCTTTAACAGATAAGTTTTCACCTTAGCCACAACCATTTGTGAACTGGGCAATGACACTGTGAAATTCAAATCACGTGGATGCTTTGACATACAAATAAGCTGATGCACCATAATCTACATATCAGTACTTGTGTATTGCTCTAGCTGACACATTTAAGAATGTCTTATAACTTGTTTCTTTACTGGTATATTTTCTGCTTGCCTTGTTTGTAGTGTGACAGATCTTCACTGTATGCCCAGATATGTTGCAGTTGCAACATCTTGGACCTCTGATATAGTGATGTGGATTCTCCAGTCTCCAGTTACAAGTGTTGTCAACAATCCTTTTCCTTGGTAAAGCCCTGAGTCCTCATAAATTTATTTTGATTTATCCTGTCACTCCTTTTGCAATTGAGCTATTCTATAGATGCTAACAAAGAGATAGAGGGGCTGGCCAGTACTTACCTCAGCTCAGTACAGCTGATAGATTAAAAAAAAAAAAATTACGTTCCTAGCTTTTGGAACAAATGTTCCTTCATCAGGGAGGAGAGAGGGGAAAGAAAGGGAAGAAGGGAAAGTGGATTCAGTTACTCACAACCAAGGTTATGAAGCAACAGGGAAATGAAAACAGGGAGGGTAGGAAGGATGGAGGCATGGTTGTCAGAGGGAAGCCAAAGATATTCTACTGTAAGTACTGTGCCAGCTTCAAACCAAAGAGGATGCATACAGAAGTAAAGAGGTATATAGTATAAAGATAACTATGCAGGATGAAAAGATGCGTGAATGGCTAAAGAGGAAAGGGAAAGAGGAGAAGACTGAAGAGTAAATAGGAGTGAGGTTGTTTAACGTAGGTTCAGTCCAGGGGGATGGCAGGATGAAAGGATGTGTTGAAGTGCAAGTTACCATCTCCACAGTTCAGAGGGACTGGTGTTGGGTGGGAGAAGCCAAATGGCACATACGGTGTAGCAGGTTCCTAGGTCCCTTGAATTATGCTGGAGGGCATGCTCCGCTACTGGGTATTGGACATCTCCTAGGCGGACAGTTCGTCTGTGTCCGTTCATGCGCTCAGCCAGTTTAGTTGTTGTCATACTGATGTAAAAGGCTGTGCAGTGCAGGCATGTCAGCTGATAAATGACATGTGTAGTTTCATACGTGGCCCTGCCTTGAATTGTGTATGTTTTACCAGGAGCGGGACTGGAGTAGGTGGTTGTGGGGGGATGCATGGGGCAGGTTTTGCAGCAGGGTCGGTTACAGGGGTAGGAACCGCTGGGTAGAGAAGGTAGTCTGGGAATATTGTAGGGTTTAACAAGGATGTTACGGAGGTTAGGGGGGTGACGAAAGGCAACTCTGGGTGGTGTGGGGAGAATTTTGTCAAGGGATGATCTCATTTCATGGGTTGACTTGAGAAAGTCATATCCCTGGCGGAGTAATTTGTTGATGTATTCGAGGCCAGGATAATATTGGGTGACAAGGGGGATGCTTCTGTGTGGTCTGGGGGTAGGAACATTGTTGTTGGATGGGGAGGAATGTATTTCTTGGGAGATCTGTTCGTGGACAAGGTCTGCAGGATAGTTGCACTGGTCAGGTGCTTTCCTCTCCCGCAACTGAAATGAAATGAAATGAAATATTATTTACCAAAATGTGTGGAGAGCCTGTACCTGGACCTTCTAGCGATTGGCCATCAAATTTTGTGTCACTTCTGCAACGCATTAACCTATTACACTTCTGTTTCTTTTATAAGCTGTAAGCTGCCTGCCTGGGAGGAAGAGGTGGGGCTTTACTCAGCAGTCAGTGTGCTACAGCACAATCACAAGCTTCCACTTCCAACATCCTATGCTCAAGGGCCAACTAGTATTCTGATATCTACACCCTTTAACTCTGTGTATGAGTGCTACATATCTTTTATAATGCTCTCTATAAAGATTGCTCCTCCACTTGTTCTGTGGGTGTTCCGGCTTACGTTTTTTACCCTTTTGAATCTCTCTCTATAAAAATTGCTTATCCACGCCTTTTTTTTACCTCTAACTTGGGTGCCTGATTCTTTTATTTTAAGTGTTACATTTGTTTTGTACTGCTCTCTATAAATATTGTTCATCCACGTGTTGTATGTTACGTGGTATACCCGTTTTCTATCTCTCTCTGTAAAATTTACTAAGTCTTTTAACGGATTCTATGTTTGTGTATGTGTTAAGTCTTATATCCGTTTTGGACATCTCTATGTAAAGAATGACTTTCCACATGTTGTATGTGTTATAATTAATTTACCGTATCCGCTATAAAGATAGAGCTTCCACGTGTTGTGTATCTGTTATATTCGTTGTGCAGTGCTCTTTGTAAATATTTCATTTCTTTCCTTTTTTTTTAAATTTGCTGGTCCGCTTATTTCTCTATCACTTAACTGAAAGCACACTTCCCTTTCCATATGCGATATTATATTCAGTCTCCTCCATCTTTCTAGATTTCTTCCAGCAAATCACGGCTGATCTAGACAATCAGATCGAGATGGAAAGGGCTCAAGCGCAGCTCGAATGTAAGTACATTTATAATACAATCATACTTCTTAAACTTAAATAATTTCTAATATATACCCGTTTCCTGATTGTATACATTTAGTCCTCATAAGCCGGTCTTTTCTTTGTAGATGCGCCTAATTCAGCATTCGGTTCAACCACCCAAAACGTTCAAGGAGGCGGCGGTAGCGTTCAAACGGCGCCCGCCACACAGGACACTGTCTTTAGAGGAGGAGGAGACCAACCTGCCTGACTCGTTTGAGGAGGAGATCAACCTACCTGAGTGGTTTGAGGATCTACTTGATTTTGGCAATGAGTTGCTCAAACCATGGAGTCAGAGCGGAGAAGGTGAATAATTTTGAACATTAACATTCCTTCACATAACCACCATTATCTACTCTTATTGTTATTATTTATCGCTCTTTTAAATATAAATCACTAAATTAATTTTTTTCCTTATTTATCTTACAGGTATATCACACGGCATAGGCCGTGTTCCTAGAGCGGTGGTTGCGGGGGCGGGACTCGGGCACACCGAACCGCAAAGACACGCCGCACCTTGCGTAGCCCCTATAAGGGCTTCGCGGGAGACGGATGCAGAACACGCGCCAGCTCCTCCCCCAGCGCTGTCGCAACCGTTTGGCTGCGCAGCCCGTCCGCCGTCGCCACAGCCTGGCCCTTCAAACCGGCTGTCACCCCCTCCTCCTCTAGAAGCAGCAGCTCGCCGCCGCCGCCCACGTAAGGTATGCGTTCCGAGACGTATACCTCTCCCCGCAAATGGTGATGATTACGATCACCCATCACCAGCCCATTCATCTATTGGGTGGACTCCTAGTTGTAGCAACAGTAATAATAGTAATTTCCTTATGGCTAGCGGTAGTTCTCTCCCCCGTCCTATCGATAACGAATTCGATCAGAATAACGGCGTAATGACTCCCTTAGAATACTCAGCAGTTGCTAGAGCGTTTGAGGGGCGAATCTCTTTCACCAGAATTGAGAATCCAGGCGGGAGGTATCGCGATCCTGTAAGGTTTTTGGAGGCGTGCCTCCCCGTCTTGGAGACCGAGCTCCTCAAACTCTCAGAAGATCCGGAATTTAACGCCTTTAAATGCAGTGCTGTGTTACGCTGTGAACTGAGTCACCCCCCTAAACATCAAAGTGACGCGGAGACGGCTACTCTGCATTATATATGGGGTGACAATGGCGTTATTTCTCAGAGCACATCGATTGCTGAGTGGTATCGAGAATCCACCTTGAGCGCTATTATGGCTCGATTTTCCGAGATGGAAGTACGTGGATCCGCTAAAGCGCTCAGCAGTATACCACACCTCAACATCCATATACATGTCCATGATCCAATGAATGGAGGGTCCAGTTATATTAAACTCCCTATAGATATTGAGAAGAAGCAAGCATGCATTAATGTTCAAAATAAGTATGATAATGCGTGTTTTGCATGGTCAGTCCTGGCTTGCGAGAGAAATTACAATTACAAACATCATCCCGAGCGTCCCAGCAGTTACAAAGTCAAAGATATTAAGAGACAGTATAACTTTGACGGAATAGAGTTCCCTTTAAGAATCCATGACATATCTGAGTTCGAGGCACAGAATACCGGAATATTGGTCCACGTTTATGGCCTGGAGAAGAAAAGCAAGTCAGATGAGCAGAACAAGCATACAGTAGTAGGCCCCCTCCATTTCTCAAAATTTGCAGGTGAGCGAGAGTTCCATGTCAACATGCTGCTCTTCTCCGAACGTGATAATTATCACTTCGTCTAGATCAGACATGTCCAGACTCATTTCCTCCCAGTTAAGTAAAAATAATCATAAACAACATATTTGTATAAGGTGTTTGAATTATTTTTCATCTCAAGAGTTATTAGCAACACATCTATTAGATTGTGCATGCAAGGACCCGGTACGTGTTATGCCCACTGAGGAAAATAACTTCATTAAATTTAAAAATGCTCACCACCAGCAGCGTTGTCCTTTTGTTGTGTACGCTGGTTTTGAATGCTTGCTGGCTCCTATTACTCGTTGTGAAGGGAACCCCTCAGCCTCACACACAACCTTCACACAAAAACACGTACCTTATGCGGCTGCGTTCCAAGTTGTATGCGCATATGATTGTAAACTTAATAGCTATCAGTCTTATGTAGGGAACGACCCGGCGGTTTGGCTTCTCACAGAGCTTGAAAAACTTTCTTGGCAAGTTCACAAGCTCTACAGCATCAATATTCCCATGGCCAAATCAAAGGAAAATGATGACTTGTATGAAAAGGCTGTTAATTGTCATATTTGCGGGCTGGTCTTAGATAGAAAAGCGGAGACTCCTCGTAGAGACCATTGTCATCTTACAGGTAAGTTCCGCGGTGCAGCCCACAATGCATGCAACTTGAAGTATGTTACCTACACACATCCCCGTCTTTTTTCATAATCTGAGCGGGTATGACGCTCATTTTCTCGTTGAGCACTTGGCTAAGTTCGGTATGAAGAATGATCAGGTCAATATCCTGCCTGAAAGTGTTGAAAAGTACATTTCTTTTTCAAAACGAATGACGCCGAAAATTACGCTCCGCTTCCTTGACTCTCTACGATTTATGCAAACTTCGCTTCAGAAACTGGTTGAGACTTTACCTCGGAATGATATGCATATCACTCGATCTGCATTTACCGATGAGGAAAAGTTTCAACTTGCGACGAGGAAAGGAGTTTTCCCGTACGAGTATCTTGATAGTATGGCAAAACTCAATGAAACCAGGCTTCCCGATATAACTTCTTTTACCAGTACTCTCATTGGTGATACCGTAACTATCACAGATTATGAGCATGCCGTTAATGTCTGGCAGGAATTCAACATCCCCAATTTGGGAGAATATGCAAGGTTATACATGGACACGGACGTTCGTTTGCTTGCAGATGTTTTCGAATAGTTCCGGAGTGTATGTATGACCACGTACTCTCTGGACCCTGCCTTTTATTACACGGCACCTGGGTTGTCCTGGGACGCTATGCTCAAAAAAACGGATTGCAACATTGAACTTTTGACTGATGCTTCAATGCTTCTATTTTTTGAGCGAGGGATCCGCGGTGGACTTTGTCAATGTGTTCAGACACGCCAGGGCAAATAACCCGCGGATGGGTGTCGAGTACAACGCATCCCTTGATTCTAGTTACATTTTGTACTTAGATGTTAACAATTTATATGGGCATGCTATGAAGCAACCGCTGCCGGTTGCCGGGTTCCAATGGGTGCCTGGAGACGAATTGAAGGGATTAGGTGGACAGATAATGGGTCTTGCGGCCGATTCTGATGTAGGGTATGTGCTTGAGGCAGACATCGCGTACCCTAATAATTTGCATGGAGAGACAAGCGACTTGCCGTTATGTCCAGAGCAACAAATTCCACGAGGAAGCACCATCCCTAAACTGATGGCCACTGTTGGGGATAAGCAGAGGTATATTATTCATTATCGTAACCTCCAGCAGTGTCTCAGATTAGGAATGGAGCTCATTAAAATCACCCGGGCTATCTCCTTCAAGCAATCCCCCTGGTTGAAGGAGTATATTGAACTAAATACCGAAAAGAGGGCGGTCGCGAGTAATGATTTTGAAAAAGACTTTTATAAATTAATGAATAATTCCATTTTTGGGAAAACTATGCAAAATGTAAGAAATGAACGCGATATTATTAGAACCGCATGGGAAGGGCGTTACAGCGTGAGAAAATTTATAGCCAGGCCAAATTTTAAGCGTGCCACCATTTTCAATGAAAACTTTGTTGCTGTGGAGATGTCGAAGACTGCAGTAGAGTTTATGAAACCCATCTATTTGGGGATGTGTATACTCGATATCTCCAAATTCTACATGTACCGATTCCACTATGAGTTTGCAAAACCTTATTTCGTAGATCCAAAATTACTTTATATGGATATATGAAAAGGCTATAAATTTAGCCAATTAACTTCTGTATGAACAAAAAAAAACAATAAAATTTTCTCACGTAATATATGCATCACTTCTAGTCATTATAGAGCTTAGATTTTACTTTGTAAGTTTCACCTACCGCTAGCCACCCAGTCAGAACTAGTTTTTAAGTGTGAGTTCCACTAATTAAATTCTTTCTATATGTTCAATTGCTTGTTCTAGGGGAAAATGTTTCTAGACGTCCAGTTTAAAGAAAAATATATATGTTCACCTTGTTCTTGTAGTTGAAAATCTTTAAATCGACTTACTTGGAAAAAAATATATATTCAATTTGTTGTTGTTGTTCTTTTCGAAAATGTTTAGAGCCATTGACTTGAAGCAAATAGGTTTGGTATTAATTAAAAGTGCTTTGTTTTTCTGGTGGAACTTCATTAGCGATATTAGTTACTTTGTAAGATAGGGTAGTGCCTCTGCATTAGCTTTAAAATTATATATATAATTTATCCGAAGAGAATGCTTATATATATTTCTTAATTATCTAAAATTGTTAAAAAAATTATCTAAAAAGATGTGGAATTTCAGATTTTTGGTTAAAAACCAATCTTATATCTGTAAACTCATATTTATATATAATGTGAAAAATGTTAAATTCTGAATTCAATAATAAACTCAGTTATTTCCTTCTAAAAAAATGTTATTATTTGATACCCTAATAATGATTATTCTTTTTATTAAAAATATTATAAATTTATTTATGTGTGTATGCAGAATACGTACATACAGCCACATCGCAATGCATAAAGTTTTAAGGTTTCCTGCTTTTAATCACAAGTGCCGGACTTCTGCTAGTTGTCACGAACACACACAGCCCACTGCAGCGCTATCTCTTACAGTCCTACATCAACAGATACTTTAGAGATCGTAATCTGACGCATCGCTTTCCACAGCGGCCGCGAGGCCGGCAACTGGTGCAACACCCTACCAAGCGTCAGCGGCTGCGCGTGTCTGTCAATTTCGACGGAGGCCGCGAGATCGGCATCTGACGCATCCGCGCCTAACTATGATAGCAGGCTCATTCCACGTCAAAGGCCGGGGTATGTCTCTCTCTCGGACAGTTCCCTTCATATACAATATAAAAAGAATAAACTTACAATACTAGGGGCGTTGGATGTCATAGAAAGAAAAAACACTCAATCTTATAAATTATTATTTATTTCTAATAAAAGTGAAAAGTAATTTTACATTCTCATATGCAGATACAAAAGCACTTTTTTGGTAATTTTCTTCAGTCGATGGATGGATGGACATCCGTACCATTCAAGGTCTTGAATAGATGCAAATTTAAATATTTGACGCATCCAGGAGGTTTTGTCCTTTCCCTTCACGTAAACGATGGTGTCCTTGTGATCGAATAATTTAAGTGCGATCACCACATCTTTATAGGGTATGCCGGGATCATCCCAGTGAATTCCATGATAAAAATTAGTTAACCACAATGCACTGGTCCATGTTTTACAAGATTTCACTTGCGTGAACGGTCTTGGTGATCGAATATTTGCGGAGAAGGTTTCAATTATTCCTGCGTCTTGTGTGTAGGCCACAAAAGCAACTTGCTTAAATACGAACTGTCTTCGCTCTCCATCATGGAATCCTTGAACATCTGCAATGATCTTCACAGGCTGAGTTGCCATCGTCAAATGATCAATGCACAGGACAGCATATTTTCATTTATACAGCTCGTTGCACAACACCTGTGAGCGGAGAGTAATTGATTATTCTGTCATGTAGGACTAATGCATATGCAGCGGTGTGTTCTGGGGAATTTGTCGATGATTCAAATTCAATTCGAACATCTATAGGTCCAGACTTGATTATCTCATTCTGTTTAGAGCAGTCTATTACAATGATCGGTGAAAGCTCTTTCAACTTACGAGGACTCAGTAGACACCCCCCTCCCTCTCCTTCAGCAATTTCGTAGTAAGAAGGACGAAACCTTGCATACATGTCATGCGCGAGGCTGTATACATTTTCATTCCATTGCAGATGTAGATTGCCATATGGGTAGAATTCTGAATTGAGGTAGACTTTGGCGTTAGTTAACTTGCAGTTATCGAACACGGTGGAATCGTTTGATGTATTTGCTCTTCTATCAGTCTGAAACGCAAGTATAATGAATCTGGGTGTCTCGATATGACTGGAGGTCTTAATAGCCCATGTTTGTCTGCTCGCGGTCAGTAACACTGGATACTCAGATCTCCCATGAGCGGAAGGTCAGTGACAGAAATGTACCTGAATTCAACACTTTCAAAAGCTTCAATCGTTCCTCGTCGGATACACTGATGTGAGGCATTTTCCATATTAATTTGTTGATTGTGATCCTATTCTCTTCTTGAGCTCCTTGAATGTACGAGTTATTGTCTGTCGCACTCCGCACGAGAATAAGTTCCTGTTTAGCGTTCATAATAATCTCTCATATCCTCAAAATATCCCATAAGTATTTTTAGAGGTATGCATGCAGTAAATCGCTTGCACTCCTGGGGTGTTCTACCCTCCGCATCGTCTATGAACCATCCAGCATTTTCTAAACTGTGCAGATCTGCTGGTGATGCCGAGACGTATGTTTTAAGGGTCGATGTTAGACCAACATTGCGTGTACGATCAATCTCAGAACCATTCAGTTCATAGCGAATCTATGGAAGAGGAATGCCAATGCGTTGCGTGTCAGCTTGGACCCCACTGTATCGGTGCCATCAGTTTTCTTCAATGACCCTTCGAGATATATGAAACTCTTGCACGGAAGAGTGAGTGTGTCCTGGTGCTGTATGACAATCCTGATTTCATCATTCTTGTTAAACGTGGTTGAAGCGTAAGATTTATGAGAGAAGTATTCTTGACGTATAATTCTGTCATCATACTCTACTGGATCCCCCCCCATGAACCATGGACCTTGCCGTTGGTGGGGAGGCTTGCGTGCCTCAGCGATACAGATAGCCGTACCGTAGGTGCAACCACAACGGAGGGGTATCTGTTGAGAGGCCAGACAAACGTGTGGTTCCTGAAGAGGGGCAGCAGCCTTTTCAGTAGTTGCAAGGGCAACAGTCTGGATGATTGACTGATCTGGCCTTGTAACAATAACCAAAACGGCCTTGCTGTGCTGGTACTGCGAACGGCTGAAACCAAGGGGAAACTACAGCCGTAATTTTTCCCGAGGGCATGCAGCTTTACTGTATGATTACATGATGATGGCGTCCTCTTGGGTAAAATATTCTGGAGGTAAAATAGTCCCCCATTCGGATCTCCGGGCGGGGACTACTCAAGAGGATGTCGTTATCAGGAGAAAGAAAACTGGCGTTCTACGGATCGGAGCGTGGAATGTCAGATCCCTTAATTGGGCAGGTAGGTTAGAAAATTTAAAAAGGGAAATGGATAGGTTGAAGTTAGATATAGTGGGAATTAGTGAAGTTCGGTGGCAGGAGGAACAAGACTTCTGGTCAGGTGACTACAGGGTTATAAACACAAAATCAAATAGGGGTAATGCAGGAGTAGTTTAATAATGAATAGGAAAATAGGAATGCGGGTAAGCTACTACAAACAGCATAGTGAACGCATTATTGTGGCCAAGATAGATACGAAGCCCACGCCTACTACAGTAGAAATAAAAGAAATTATTCAGATTGTGAAGGGAGACGAAAATTTAATAGTCATGGGTGACTGGAATTCGAGTGTAGGAAAAGGGAGAGAAGGAAACATAGTAGGTGAATATGGATTGGGGGACAGAAATGAAAGAGGAAGCCGCCTGGTCGAATTTTGCACAGAGCACAACATAATCATAACTAACACTTGGTTTAAGAATCATGAAAGAAGGTTGTAGACATGGAAGAACCCTGGAGATACTAAAAGGTTTCAGATAGATTATATAATGGTAAGAAAGAGATTTAGGAACCAGGTTTTAAATTGTAAGACCTTTCCAGGGGCAGATGTGGACTCTGACCACAATCTATTGGTTATGACCTGTAGATTAAAACTGAAGAAACTGCAAAAAGGTGGGAATTTAAGGAGATGGGACCTGGATAAACTAAAACAACCAGAGGTTGTACAGAGATTCAGGGAGAGCATAAGGGAGCAATTGACAGGAATGGGGGAAATAAATACAGTAGAAGAAGAATGGGTAGCTTTGAGGGATGAAGTAGTGAAGGCAGCTGAGGATCAAGTAGGTAAAAAGACGAGGGCTAGTAGAAATCCGTGGGTAACAGAAGAAATATTGAATTTAATTGATGAAAGGAGAAAATATAAAAATGCAGTAAGTGAAACAGGCAAAAAGGAATACAAACGTCTCAAAAATGAGATCGACAGGAAGTGCAAAATGGCTAAGCAGGGATGGGTAGAGGACAAATGTAAGGATGTAGAGGCCTATCTCACTAGGGGTAAGATAGATACCGCCTACAGGAAAATTAAAGAGACCTTTGGAGATAACAGAACGACTAGTATGAATATCAAGAGCTCAGATGGAAACCCAGTTCTAAGCAAAGAAGGGAAAGCAGAAAGGTGGAAGGAGTATATAGAGGGTCTATACAAGGGCGATGTACTTGAGGACAATATTATGGAAATGGAAGAGGATGTAGATGAAGATGAAATGGGAGATATGATACTGCGTGAAGAGTTTGACAGAGCACTGAAAGACCTGAGTCGAAACAAGGCCCCCGGAGTAGACAATATTCCATTGGAACTACTGACGGCCGTGGGAGAGCCAGTCATGACAAAACTCTACCATCTGGTGAGCAAGATGTATGAAACAGGCGAAATACCCTCAGACTTAAAGAAGAATATAATAATTCCAATCCCAAAGAAAGCAGGTGTTGACAGATGTGAAAATTACCGAACTATCAGCTTAATAAGTCACAGCTGCAAAATACTAACACGAATTCTTTACAGACGAATGGAAATCCTAGTAGAAGCCAACCTCGGGGAAGATCAGTTTGGATTCCGTAGAAACACTGGAACACGTGAGGCAATACTGACCTTACGACTTATCTTAGAAGAAAGATTAAGGAAAGGCAAACCTACGTTTCTAGCATTTGTAGACTTAGAGAAAGCTTTTGACAATGTTGACTGGAATACTCTCTTTCAAATTCTAAAGGTGGCAGAGGTAAAATACAGGGAGCGAAAGGCTATTTACAATTTGTACAGAAACCAGATGGCAGTTATAAGAGTCGAGGGACATGAAAGGGAAGCAGTGGTTGGGAAGGGAGTAAGACAGGGTTGTAGCCTCTCCCCGATGTTGTTCAATCTGTATATTGAGCAAGCAGTAAAGGAAACAAAAGAAAAATTTGGAGTAGGTATTAAAATTCATGGAGAAGAAATAAAAACTTTGAGGTTCGCCGATGACATTGTAATACTGTCAGAGACAGCAAAGGACTTGCAAGAGCAGTTGAATGGAATGGACAGTGTCTTGAAAGGAGGATATAAGATGAACATCAACAAAAGCAAAACAAGGATAATGGAATGTAGTCTAATTAAGTCGGGTGATGCTGAGGGAATTAGATTAGGAAATGAGGCACTTAAAGTAGTAAAGGAGTTTTGCTATTTGGGGAGCAAAATAACTGATGATGGTCGAAGTAGAGAGGATATAAAATGTAGGCTGGCAATGGCAAGGAAAGCGTTTCTGAAGAAGAGAAATTTGTTAACATCCAGTATTGATTTAAGTGTCAGGAAGTCATTTCTGAAAGTATTCGTATGGAGTGTAGCCATGTATGGAAGTGAAACATGGACGATAAATAGTTTGGACAAGAAGAGAATAGAAGCTTTCGAAGTGTGGTGCTACAGAAGAATGCTGAAGATTAGATGGGTAGATCACATAACTAATGAGGAAGTATTGAATAGGATTGGGGAGAAGAGAAGTTTGTGGCACAACCTGACCAGAAGAAGGGATCGGTTGGTAGGACATGTTCTGAGGCATCAAGGGATCACCAATTTAGTATTGGAGGGCAGCGTGGAGGGTAAAAATCGTAGAGGGAGACCAAGAGACGAATACACTAAGCAGATTCAGAAGGATGTAGATTGCAGTAGGTACTGGGAGATGAAAAAGCTTGCACAGGATAGAGTAGCATGGAGAGCTGCATCAAACCAGTCTCAGGACTGAAGACCACAACAACAAATACTCTACTGGATTGGTTATATTGAGTGATGACGTTATTGCAGGGTTTGAGACCAACTGATTTAAGAAATTCGTAGTTCACAGGTGTTATCAGTTTGCTGTTCAGTAGCGAAGTGGCGCGCTGTATATTGCGTGCACTTGTTTTATACCGCAAGCCCATCTTGTTTTAGATGTAATCGTATAATGATTTCCTCACCGCAAAAGTCAAGTTCATTATTCTGATCCACAATATGCAGCTCCAAATAGCCCAATGTCTGAGCAGTCACTGGAAGGTATATTGCATTGGCAGGTGTCTCAACAATCTTATACCCCGCTGCAACTGAGGGGAAGAATCCGTAAATAGTGTGAATGAGAGTATCGTTGAGATAGGAATTCGTAGCAATGTTACACTCGACACGTATTGTGCTGACTGGGAGTATATCCACAGACTGATTGGACTTGTAAAATTTAGTTGGATCTTTCTTCAAAATCTGCCCTTTTGTGAATCCAAGCAGGGGTCCTATTGAATGTTTCCGGCTAAAGTCAATCATTGCATTTAGAGTCTTTATTTCAGATTTAAGTGTATTGATGTTTGCACGTAGTTCAATACCTTTTCCAGACTGTTTTAAGAGTTCGTTTAAATCTTCAATATCGTATGCACCAGATTCTATTTCAAGAATATCTTTTTCACCATTAGTATCGAGATGCAGTTTATTGTTAGTGTTGGTGATATTCGGGATGCTGTTGTACGTCTCCAGTCCAATCAATGCAACACTCCATTGACCTGCACTCAAACCAATTGGTGGGAAGTAATTTGCACGCAATACAGATGAGCGTCCTTTAAACGTCAAAGTGTACGACATTGCATCTGAACGTCAACTGATGAATGAAGGTTTAAACATCCTGCTTATATACGTTAGTTCTTTTTTGTGAACATCAAGAGAAAGATGATGCAAAGATGCCCGCAGAGGTATGTATTAAAGTCCTGATACCGTTGATAATTGTATAGCACATGTCTTCTGTGAGTGAAGTATTGCTGTAATTCTTCGGGTGGTTGCAGGTCACCAAAGGAGTCGAAATAGTAGACTACCCCAGCGTCTTTCATAACGTACGCCACCCAGTGGGTGCCAGGACCTCCGACAACATCTAAATTCACAATACCGCATTCGCCAGTTTTCCACATAGTCTTAGGTAATGTATCCCTCATAAACACACCACGGAATCTTGGTATCTTGAATTAATGTCTAACAAACGTAAGAAGGTCTGTATTTGTGAGTGGTCGATCTGGTAGAACCGCTATTGGGCTTTTTTTTATTTATGAATAGATCAAGACCCTTCTTGTACGGTTTAAAGTATAGGCCTTTTCCAATGACTGCTGCTTCCATCATGCGGTTATGTCTTCTGCCTCTTCTAACTGGGTTTGCGAGTTTTGCGCATTCTTGACTGTTCGAGCGATAGCTGCAGCCCCACCGGCGAGCGAACCTACCGCTGAGAGCGCGGAGAGGGCTGGGATGAGAAAAGGAATAAAACCGCCGGATGTCTTGGGTATTGGTAGAATGCGAGGTGCTTTAATGGATCTTCTCGTTGGTGATTCTTTGTCCTTCATTGCGTTTTTAGCTGCATACATCGCTGTCAGGATACATTTCTTCAAACAACCCTTCTTGTTCTTCATGTTTAGTGCGCGACGTGCAGCGTTCATAACGCGCTTGAAATTCATCACTCCTAATCCTAACTTGATTTTTCCGCGCATGGTTTTATCAACTGCGAATGCTGCGATGCGTTGACCTATACCAATATCTTTTCTTTTCCGTATCGCCTTAGCTTTATCAGCTAAAATCCTATCTGCAATGTGACGACTTGGTAGATCTTTATTTGCTTCGTATGCAATGTCATGTTCCATGCACGCTTCGTCAAGCAGATTCACTCCCTTATCACCTCGCGCCAAGCGTTTCTGAAGCTTTGTCCCAGGTCTGCAGTAGTTATACCCCGGGATGTGTAATTCCAAAGGTAGTTTGTCCAGAACACCACCGCCTCCTCTAATGTGCCCTCGATCGCGCATGTCAGGCTACTGTGGTGGTTGCGGACGATGAATGTTCATTATATAGCAAATCCCTGGCATCAATCCAACTGTTTTGTGTAGCAGGAAAACCAAGCCATTTGACTAGGGCTTTATTTCCAAGTCGTCTTATGACTCGCTCCACGAGAAAAAGATCTGGTTGTGAGCTCTTCTGCATCTCCTCAGTGTAGAAGGAGCCTGCAATTTCTTCACCTTTATTGTCTTTCAATAAATAAGTTCTAGGATTCGTTCGCTGCACATTTGAAACTGTAAATATCTCAGTTGACCAGTTCGGTAGGTATGATTTCTCAAATGCGGTCTTCTGTTTTGAGATACGCACCAAATCACCTACATTAAATTTCTGTTTGCATGGATCCAGTATCTTAATGTGAAAGTATACCATATCCATGAGTGTGTTATAACGAACATCAATTGGCCGCATTTTTATTGTGCTATGTTTGGTTCTATTATATTGAGCAATTATTTCTGGGAGGATATCTGTCCATTTGTATAAGCCACGAAGGTTAAACCGCATCCACATTCTGCCTTTTATTGTTCTGTTCAAGCGCTCTACGATACTTGCCTTCAGGTGAGTGAATGTCGAGTAGTGATGTATTCCATACCGCTGCATCACTGTCTTGAAGTACCTATTGTAGAACTCACCACCATGATCGGTTTGGAGATTGTCCGGGCATCGATTGGTTCCTATCTGTAGCAAGCGTTTAAAAGCATCAGCGACATTTGGTCCGGTTTTTGTCTTGACTGGTACTACCCATGCAAATTTGGAGTATGTATCAATAACAATTAAAATGTATTTGAAGCCATTATTCTCATGTGAATATTGTCGCATATCTACAAGATCAGCTTGCCACAAGTCATCCATCCCTTTAATGATGACATGCCTGCGCCGGTATGTTTTGTGTGCTGGTTTGTGTAGTTCTCGAACTACGGTCTCCATACTTATTCGATGATACCTCTCTCTCGAAGCTCAGAGATTATGGAGATAACTTCATTCGAATGAGCTGTATTACCTGCAGCAGCTGATGCCATGAGCAGATGTAGTCGATCTATTAGTTCGTTGGGGTCGTCATAATATATATACTGAGGGACTCGATTGTTCACTGTCTTAAGACCAATGTCAATACCATCTCCGCTGCTGGCACCGTTGTTGTTGTTTTGGTCTTCAAGTATTGGTTTTGTAATGGTTTTATACTTCCTGTTGGTTAGGCTTTTGGTGATCTTGTGTACACCAGTCATGTGTAGTATTTGACAGTACGTGTCCTTATCACTAACTGAATAATTTATAGGTTTTTTAGTTGTCTTAGGAAAATAAGATTCATTAAGCCTGGTGTTCGGTCAAACTGTCTATCAGCTATTTGTATTTTGTCTTCTGTTACAGTTATGGGATGCGTGCCCAACATGTATGGTCTTCCTGGGCTAACGCCGAATGTTCTATCTATCTGGCCTCGTGCGTGACTAATAATGAATTCATCAATGGCTTGACTGTCGTTTTGGGTTGTTTTTGTTTCTGGTGAGAGCTGTCGGAGAGACTCAGTAACGGGCTTAAAGGTCTCTCTTGGTGTTTGCTGACGATCAATATACCCTAACCTAAGCAACCGTAATTTCTCTCGGACTGCTTTACGGGCTTGAATGACTTTGTTTGGTCGTCGACATCTCAATGTATACTAATCAGACGTCTCTGCGACATGAGGCTTTATATATGCATTCATTTTCTTCAGCTTCTTAGTATGATCACGATCGCCCTTATCGACAACAATCAGGTCTACATCTATTTTTCTCTGAATATGATCGACCTTCTCAGTTAAGTCGGTTACTTTCTTACTGACTTGATTAACTAGCTCATTTAACTCATTCACCATTCTAAGAAGGGTTTGGTAATAGGTCTCTAGTTCCCTGCGCATACTTGCAACTTTAAGAGCCATAGCTTGAATTTTCGCATCCATGTACAAGCGAATGTTCTGTCTGTGTACACCAATCATCTCAGGTTGAGAGGTGGACATACGCGCGAATTTGTCCATGGTTTGACGTAGACTGATGTGCTAACATCTATTACCTTGTTATATATGCAAAAATTCTTGAAAGTTTCGTCTGTATCTACCATCATACAGTTTTCTTGTTTTATCAATAACGAGAAACCCATACTGTGAATGGTTCCAATAGTTTGCACATATCTCTAAGAAATCATTGAACGACATATCCGTCCCCACATGTGCTTGGTAAATGTGTCTTAAACTAAGATTGTCTTGCTTGAAGGCTATAATGAGATTTGCGTTATCCCTAACAAGTTGTTTGGGGATTCTGGAATATGTTTGACTTAGATAAAATACGTCAGCACCCATATGGCGACCAAAAGAGAAATATTTGCGAATTTGGTCTTGGTTTTCTACTGCAACATCGTCAAATATGAATACTGTTTGGTTTTGTTTCTTCAGGTGGGGGGATATCAGAGCTTTCACTGAATGTTGTGTATGTAACGCCATCTACACCTCGAAATATCTCGTGCAATAGCTGATACTTGGGTTGAAAGAGTGTTTTTGAGAATAGACAGACATGTTCAAATCGGACACCTTGCACATGAGTTAGCAGAGTCATGAGGACATTAGTCTTGCCGCAGTTGGATGGGCCTACAATAATTGCTCTTATATTATCGGGAAGGAGAATTCCGTTTTTCTTGTTCTTCTTCTGCTCTTCACTTGAATCTTCACATGACCAGTCACCGACAACAAAGTCCTTGTGGTGAGGGTGCTTCACCCAGACAGCCATGATAGTAAATGAGCCATGTACAAACAAGTACTTGACATATATAGAAAATATAACTGAGAGGATAATAATAATATTTGTGTGTAGCCAGTATAGTTCGATCAATTAACCGATTGAGCTATACTGCCTACACGAGGAACGCATGTATGAAGAGTAAGATAGTCATAATTTAAGTAGAATTAAAAAATTATTGGATCAATTTGATTATAATAGGAGTGGTGGTCTGAAATAAGAGAAACAGGAGATAAGATTAAATATAAATTATTTATTTAAAAATCATACATTGGATGTACTATTTCTGAGGTGTTATCATAATCTGCACGTTTCTTCTTAGAACCTGTACAATATATACCAAATAATTCTCTTTGGTTGGCAATAAATTCTGCACGTATCTCACGCAATCCGATAGGTGACTCTCAGTACTCTGGTTTTTGACACACGCATTTCAATTGGATGTCTGTAGTTTTAATGGCCATATGCGAACGAAGATGCTGTTCAAAATCGTCAATATATATATTATTAACACGTAGAGAGTTTTTAACATCACTATATGCTGCCTCTATGCTAGGAACCCAACGATTCAGTCTCTCGAGAGCAAACCATATAGAGGAGTCTAGGTTGAATAATTTGATAACTGACGGATGCCTTAGATAGACGCTGTCGACACCTGATTTAATGCATAAGACGCAGTCATCATATACAGTAGTAATGGAAAGTGTGACATCAGCAAGACGAATTTCTGGTGGGGGATGAGTTGGATCATATTCGGTGGTCATTTGTTGATTGATGTAACGAGCGCTCTGCATGACAGATCCCGGCCCAGTCGAACTCGGAAATCGAGACTTTAACACTTTTGGAAATATTTTCAATCTCCATTATAGCTTGGATCCCCCAGACATGATGGACGTCTATAGCAATGTTCACACGTTTGGAACCACTGGAGGTTAAATTATATGTCATGGTGAATAGCGTAGCCGCACTAGACGTATTCTTTTTATTTACAGTATCTAAACTCGGTGGTTGCACTATCACAGGAGTGTTCGATTGTGATGAGTTATATGTAGGCATCCAGTACTGACCACCATTTAGTTGATCTTTAACACCACCAGTGGTTGAATTCGTTGTGTGGTGAGCAGATCGAGCGTCTTCATCACATAAGTTGCTGAGTGGGACGGAGAGCAGCAACTCCTTGTCCTGCTCCAACATGTGAGATACAGGATCCCACGTGGTCGCTACTGGATCAAATGAGTCGGCTGTCGCTGGTGTAGGTCTGGATGAGATGGTTAACGAAGCTAGTGATGATGCAGGTTCGGACGCGTCTGCGGAGGTAAGCATGGTTGCGTTTGACTCTGTTGAAAAAAGAAGATGAATGATTAGATATTAGCGAATAAGTGAAAACATTGAATAATAAGGATAATGAACGAGATAGAATAATGTGAATTATGATACTTACTTTTCCGTTTGATCCTGTTCTGAGTGACTGCACTGGAGGTCGACTGGTGCTTCATGATTGTTCTTCTTAGTCTCCCGCTGACTGATTGACCAAGACTGAGGTCCCGGAACGTAACCTATATATGTCCTACAATGAGGTCATAGGATAGTTGAATCCTATTGGTAGAAGTCGAACATGTGACTCAATTAAGGGATCGTATTGGATACAGCCATTTCCACCACCCCACAAAACCATCAGCTGACTTGATGACAGATTACTCTGGTGGCGGTAATAAAGACTAGAGAGTCAACACGTGCCGGATACACTGCGTGCGACCTTGTTGTTGTCGACTAACGATGCTTTGGAATGGTGACGGTGTTATGAAAACATTTCATAATGACTCTGACGTCATGGCCGCCATCATGGATAACTGTATTTTGGAATGGGACCGGCCTTGTTACAATACTTCTGCTTTCCATACAAATTGTAAATAGGGTTCATCACCTGTGTAGATTAAATCTTTCTCCTATAAATATCACGGATGTTTGCTGGATGGTAATTTCAAAGATTGATAGTTGCGGGTTCGGTATTTAAGAATGGTTTCTGCCTACATCGTATCATGTCCTGTCATTGCATCTTGCTTTCGTTACCATCATCCATGCATTTCACTTTAGCAAAGGCAATTTAACTGATACGCATCCAATATTTTGTAGAGTTACTACCTCATAGCTTGCGAGAACATTTAAAGGACGACTTCTTTATTACATCGGCGGTGCAGCTACGCTTCGTTGATCATACACTGCACCTGCTTAGGAAAATTGTAATTGCGAAAAGTTATTCCGTCAAGCCAGTGTTTTGCTGATAGTTTCGATTTAAAGACACGCTTTGCTTTCTCAATGAAACTTAGGTTTTCAGACAGCTGCAGCAATCTTGAGGTACGATTATTCGAGATAATTCCACTCGTGGTTCTTCACTACAGCCCTGCAGAGTAGTACGGCAGGGCGTGCTATGGCCCACGTAACGACGCACTTCACGATTTTGACCCTGTGCCCCTGGTAACTGGGCTCTCACATAATACTGTGTACAAATATGTATGTATGTTCAGAATAGTTCAAATGGCTCTGAGCACTATGGGACTTAGCTTATCAGGTCATCAGTCCCCTAGAACTTAGAACTACTTAAACCTAACTAACCTAAGGACATCACACACATCCATGCCCGAGGCTGGATTCGAACCTGCGACCGTAGTGATCGCGCAGTTCCAGATTGTACCGCCTAAAACTGGTCGACCATGTATGTATGTAAATTTAAAAAATATTGTATTCGAAAAGGTTTTCTTTTTTTTCTGGCACCTCCCATCAATATAAAACTGATAGTCTTAAAGAGGTATTTTATTTAAAAAATATGAAGAAGAAGACAACTGCATTGCGAAAACAACTGAAAGTTTTTTAATTTCGATTTTTTATCGTATTTGTGATATACCTAACAGTTTTGTTGTTTCATAATTGATTTATATTTGTTACAATATACACATTCTTTTATGAATAAGGTAATTTTTTAATTTCCAATATCTATGAAACACTTGTTAGTACCACAAACACACACACACACACACACACACACACACACACACACACACACACACACACACACACACCATAAACATATAAAATACTTCCTTTACACGGATGCATATTGTACATGTTCCACACAAAATATATAGTCTCTCTCTCTCTCTCAAACATGCAGTCAGAACTGTGACAAACCGTTCATCAAACTATTCCACACACACCCAGTCACGTGGAACACCTTTCTACTAACAAATAAACCCACCCAGACACATCAGTAAATAGTGTGGGTGCAGCAGATTTCCAAACCTATGCCCCCTGATGCACCACTTGTGATCGTGGTAGGACACCCCTGCTTCCATCTGGAATTGCAGTATATACCTCAGTATATAACCTCAATCGAAAGGTCTCCTGATAAGCATTTGTGGTGCAGCGCCAATGCCCTTGAGGAGGCACCTGTTGTCCCTGAACGTGAAATCCTTTCAGGCTGTGCATATCGCCGTGTCTGTCATGCAGACTTGTGGGATAGTCCAGCTCTACCTCTAGGACATATCCCTCAACGGCATCAGCAGCCACATATTTGATCTCTTTCCTCAGTCTGGTCATTTCCCCTTTGGACATCCCTGAGAGCCCTTGAAAAGGTACACTTTGTTGCATGGTTTGCCTGTAGAGACAGTTTACATCCAGGTAAAGGATTAAACTGAAATCGCCAGACAACCTGTACTCCCCCTCGATTATTTGCCTTGGCATACCTGTGCACACATTGGCAAAGTCACTCGTGGACCGCATGTTCCAGAAAGACATGCATCTCAACGTTGGTCAAGAATTCGCAGCTGGCTTGTGTCTTTCTTAACATGGCATCCCACGAGATCTCAGCCATATGCTACAGAAGTTCTCGAAGATGTTGGCGGTCAGATGTACATTGGTGTTCATCATTTTACATGTTCTGATAAATCAGAGAAGCCGAAGTCCTGCTGTTCATTCACCAAGTGCCCGTTCTTTCCATTCATTATGGAAATGCCTCTTAGTTTACTAGAGAATCCAGATATTCGTATGGAAAGACCCCTTCTCCCTCACAAGTTGAAACTCTACATCATCTAGATAAGTGGCTCCCTTTGCTACGAATATCTTCAGGACGCGTTGGTTCAGCAAATTTCTAAAGAGACATGAGAATGAAGCGTTGTGAATCGAGGAAGTGGTGTGATCCTCTTTGAAGCGGCATGTATTTGTCAACGGTGTCAGCAATGACACTGATCTTATCATCCTACTACCCAGACTCGTCAAAGTGCTGAACTAGAAAGTGGGCATCATGCTCACTTAAATTGTGGAAAAGATGGCTGTGTGCTGTGGCAGTTAGTACTTAAAGTTACACGGGTTGTCAGCTGCACTCTGGGACTTCCCCGTTACGTGGGAACAGTCTCTACGGGGAGCTTCCTCACCTCTGTCCAGTCACAGTCCCCAGGTATAACGATCAGCTGCCTGCTTGTACAGTGCATCGTTCTCCTACACGTTGGTCACGAGGACGTTTTCACTATAAATGTTATAAACATCCCGTACAAGACTTTAAAGCTCAGTGAGCAGCCATCTCGCACTATTCCCTTGACATAAGATTTTAATTTTAGAGTTATACGTGCTCAGAACTTGATGGGTAGCCACATGTCACAGTCATCATTTTGTGACAGTGATATGGGAGGCAGAGGCACCACGTTCACACTGTACCACAGGAGCTAGGAGGCGCTCTAAATCGACGTAAACGACGAAGGGACAGAAGTGTTGGTGAGAGGCGTTCTTAAACATCTAGAACCGTTTATCCTTGATAAGCATTTCCACACATATTGTTTCCTGGCTCTAGCAGTCAATCAGGTGTCTTTCAAGATACATGCTCTTGGTAAACGAGACATCCACAGCAAAAATATCTTGCACCTTTTTTGTTTTCATTTCAGAGGAACGTAGGTGAGACATGCATTTTATCCAAGCATTGTGTTGCTTATCGTCTTCAGAGATTAGCAGCAGGTCTACACTTTTTGGATGTTTCTCGGCTAATATGGACTAGAAGAGGGAACCACCTTATTTACGCTCGACTTCTTTGTCGATGTGCCACACAGCATGTTAATGTTTGTCTTCTTCTTATGGCTTTCCTACATTCGGCCATAAACGAGAAATCAGAACGTCAGTGGACATCTGGTGTTTGTTGTGTATCGGTATGCCCTTTATTTTTTGGTTAATTTCTATCACTAGTGAGAAGCAACCATGGAAATCAATTTAAATTCCTCTCATCATGATTCTGGGCATTAGGACATGCTTTTTGTTAGCAGTATATACTTTTGAACAGAGATGTAACTGGACCCCACAATAAGTTGATCAAAATCTTATGAACATAAATCAAGGTAGAGCATACAGCTGAGTGTCTTACAGGACTCCCTTTCCTGCATCTCAGAAAAGTGACTCAGTATGACCACTCTGGTATCGACTCACCCCATGACGTCACGACAGCTCTCCCCCTAACTTGGACAATGCTCTTCCCCTCAACACGTCGAACTCCTAATAGCTCTGCACACGTGAAGGAGAAACAGATGCAGTTGATTAGTATCTAAGGAAGGAGAAATAAAAATCCGTATTTGTATAATAATAGTAAATTCTGACTACTTACAAGTAAAACTGTTGTTGTGTTCATTACTGGAATACACTTCTAGCAACTCATCATCAGTGGGCATGTTTGTCATTAAGGGCATATCCCACATGGGTACTAGAGGAGGTGTATGACGTCGGTAGGTGAATGTGTCTGAAAGAATATGGACAAACCCAAACGAAAACACAGGTGCAAAAGAACTAGTAGCTGGTGGTCGTGTCAAAACACCGAAATTCGCATTGAGAACATCTACAAACTAGAGCATCTCAAAAATAACAAACAAAAAATTTAATACTGTAAAATAAGCGATATCTGCCTCTGAACAATCGAAGTCGTTCCCCAGAGATCATCATCACCGTCATCATCATTATCAGCTGCTGGGTTCAGATCCCATTGCGAGTAACGCCTGCTCACACCTAGAAAAGAAGTGGAACCCATAAGAATCACTTACACTACTAGCTATTAAAATTGCTACACCAAGCAGAAATGCAGATGATAAACGGGTATTCATTGGACAAATATATTATTCTAGAACTAGAGTGACAGTGACATTCTAGGCAGTGATTACATTTTCATGGAATTTCGGTGCATAGATCCTGAGAAATCAGTACCCAGAACAACCACCTCTGGCCGTAATAACGGCTTTGATACGTCTGGGCATTGAGTCAAACAGAGCTTTGATGGCGTGTACAGGTACAGCTGCCCATGCAGCCTCAACGCGATACCATAGTTCATCAAGAGTAGTGACTGACGTATTGTGACGAGCCAGTTGCTCGGCCACCATTGACCAGACGTTTTCAATTGGTGAGAGATCTGGAGAATGTGCTGGCCAGGGCAGCAGTCCAACATTTTCTGTATCCAGAAAGCCCCGTACAGGACCTGCAACATGCGGTCGTGCATTATCCTGCTGAAATGTAGGATTTCGCAGAGAGAAGGTAGAGCCATGGGTCGTAAGACATCTGCAATGTAACGTCCACTGTTCAAAGTGCCGTCATTGCGAACAAGAGGTGACCGAGACGTGTAACGAATGGAACCCCATACCATCATGCCGAGTGATACGCCAGAATGGCGATGACGAATACACGCTTCCAATGTGCGTTCACCGCGATGTCGCCAAACACGGATGCGACCATCATGATTCTCTAAACAGAACCTGGATTCATCCGAAAAAATGTTTTGCCATTCGTGCACCCAGGTTCGTCGTCGAGTACACCATCGCAGGCGCTCCTGTCTGTGATGCAGCATCAAGGGTAACCGCAGCCATTGTCTTAGAGCTCATAGTCCATGCTGCTGCAAACGTCGTTGAACTGTTCGTGCAGATGGTTGTTGTCTTGCAGACGTCCCCATCTGTTGACTGAGGGATCGAGACGTGGCTACACGATCCGTTACAGCCATGCGGATAAGATGCCTGTCATCTCGACTGCCAGTGATACGAGGCCGTTGGGATCCAGCACGGCGTTCCGTATTACCCTCCTGAACCCACCGACTCCATTTTCTGCTAACAGTCTTTGGATCTCGACCAACGCGAGCAGCAATGTCGCGATACGATAAACCGCAATAGCGATAGACTACACACATTTGAACATGCATCTCTCAACTTGCTACTACTCTCATTACTTACCAAGCGTGGACGCAAGGCAGCACGAACGGGTTTATTTCTCGTAAGAAGAAGAACTTCCACATTAACGAGTGGGATTGTGCTGTGACAGAAACGCACGAAATGGAATATGCTGGCTGCAAGTAGCTGCTGATCGGCTACGTTTTCAGCGACACATTGCAGAAACTTGGGAAATCATCTCGACAGTTCTCCAAAAAGAGTGTAGATGTCGCCTGGTAAATAAACATAGCTGACAAAAGAACTGTAAGAAATGAGCTCGGGAGTACCTAAATAAATACAAAAATTTTATTAAGAAAATAATATTTGCACATATCTGCAACACAAGTAAATCCGTTTTTCTCTCCACCACCGTACACTTGCCTAAGGTGTCTGACTGACATACAGTTGAATGATTCCAAATTCAGGATGGCAGTGTTCTTGAAAATATCCTACATTCATACCACCACCTCACGACCTTTGACGTGAATGACGCTCTCTCTGTGATCACAGTTTCGGAGTGGTCAGCCTATCCTCACAGGTCATTCCTGTGTCGTGACGGCTACTGCGATAGTGGAATCGAGTGAATCACGCTACTGTCTTCCAAGACATGTCACACTTTGAAACGTCCCATTTTGAACAATTATACATGACTGTGCTTAAACTGACACACAATATTTTGTTAGCGCAACGCAATCTGACTTTCAATAATCCCTACAAAAGAATGGGCCCTGACTAACATTAAACTATACCTTTCACAAATCACTTACCTCACAAAAATCTTCGCTACTCAAGCTACTGCAATACAGCGAGTGCCACTACTGCCAGCTAAATAAAAGATTCAAACTACTGAAGGCACTAACTACTGATAGGGATAGTTAGCAAATGAAAGATATTAATAGAGAACAAACAATGTATTTACCTTAATATCATCATGTATCTAGCAGTTCATGACAAATTACAAAACTCCGCCATCTCTCTCCCCACATCCACCACTGCTGGCGGCTCACCTCCAACTGCGCAACGCTACGCGCTGTTCACAGCCAGCTGCCTAACACTACAATGGCGAGTATTACAACAATGCAAAGCAGCCACAGACTGCACACAGCACAGCCAGTGATTTTCATACAGAGGTGGCGTTACCAATAAAAAAACCTAAACAGCCTACTTACATAGCCCCCATGCTCCCGAAAAAAAATTTTAGAAATTGGATTGGGCAGTGGCCAATACAGATTTGAAAAAATTTTTCATAATTACAATAACAAAGAAATCAAATGCACACACTTATTGATACTATGTTGGTCAAAAGCTCAAATTTTCTCACAGTCCATAAAGACAGTCTTGATCATTCATCACAGTAAAATTGCAATGTTTTTCTCAAAGTCTGAGCAGTAAAAGAAAATGCACACAGAAGTAGTGGATTTCCATGCAGTCTTGAAGAAGTAGTGTTGTCCTTCCAACGGAAAGACAGTGCTGACTCTTGACATGCATACAGGTAATGGGTCACAACAGAGCAAACCCACAGCAGAGTCAGTCGAAATTTTGAAGAGTATTGGTAGGTAGGTCATCACAGAGCAGACCCACTGCAGTCCTGGTAGAGATAATGGTATTGGTGGGCCACCAGAGGTGCAGACCCACTGTAGTCCTTGTAGAGATGGCCAGCAGCCATCTGTTGCGATTGTGCAGGTGCACATTCACCATCGAAGAGTCTTGCGGAGAATATAGCAAGTCCATAAACCACCACTTGTGCACTCACAAAGTTTTTGGAATTGTCCTTAGAACCAGCAATGCTGTTATCCAGTCCCTTGCTGAATTATTAACACACGTGCAAACACTAACAGTCCCTACTTCTCACATATTGTCCACATACTATGACCAACAGAAACGTGTGCAGTGAAATATAACTAACAAGTTAATAATATCATGAACTGGTGACAATTACAATTTTATAACATAAGGATACAATAACAAAGGTACAAAATACATCATTAAAAACATAACTATACAGATAACATTTGTAGTACAGGCTTTACAAAAGAATCAAACTAACATGTACATCAGTGGAATTATGACATGAGTACATACATAAAAGATCACAATAACTTTTGAAACATCAACTTCACACATGAGCATTAAACAGAACGGAATTAATAATGTCTAACATCTTTACAAAGTAAATAACATATTATTAATGCCAATTATATTCGAGGATAACAGTATTCCTCATCATAGTGAATGTAGCTTAATATTAAAAGAAGAAAAAATTCTATGAAACTACACAGAAACAGGAAGAAAACAAATACACAAGGGTACACAAACACATAGTGGGATAACACCAATAGGAAAGGACAGGGTTCGTTTTCAGTGTAACATTTGGTACTGCAGTCCAATACAAAACTTCATATATCTTTCCTCTTATTTCATCCTTTGTTTCCACCAAAAAAATTCTATCTAAGCATGCTTTCTGTATTTTTATGTTCACACATTTCTTACCTCAACATTTATTTCCAAGAAAATCCTACATAAACCTGTTTTCTGTACTTTTTTCATATAACTTCTCAATGCATTTCTTCCAATTCATCGCAACTCATTCTCTTAGAGGCTACCCCCTCTTAAGCTAACTTAAATCTACTGAGCTCAGATGCTAAACTAAGGGACGAGGCAATGCAGCAGCACAAAACAAGTAACACAAACAGCAAGGACAAAAAAAATCAAATTTGCAAAGCAAGCTACAGTAAATCTAAATTACCAAGCAATTCAACATTACAACTAATATGAGGCAATGCACAGCAAACAAGAAAAATAAATCTGGCTTAGCAGAGTAACACAAATTAAAATTCAGTAGCACTATGCCTGGCAAACAGCAGCTTATATCTAAACATGACATAGCTCAAGCAGAAAAAATAGTACACTAAAGATAACAATGCAGATAAGGGAAATGTATAATCACATCTTAATATCTATGTAATTAAAGTGGTGCACCACAAATTATTCTACAAAAGAAATTACCAAGTACTTGAAAAGAAAATTATAGATGCAGTTACTGTTATTAGTCCCTTCTTATTGTTCTCTCCATTCCAAGAGCTCCTTTTTCGGAGAATGTGGATCAGAAAATAATTATTTAATAAATCTGTTGACAGAAAGTGTTCACATTAGCAGATGCATTTAAGTTTATTTTATAAAACCAATGCTGCAACACAGCTGGAAACCAGATATTAAGTGAAATAAGCAATCTCTTAACTACAAAGACAATAGATGTAAAATGTTTCTAATCATTTCATTAGGCATTTTAGTAAATATCATAAATTACGAGCTCCACAGTATGCTTTCTACAAGGAAATGTCAATAGCGAGGACAATGGCCTCCCCTTTCTTTTTTCCTACCTGTGCTTCTGATGAGGCACTCACTAATGACTTGTTCTCCCGGCGTCTGACACAGCTGCGTGCCCACGACGCATTACGTGCAGGTGGTCACTTAACTTTCTTACGGAAATATTTACAACAGCAGTTTTTGCTACAGTGACAGTCTCATATAAAATTTCACAGGTCGAAAATTTGCGTTACAAATGTGTAGAAACAAAATCCTGTAAATATAACAGCGTTCAAAAAATTTTCGTCAGCATTGTGATACAGTCACGCATTTACGCACATTTCATAACTCTTAAAGTACGATTCTTGGTTTCCAACAACCTTTTCCACAAATCAGAGTCACCACTACTCATTATTCCTTACCTTATTCTTCGACACTTTTTCAATATTTCATGATAACAGATACATAGCATACTCAAATAACTCATATAGCATCAGCTTATTGATCATAAACATACCTCAACAGCATAATACACATCGTCATCATAATAATATCATAACAGATCAATCACATCTCAAAATCGTCGTAGCTTTCTGAATATTTTAAACCTACAAAAAATTATCTGCTCATTTCAAAAGTGTCATCTACCTCAAATGTACTATAAAAATCATGATCTCATACCAAATACATCATTCAAAGCTTTCATAGTATCGCAATGGTTCCGAAAAATATGAGCATTTCTCAAAGTACAGACAAAATACAATTTCGTAAGTGTGAAGTTATCCAACTGTGTAATTACGTAAACATCTGTCACTGATGTAGTAAAAAAAATGTTTATCTCTCAGTTGAATGATCAGATAGCTGTGTAATTTACATGTTAGAGAAATATGGTACCGATGTGTAAAGTTGTATAAGCAAATACCATATTAGCTAGGGCTCCTTGTGCTTGCCAAACACATGGTACACAAAGTAAGCATGTACCCCCCTGAGGATTAATGTAATTATACCCTCAGGTGTTACAGATTATTGCAATGGAATAAAATGTATCACGGAAAACTTTCTTTGTAATTCAAAAACCTTTAAAAATAAATGTTTTAAGTATAAAATTAATCACTCAAATACGTGTACTGTAGCGCTAAACTGTGCGTCTTGTTGTAAGATAATCTCCGTGGAAGTGTCGTAGTTGTCGTCCTCCGAAAGCTAAGTTCTGCAGAAGCCAATGTACTTACCTCATGATACACCAAATTTCAAGTAAACCAAAATGTTGCATTAAAATCTCATTAGCGGTACTGGTAAATGTTCTAAGTATGTGAGCCTTATAGTCGTTACGTAATCGTGTAACTAACAAGCAAGAATGTACACACACAATAACACTGTGACTTCTGTTCACTATAACAATGCATTCGTCATTTCTGTTTAAATAAGTTCTCTTTGTTCTTGACTGGATATTTAACTTCAAACATTGTTGCATGGTAAGAGTTTCTAAAGCATACTAGTAACGTGAAGTGAAACGTTTTATTACAAAGACAAAGTTAAAAAGCAGATTATCTTTCAATAAACGGTTTTACATGTGAAATCTGGTGTAAACCTTTACTCTTCATAGTACTCAGAGTTTGAACTTGAATGCAATTGTCATGCGGTATACGTCGGTAAAGAATACTCGAATTTTTCTCAAGGTTAGCGTCTGTGTTATTTTTCTCTGAGCCAGCCGGCGCAGGTGGCTGCCTGCGGTGCGGGTCATTGTCTGTTCCTTTGTTGGCGCGCGTCGTTATTGGGATTAGGAGACCTAACTTCTACAAATTCACGTTGTCGGAAGTGCCTTGCTCTGTTTGAATCCCGCCAGTTCTGATGCAATTCAGGTCTGTCGTTACGAATATATCGTCTGTCGTCATGTCGGTAGCTTCCGTAGTTTCTTCCTTGTCCGTCACGTGGTGGAGAGTTTCTCCCTGAATCGAAACTGTGCGCCGAACTGTTGCGTCTGAAGTTATTCTGTCTCCCGTAATAATAATTATTTTGGTTCCCATATTGTCTGTTTCTCTGATTGTCTCTGTGATAGTCACTACCGCGGAGAGGTGATCTTTCCCTGTAATTATTACTACTCTGCCAACGGTTGTCATACGGGTGGTGTCTGTTTTGGTCACGATTTGTGTTGTGAGAATATCCTTGTCGCGTCCAGTTATTATTTCTTTCATCGCGGAATTGCAACTGATGTGATCTGTAATTGTTGTGCTCCTGCGTTCCGCGATTGTCAGTGTCACTTTCCAGTTCTTGTAACAGTCCCTGAAAAGCTTCAATGTCGTCTTTGCAACGTCCTGCTAAAATATGTCGTAAATGTTCAGGCAGTTTGATTAAGCTAATGCGGATGAGTTCTGAGGGGCTGTATGGGTTTGAAAGATACTGATTCTTATGCAACATGTCTTCAAAATATTTCATAAGACTGGAAAATTCAGATTGTTGTTATGATGCTATGTTTTACTCGGTCTTGTGTGGCTTGAGACCAATATGCTGAGAGGAAGGCATGGTAAAACTCTCCTTCACTGTGGCAATCGTGAATGACCGATCGCATTCTTACAGCTGGTTCATTCTCTAAGTAGCCACACATAAATTCTAATCTGTGCTCTAATGACCAGTTGGGAGGAAAACAATGAGAGAATTGATGGAGCCACGCTTGTGGATGAATGTCGTTGCCAGAATTCTTAAATGTTTTCAATTTACGTGTAGTCATGAACAGCTTATAGTCAAAATCATCATGTCGGCGAGTCGCATATCGGTCATTGTTAGGTCGTGTCGGCCGTTCCATCTCAAAATTCGGTGCACATTGCCAATTTCTTTCATAACTTCCGAAATGCCCTGAGTTATTATTTTGTGGCTGTTCCGTATTTCTGTGTCCCTCTTCCCGTATTGGGGCGCGAGTATCCTCTGAAATACGTAATTCTTGTATTACCTGTGTCAGCTGATCTTGTACTTCCCGGGTTTCTCTTTTGTACTGTGTATTGATTTGATTTTGATTCTGTTTGAATTTTCTTATTTGTTCATACTCTTCTGTGTCAGTGAAGGCTACAGGTCTTGTGTCATTCAGATCATCATCTACCTTTGTAGATAAGTTAGTGACCTGATCCGAAAGTTCGGCTACTTTCTCCGATAGTGAACACATTTCCTCAGTGTGTTTTTCTGAACCAAGTTTGAGTGTCCATTTGTGCTGAAATCGAATCTACTGTGTCCTTTAAGTTTTCCTGAGTTTTTGCAAGTTGCGTAACCGAATCGGTAGATGCAACTGAGTCAATTTTAGCCCACAAGGTCTCATGATTTTCATGAACAATGGTTTGCAGTTCTTTTATGGCTGCTTCGTGATTCTGTAATGCATTTTCATGCCGCGAAAAAATAGGTTGAAAATGCTCACAAATTTGTGTTTTTACGTCATTACAGAGTTTTTGACATTTCGATTCAATGTTATGTAACTCAGTAGTTAAATCTTCACGTGTTTGTTCAAGCGTGGTGTGAAGATTTTGTTCCATTGCGTCTAACTGTTGCTGTGTTTGTCTCTGGTGTTGTTCCATTGTGTCTAACTTTTGAAGCTTTTGCTGTGTTTGTCTCTGATTTTGTTCCATTGTGTCTAACTTTTGAAGCATTTGCTGTCTTTGTCTCTGATTTTGTTCCATTGTGTCTAACTTTTGAAGCATTTGCTGTCTTTGTCTCTGATTTTGTTCCATTGTGTCCAACTTTATAAGATTCTGTTCTATTGTGTCTAACTTTTGTAGCCTTTGTCCCATTTGTTGCATTAACTGTAATAACAGTGCACTGGTGTCTGAAACATGTTCCTCAGTGCTATTCGGCAACACATTTGAACCAGCAATATTCGCAGTTTGAATAGCAGAAAATGTGTCTTGACTTATTTGAGAAAAGGGTGAGGACGCAAAACCTGAATCTACAGTATTTGGAAGATTGTGTCCTGTCATTTCGGATTCCTGAGGCGAGCTGTTGCCGACCGATCGATCGATAATGCTTCCCTCTTCACTAATTGTTTCACTGTCCACGCCATTGTTTGCCGCCCGCTCCATTTCCCTATGCACAATTACCAAATTACTACTTTGAACATCAGTTAATTCATTACTCGGTGGCGCTAACACACTGCTTTCATTTTCACTGTCATTTCTCAGTTTACTTTGGAGCCTAGTATTACGTTTTTCACACGCCATTATTGTCACAGTATTTCACACGACAACACAGAAAAACACAATTTGAAGATCAAAAATAAGAGAACACATTAACATAGCACTGAAAATAATATCTAGTTAATTGCAGCTGCGAAATACTTGGTGCAAATCTACATGCATGCCACAACTGTTTTACTGTACAACAATGAAAGACTGCAACTACAAAGGAGATTTTCTCTACAATTACGTGCTAGCAATAAACAAAATCTACACTAATTACGCAAACTACAACAAAAAATCAGAAGATTCCAGTGAGGTATCCTCGGCTAAGGGTCGACATATGAAACGTCCCCTTTTGAACAATTATACATGACTGTGCTTAAACTGACACACAATATTTTGTTAGCGCAATGCAATCTGACTTTCAATAATCCCTACAAAAGAATGGGCCCTGACTAACATTAAACTATACCTTTCACAAATCACTTACCTCACAAAAATCTTCGCTACTCAAGCTACTGCAATACAGCGAGTGCCACTACTGCCAGCTAAATAAAAGATTCAAACTACTGAAGGCACTAACTACTGATAGGGATAGTTAGCAAATGAAAGATATTAATAGAGAACAAACAATGTATTTACCTTAATATCATCATATATCTAGCAGTTCATGACAAATTACAAAACTCCGCCATCTCTCTCCCCACATCCACCACTGCTGGTGGCTCACCTCCAACTGCGCAACGCTACGCGCTGTTCACAGCCAGCTGCCTAACACTACAATGGCGAGTATTACAACAATGCAAAGCAGCCACAGACTGCACACAGCACAGCCAGTGATTTTCATACAGAGGTGGCGTTACCAATAAAAAAACCTAAACAGCCTACTTACAACTTTATTGTTCTGAGCAGCTGGGCGGAAGTGACAACTGTGTAGAAACTTGTCGAAACACAGACTGAGTCGATGTGTGTGACAACAGCTACATCTTTAATCATCTTTAAACATGAAGCGGCCGCACTCGTCGTGGAGGCCTCGGCCGTGAGCAACAATGTTGTACCAGGAGGCGGGCAGCTTGGACCCTGGCAAGCAGGTGTTCAGCTGTATCTACAGGTGTTTTGTACATAACCTCAGAGACTGAGGTCTAGGGTTGTAAGATCCAGCGATCGCAATGGCCATTAGAGAGGACCCCCCCCCCCCCCCCCCATTTCCAGTCCTACAATGAGTGTGAGTATTCTTCAGGTGCTTGCAAACATTAACATCAAAGTGGAATGATCTTGGATAATGCCCTAAAATACCTTGACTGAGAATCTTTGCTGTTGGCCTCCGATATGGGTGGCGTGGGTGTTGTCCTCATTCTAGATCTGCCTGTTTGGCTTTTGAAAACATCACGGATGAATGAGGCCTCATCCACAAACAATACGAACTGTATGAAGTTGGACAGTACAACGCAGTGAACGATACTGGATTGCCACAAGCAGACATAGGGCTCAAAATCCGTTCGTCGCAGTGCTTGCACATTTCATCTTTGATTATTCATTGTGCACTGTACACAGCAACACACCTCACCATGAACACGACAAAAGCTATATGATGCAATGGACAGCTGACAGCAGGGTCAGTGGTGTGCTTGCGGCACAGGTTAATGCGCCACTGCGATGCTTGAGTGCTACGAGCCTAGTTGTGCACAGTAGGTCCGTTTGGTGGTCAGGTGTCTACACTGTTTATCAGCTGCTACTGTTCGAGTGCACACCGGACACCTGAGATCTTTGCCAGAGTGTGAAGAACTGCAGGCCTCATTGCAATACATGCATGCATTCAGACTGACAGTCGTTGCTTTGAAGAATTACTATGAGCTACATTGTTGTTAGGTGGTGTATGCTGTGTATGCCCTTAACACAATAAATATGCACTTTCGAGTATTGGTTCCCTATCTCAATATAATCTATTGCTGTGTATGCCCTTAACACAATAAATATGCACTTTCGAGTATTGGTTCCCTATCTCAATATAATCTATTGCTGTGTATGTCCTTAACACAATAAATATGCACTTTCGAATATTGGTTCCCTATCTCAATATAATCTATTGCGGAACCACTGTCACCTGTTTCAGTGTGACCCAAAAGGATTGGGGACCCCACGTACAGAGAACAAGAGCAGTTCTGTCCCACTTCCCTCAGACACTCCTGACGGCACCCATGTCTGTGGTGAGCACTCACCTTCCACAACAACATACTGGGTGATGCTAGGGTAGATAGAAGAAAGGAAAACAGAATGGGAGAGTGCGAGAGGGACTCACGCACTAAGGGTTCTGTACAAACTCCCCATCCTCGGAATCGAGATTCCCAATGATTTTTGCCTATTATCGACACTTTGTAACTTTACTGGCAAGATACTGGTCCCAGGAATACCAAGATCGATTCAGAAATTCTATGTTATTTCCTCAGCCCAGCCCAAACAAACAAGAACAAGCAAGCAGAGGACTTTAGTTTATGTATGTAGGGAGAGAAGATTTAATAACACATTTCTGTTTAATCATGAATACAACATAAAATTTATGTTTGGATGCAGTAATGTTCGTATGTTATACTTTCAACAGGTCATGAATACAATGCATGTCCAAATCGAAAACGACATTTTTATGTGATATAATTACAAGTTAACAAGTTTCAGATTTTTTGCTTTACTAGTACCGGAAAACTTAGTTGTTGCCAAATCTCACGATTCCAAGTCAATGGAGAGCACCCTATAGGTTTCGATGACTGAGTTTTCGATTATCAAAACACGGGACATAAACGGCCGTATCTGTTGACTGGAGTCAGTTATAAGCTTACAGTTTTTACGCCGCCAAGGGTCCGTATACCTTTGTATGTGACATAATTTGAACATGATACCCAGAACGTATCCAGAGAAAAAGATTCCTAAGAGATGGACAGACAAATAGACACTGTTAAAAAATAATACGAGAAGTATTTTCTAGAGTTATACAGTTACCAATTACGGATTTTAAGATTTTGTCCTTTATTTGCACTGTGAAATCTGGCTTCTTCCAAAATGTCATGATTCTAAATCAACAGGGAGCACCTTATGGATTTTTGTGAGTGATTTTTCAAGTTTGAAAATGGCTCTGAGCACTATGGGACTCAACTGCTGAGGTCATTAGTCCCCTAGAACTTAGAACTAGTTAAACCTAACTAACCTAAGGACATCGCAAACATCCATGCCCGAGGCAGGATTCGAACCAGCGACCGTAGCGGTCTTGCGGCTCCAGACTGCAGCGCCCTTAACCGCACGGCCACTTCGGCCGGCCCAAGTATGAAAATATGTAATTTAAATGGCCATATATTTATTGCCATGACTTAGAAGCCTACAATTTGTACAACGCCAAAGTAGCATAGACCTTAATATGTGATATAAATGTGAACTTCGTACCCGGAAATGGTCCAGAAAAAATGATCTTAACACTCGGACAGTCAATACATTCCTTCAAATCTGCAATATTCGAGACGTGTTCAGGTACAGACGACATCGTGTTAGATGACGAGCTACAAACGCAAATTTTCGGCAAAAGCGATCAGCCAGACGACAGACAAACGCTACAACATTTTGAGTCAAACTGACATTTCGTGTGTGCACAATTAACTCAGACAATGTTTCAGATATGGAGCGGCTGATGTCTATCGTTGCGTTTGTAGAAGGTCAAAACATGTGTTCAGGATTCTCACAGCGTAGGTAACGAGTAGGATTTTGACGTATTTGTCAACAGTGTGGCCATTCTATTTTCGAAAATCGTTCAAAAGTTTGAATAGAATCTCCTCAGAGTTCCAGCCACGCCATGTGGCTTTACACGTAGGAACTCGACGCTGCTGGCAGCTCCAGAACATTTCAGTTGGATACATCGTCACGGGAGTATACATTCATACATTCAGACGTCTGTAATGTCAACTACCAAGAAATATCTGCACCTCTCTAATCTGATGTCACAGTTTGAAAAATGTATTTATTTAATAAAACCCCACTAGGCATCTGCTGTGCATTAATGTTTTTATGCCTGTACAAAACTGAATGTACTACACTCATGCGCTGGCAGTAATTTCAGTGTCATGTAATAGTGCTACATGTAACTGTATATTAAGACAGGCTGCTGCTTGTGGATGTTATGAAAGTAATTTGAACTATTTTCTGTGTGTCTCAGGGTAACCACGCAAGTGATCAGCAACTCCACGGTTGGATTAAGGACATGGAACGTGTGAAAGACATGCTGCGCACGAAATTAACCGGATGGGTACAGAACTTGCAATTAGCCAGTAAACAAGTGGAGCACTACGAGGTGGAAGAAGACAAGGACAGGCCAGGGACCTTGATAATCAGGTATAAACCAGTGTACACTCAAATGTCTGTCGTACTCACTATGGTTTTTTGGAGTTTATCTCACTTTTATCCATGGAAGTATTCATTAAAGTTATAGAAAACACAGGGATCATTTAATTCAGAATGGAGTAAAGAGCTAACACTAAGAGACAGTAGTGAAGGACATGGTTACAGAAACTCGTGATTTACAAAGTTTTTTGACTCCGTTTAGCCTTCGATATTTTGATTCGTATTGTGTCTTAAAATGTGCCACGTATTACGTAACAGACAAGCGGAGAAAACTGGCACAATAACTTATGTTACTGCATTTACTAGAGAAAGTATTGATGGTTACAGATACTTCCGAAGTTTTCATAATTTGTGGAAACAATGATGTGGAACCTGAAACGAAAAGTGAGCGTGTCCTCGTCTTATTCGGGACAAAAAAAAAAAAGAAAAAGAAAAAAAAACACTTCGGGAGAAATTACGGTAATACCGTGTAGTAGCGACTCTAGTCCAGATACTGGCATCCAGTCGGTCAGGAAAAGAGGCCACAAGTCATGTTCATCTCAATAGATGGAGGAAAAATCCAAACAGCGATGAGGGCAGGAAGCGGATGGCCATCGTTCTTATATTTTGTCCTGTGTTTGGTGTGTTTAAATCAGTCCGTAGCATAGAGCGTAAATACTGGAGGTTGCGAGCGGGAGGAAAGCGGAATAGTCTGTCGAGTGGTTGACATATGGGGCCGTGGAATGGAGTATTGTAGGAGATATGTTGGCACTATGGAGGGTGACCAGATGGCTTCCTGTGTGGGAATGGGCAAGCTCCCAGCAGGCACCCCAGGTCTTGTGGCGGTGTTGTTGGATTCTTTTAGGTGGCTTATTGTGGGATAGCTATGGAGGTGGAAGACGTGGATTAAGATGGACAATTAGATTCAGTCGTGATTGCTATCAATTGGATGAAAGACTTCTGCAGTTGTATCTGAAGAGGTCGATAGGGGAGTCACTTTGGGATGAGTGTGTCTGGGAAATGGACTAGGTCTTTTGAAACGAAGGTGATCATCCGACATCTACAGTTAAGTTCATCATGGGAACTGATGTGGGTAAACAGCTGTGGAGAGGCAGTGGTCAGTGTGAGGAACGAAATTATGTGCTATAGGATTTCTCGGACAGAGACAGGCAGTAGGACAGATCACGGCCACGGTGGTAAAATACACACTCACGATAAAGTATTATGCAGGATGATTGAACATGACTTGTAGCCAACTGGAGCTGTTTTCGAGGAACGGTATTGTTACTCCACAATGTTTATTGAGTGGGGATTTTTGGTTTGCTACTCCACATCTGTCATCAGAACTGTGAGTGGGTTACCGGTTCACTGTGTACGGACACATGCAGATAGTGTGACGGGATAAAACTATCGACATTGTGTCAGGCAGTGGGAATGAAGGTAACAGTGGTTGGGAAGGTGAACTGAAAATCGGAGATGGGTAGATTTCAAGACAGGGGTGCACTACACAAAGGAAGCAGCTAATCGGATAGCAGAGTACTTGTGGAGTGCACATGGGGGGTTTCAGACTAGCCAGTAGTTTGAGGTACTCTCATGAACACTCGCCAGTTGGTACACATTTAGGGAAATCAGATAGCTTTCAGAGTAAAGTCAGATCGACTCTTAAACTTTTATCAGTCAACTGTCGAAGTATTTGTAACATAGTTCCCAAATTTGCTCTCCTCCATGAACGCTCTCAGCCTCAAATTATTCTTGAATTGAGAGCTGGCTAAGACCCAAAGTAAAAAAAACTCTGAGATATTTAGCGAGTCTTGGAATGTTTATCGGAAAGACATATTCGACGCCGTAGGAGGGGAAGTGTTTATTGCAGTTGACAAAAAATATTCTCTTTACTGAGGTTGAATTTGAGTGCAATAGTGAAGTTACGTGGTCGCACATAACAGGACTAGGTGAAACCATATCAGTTGTTGGATGTTTTTACCACGCACCCGACTCCGCTGGGACAGATGTGGAGCCATTCAAAGAATCAGCATTGCATAAATATCCAGATCACGCGACACTAGCTGGCGGTGACCTTAACCTACCGAGTATAGACTGGGACGTCTATGGATTCACTGCAGGTCGTGCAGACAGACAGTCTTGAGAAGGACTTTTGAACACATTTTCCCAAAACTGTGTTGAGCAGCTAGTTCGTCAGCCAGCACAAACAGGCACGACCTTATCGATGGCGTCAGCATAGAGATGGGGATTAGTCAACATGATGTCATCATAGCGACTATGGTTACGAAAGTCAGTAAATCAGTCGAGAACGCTAGGAGAGTTGATATGCAGTTGTCAGCGTCTCACTTAGACAATAAAATACAATCATTTAATTCCAGAATTATGGTCATAGAGGAATTATGGCTAAAGTTTAAAGAGATTGTAAATCGTGATCCGGAAAAGTATGCGCCTACTAAGAGGAGTGCGGGCGGAAAAGACTCATCGTGCTTTAATAACAAAATTCGGAAAATGCTGAGGAACGAAAGGCTGTTACATTCTTGGTTCAAAAGAGAACGCGCAAATGAGGACAGCAAGGTTTGTAGAGATTCGTGCGTCTGTGAAAAGATCTGTGCGCGAAGCATACAACAGCTACCACCGGAGAACCGGAAAAAGTTTTGCTCCTCTGCAAAATCGTTAAGCGGATCTAACGCTTCTATTCAGTCACACGTTGACCAGTCTGCTTTGGCGCTAGAATATTCCAAAAGGAAGGCCGAAGTTAAAAATTCCTCGTTTAAGAAATCGTTCACGCAGGAGAATGGTACAAACGTGCCGTCGCTTGACCGTCGCACAGAGTCCCGCTTGGAAATCATAGTAATGAGTACCGCTGGCGTAGGGAAACAGTTGAAACAGCTGAAAATAAATAAGTGGCAATGCCTAGATGGAATGCCAGTTTGGTTTTACAAAGAGTTGTGTACGGCACTGCAACCTTACTTAGCTTGCATTTACCGCGAATCTTGCGATCAGCTCTCAGAACCAAGCGAATGGAAAAAAGTGCAAGTGAAGAAAGGTAAAAGAACGGACCCACAAAATTACAGACCAATATCCCTAACACTTGTTTGCTGCAGAATGCTTGAACATATTCTCAGTTCGAACATAATCAACTTTCTTCAGACTAAGGAGCTCATGTGCACAAATCAACACGGTTTTGGTAAGCATCGCTTCTGTGAAACTCACCTTTTCCTTTTCTCACGTGATGCACTGAAAGCTATGGATGAAGGGCAACAGGCAGATCTCATATTTCTAGATTTCTCGAAAGCATTTGTCACGGTGTCCCATTGCGGGGTGATAACGGAAGAACGAGCATATGGAATGACTGCAGGTTGACACAAGATGACAAAATTTCTAGTTGGTGTGATGAATGGCAGGTGGCTCTTGCTGTAGACGAAAGCGGATGAGTGGCAAGAACGAACCCGCAATATCCGGATAAGGCACTCCAAGTGTCCTACTTGCCACAGTCACTTCGTTGAAATATCTGGACGTAATGTTGCGAAGCGAGATGAAATTGAATAAACGTGTGAGGATTCTGGTAGGAAAGGCGAACGGTCGACTTGGGTTTATTGAGAGAGTTTTGTGAAAGTGTGGTTCGTATGTAAGGGAGACCCCGTGTAGGACGCCAGAGCGACTTCTTGTTCAGCATTGCTCGAGTGTTTGGGATCTGCTCCAGGTCGGACAGAGAGAAGACATCGAAACAATTCAGGGGGAGCAGGTAGATTTCTTACCGGAGTTTCGATCAGCATGCAAGTGTTACGTATATGCTTCTGGAGCTCAGCAGGGAAGAAGACACTCATTTCGAAGAAAACAACAGAGAAAATGTAGAGAACCTGGCTGCAGAACGATCCTAATAATGCCAGCATACATTTCTGGTAGGGACCACGAAGACAAGATACGAGGAATTACGGCTCCTAAGGAGGCATATAGACAGGCGTCTGTCCATCGCTCTGTCTGCGAGCGGAACAGGAAAGGAAACGACTAGTTGTGGAACAGGGTACCCTCCGCCACGCACCGCACCGTGGCTTGCAGATTATGTATGTAGATGTAAACACAAAGGACGACAGTTGAGAGGAATTATTGGTTTCATGTCCGAAAATTTAGTGAAATCATTTTTGGCTTGGTTTCATTTGGAATCGTGAGGTTTTATCTATTCTATTTAATTTGTTTGGTCTTGTGACTGCATGCATGAGGGTTGTGGTGTAATAGGTGGCCCCAGTTGTGTGTAGATAAGGACATTGACAGGAGTTCATGACTGCGTCGACGAAGCTACAGTGGTGGTGGATGTGGTTGGAACTTCCTGCACCGGCAGTGGTGGGGGCGTTGGGGCGGGCCGCGGTTTGGGGCTGGCGACGGTGTTGGCGACAGAGCCAGCGACGCTGCTGGAGAGGGAGTCGACGGTGGTGCAGGTGGCGGCGACGGTGGTGGAGCATTTGACGGAGGCAGTGGCGAAGGGGCTGCCGGACTACGGCTCTCTGAGAGTGGTGAAGCAATGAAGACGACGGCGAAGGGTGGGAGATGATCGGCGAAGAACCACTGGGAGAGTCCATGTGAGAGCTGAGGTGCTGGCGAAGTGTAGTGGGGCGTGTCAGTAAAACGGAGGATATACTTCGTACTGGAAATTTTGGGAGGACATTTTGAGGTTCACATGAGTAAAGCGAGTCAGAGAATATACTCCAGCCGAGAATGTGCTCATCGCGAGTAAAAGGGTGAGGGATGTTGCTCAAAACAAAGATCGTTCTCCGATTTCGTGTGAACAAAACTAGAGGAGCTTCTCACAACCGGAAAATATTGAAGCGAGATCTGTAGCACTCTTCGGGCTGAGTAAGTTCTGTTAAGTTTTATCTACATTTTGGCAATGATGGCAGAATTCATATTGCTTGGGAGGCAAAAAAAGAAATATATAGCCCAACGAAGTGCTGAATTGAGGAGCTGTAGAAGTTTACATCGCTTTGACAATAAGAACATCATCTGCGGACGACCTCTCAAAAGAAGTGAAGATTGAAACATTTTTATTGCTATTTAGTAGACCCAAGTTTTCAGACTGACGTACGAGAACATTTAGCTGTAGGCCTACACCAAACAACCGTGTCGCTGACTTTTCCAGACGTTCACCATCATGTCTTCTCACAGCATAAGTCTTATATAGTGTGATGTTAGAAATAAGTAGGGTTACCAGAAAAATTAATAACTAGTTTATCGCAAACCTAGCGACCTGTTACTCGTAACGAACGCATGGTGGGGCGCTTACGTGCTTGCCAAGCGAGCAGACAGTTGTGGGCCGTATTTAACCAAAATTATCTCGTGTTAGAGAACTCTGACAGAGTTCCGGCTTGGAGTAGATAAAAAGTCATGCAATCTTAAGATTTCGTTCGCATAATGTTCGCCTAACTTCTATAACTGAAAAGTTTTCCGCATGTTGTAAATTCGGTAACCTCAAGAAAATGCATTTTCATAAGCTGTACGTAATTGTCTTAATAATTTGTTGCCGCACATAAAATAAACAAAATGAAACGCAGTGCAACTCTGCCTGAACACACTGATGCCGGTTCCAGACATGTTGCCCGTTTGAGCGAGCTGAATGACACGTGACACTGCGTGTGCTTTCTGTGCCGGACACGGCAGACCACACACACCGAGAACTCAGCAGGGAGCAGAGGTAGTGAGAAAAAGGAACACTCTCGTCACAGATTATGGCTTCGAATGTTTTGCTCGTAAGAACTTTCCCTGAGAATGTTCTTTTGCTTGGAGAATCTTCTCCAGAGAACGTCGTCTTGTTTATTCATACGACCCAGCGTGTTTAACTTCTGTTAGATGTCAGTACAAAGGCGATAACCAAAGACGCATGAGGGGCCACAGCGGCAGTGGTGCAGCTTAGGTACCGCCCTCCTAGTCCAGGCAGCACGCCATTTCGTGTCTCTTCTGTAGTTCACGTATCGCCATTTACAGTCGGTCATTTCTAAATTCCGTCAATCCACTTCGTTACTGGACTCGCATGACACCTTCAGTAATGGCTCCAGCACTACAGGCCAAAGCCGCCTATATGACACTGACCCTGCCTCTGCACGCAAATTGTCGACGATTGACTTCCGTCGCAGCGGTCTGCCCCGCTTGTCGACACTCCAGCTCCATGTGGTGAGTATTTATTTCGTCCTCTGTGGCAACGCACTTGCTCCTAAACTGAATATGGCAGTCAGTGTTGTATCATTATAGCTGTGTAGTGCATTCCCAACTGTCCAGAAGTTTCGAGATTTTCTTTAGAGCTTGTTTCACTGGATATTGTTTGTTCACTTCCTCGCTTCATTTAAATCCGTTCTTTCGTTGCCTTATGGAATGAACGGCTCCGTTATGTTAAAAACAGCCCTTTCCCGAAATTCTTCCACAACCAAATCTCCGTATAATGTTTATTCAGATCATTGTCAGTATGCACGTACATCCTGCATCTGGGGCGTAGAAATGATGATTTTCATCACGGCACGGGTTCTGAGTCCCAGCTTGTCAGTGGAGTAGGTGTGGTACTGTACCTCCAAGCAGAACAGCGTGCTGGTGTACGTGGCGTGGAAATGATTTGCGAGCCTTAGCACCATGGCACCACATGTCTTATGGGAGGGACAGCTTTCCGGTCAAACTGGAGACCCAGACATCACACAGAACTCATTATGATGCAGCTTCATGCTTTAATTGGCAACGTCGTTGTCAAGTAACAGTGATAACCAAGGACCATACTACAAGGAGTACAGGGAGTACGGATTGTTCTGCATTGTATGGAAACTTTCCATCGTTGATGGGCTATAGGGAATGTAGTCGTAGATTAATCAGGAAAAAATTGTCTCATACCCGATTCTGAGGGCTCCATTCTCATCATAATATGTACCTGACACATATGTATCGAATCGATGTACCGAACACTGACCTTAGGACAAAGTTTTACGGCCAATAATTTCTATATGATAATTTTAACTGCCAAACGAGAGACCCGCACCAACCAATCACGAAGCGAGACGGAGCGAATGCTTCAGAGCCAAGTAAACAAGCATTTTTATGCAATAGTGAAGCGTCATTTTGTCAAGTTTTACGTCAGCAGACATGTACTTCTGCACTCAAGCACAGCAGTGTGAGATGGTGGGCTGCGCACTGCCAGATGTAAGCGGAAACATTATAAAAATGCCACAACTGATAAGGGTATAATGAGTAAAACGAAAGACCTATTGAGAAATAACAACACATGTTTGGTATTTGCAAAGACGGATTTGAAATAGTGTAAGTCATCGTATCGCGCTGTCCTTAGCCGTTGGATTAGCTGAAAGGGACTGAGTAAGTGGACCTGCTCGACGGTACACTCACGTCTGTCCATAGAGCTCTTCTTCCTGTGGGAGTTCTGCTTTCAGCTGTCATACAGTCTTCACGGAAAATTATCGCAGATGTCACTTCACCTAAAGCATATAGGAAACTCCCTGGCAGGTCAGAGCCGTGTGTCGGATCCCCGACGTTTCAAGTGACTGCACTCTCCACTGCAGAGTGAGGATTCGCCCAGGAAGCAACTCCCGAGGCCTCTGGTCACTGCAGTGCCCATCCTTCCGGGAGCGCTGGTCCCGCCAGCCGTGCAGGGGAGCTTCTGTGACGGCTGGAAGGCAGCGGCTGAGCTACTGGCGGAAGTAAGGCTGTGACGGCGGCTCTCCGTTCCTGCCTGCCAAGCTCGATGTCTATTTTCGCCATTGACTATAAAAATTGTTTTACAATTGCAGTTTCGGCCTTTTGAGCCATTTTCAAGTGGTAATGAGGACGATTTTGCTTCAGCTAATGACAGACATGTCTACATGTCAGCGTCTAAAATCATCTATAATAAATTCGAACAAGTCATTCATATCCTTAACATAAATATCACATGTTCACTCTCTTGCAATGCATACGAAATTCTTCTTTAAAGAATAGAGGTATTCTGCGGCAAGCGCTGCAGCTCTGCTGTTTGATGTGTCTGAAACCAGTTAAAACGATATAGCAGCACAGAACGGAGTGGATGATCTGCAAGAAATAGTTACAATTGGTATCTCACTCAAGTGCTCTGAAATCTAAAGATGAAATCTCGATGCGCTAAAATGCTAAGAAGACCAACGGATTTGCGATTGTTTGCTGTGTTACTATGCATCCTTTAAAGAATGAAAAAGTTCCAGGTTTGTGTCCCAGTCTCGAACACAGTACTGATCTGTCAGGAAGTTTCTAATCCACTGCTGAGTGGAAATCCGTTCTGAATACTTGTACGTTCTTGCATAAAGTATACATGCTAGGTTTTCAACTTTTAACCTGGCAGCTTGTGTGCTACAGGCGGCCGCTGTTGAGTGAAACTTTCGAAACATGAACTTCACACTTGAGCATTGAAACAGAACAGAATTAATAATGTCTAAACATCTCTACAAAGTAAATAACATACTATGAGAAAAATTGTACAACATAACTCTTATTAGCTAAACACATAAAGACAGGAAAAACATAAATTCATATAGCATAATAACACAAAGGTACAGGACAGGGTTTGTTTTCAGTGTAACATTTGGTACTGCAGTATTTTTCAAACAAAACTTTTTTTTTCTTGGAGATGTCCCTTTGTTCATCATTATTCCCAAAAAGTCCTATCTATATCTGCTTTCTGTACTTTTTTCTTATAACTTCTCAATGCATTTCTTCCAATTCATCGCAACTCATTCTCTTATATAGTCTACCCCCTCTTAAGCTAACTTAAATCTACTGAGCTCAGATGCTAAACTGAGGGATGAGGCAATGCAGCAGCACAAAACAATTAACACAAACAGCAATGACAAAAAATGCAGATTTGCAAAGGAAGCAGCATTATAGAAGTTAGCAAAGCAATTGCAATAATACAACTAATATAAGGCAATGTGCAGCAAACAAGAAAAATAAATCTGGCTTAGCAGAGTAATACAAATTAAAATTCAGTAGCACTATGCCTGGCAAACAGCAGCAGCAAATGCAATAACTTATATCTTAACATGACAAAGCTCAAGCAGAAAAAATATTACATTAAAAATGGCCATGTTTAATACCTATGTCACATCTTAACACTAGAGTGATGTGATGCATCACGAGAACTTACACTAGCAGATAAGTTACCAAATCGTAAAAAAATTATTTATGCAATTCCTGTGAAGGGAAATGTCTATTTATGTGCCCTCGTTTTCTTGGAAGTAGATCATAAATTTCTTATTGACTGGATCTGTAGGCATAAAATAACTATATTAGTACATCTATTAAACTTTATTTTAACCAATACTGCAGTGCAGCTAGAAACTAGATATTAAACAAAATGAGTAAATAAATACATAAAGCAAGCCATATGGCATTTCTCTCAACTAGCAAGACAATAGCCATGAAATGTTTCTCATCATTTCATTAGGCATTTTAGTAAATATCATAAATTAAGAGCTCCACAGTATAATCATATGTTTTCAAGTATTTGCGATGCTTTCTACAAAGCAAAAGCGAGGATAATGGCCTCTTTTTTTTTCACCTAATGGCTTCCTTTTGTCAGACGACTATCTCTCAGCTGGGCGTCAAAATACATTATGTCAAGGTCACTTACCTTTCTTACTGAAATATTTACAACAGCAGTTTCTGCTACAGTGACAGTCTCATTAAAAATATTTTCACAGGTTGATAATTTGCGTTACAAATGTGTAGAAAATAAAATCCTATAAATATAACAGTGTACACAAAATTTTCGACAGCATTGTAATACATTCACGCATGTACACACATTTCATAATTCTTAAAGTACGATTCTTGGTTTCCAACATCCTTTTGCACAAATCAGGACCCCTAACCACTACTCATTAATCCTTACCTTATTATACATGTACATATTCGTCAACACTTCTTCAATATTTCATCATAAGAAATACGTAGCATAATCAAATTCCTCATATACGGTAGCATCATCTTATTGATCATAAACATACCTCAACAGCATAATACACATCGTTGTCGTAATAATATCATAACATCTCAGTCAATTCTCAAAATCGTCATAGCTTCCTCCAATAACTTCAAAACCTAAAAAAAATTCTCTGCTCATTTCTATAGTGTCATCTACCTCAAACGTACTTTAAAAATCATGATCCCATACGAAATACATAATTCAAAGCTCTCATAGTATCACAATGGTTCCAAAAAAATATGAACATTTCACAAAGTACAGACAAAATACAATTTCATGAGTGTAAAGTTACCCAACTGTGTAATTACGTAAACGTCTGTCACTGATGTAGTAAAATAAATGTTTGTCTCTCCCAGTTAAATGATCAGATAGCTGTGTAATTCTGTGTTAGAGAAATATGGTACCGATGTGTAAAGTTGTATAAGCAAATACCATATTACCTAGGGCTCCTTGTGCTTGCCAAACACATGGTACACAAAGTAAGCGTGTACCCCCCTGAGGATTAATGTAATTGTACCCTCAGGTGTTACAGATTACGGCAATGGAATGAAATGTATCACGGAAAACCTCTGTACATTGTACTTCAAATATCTTTAAAAATAAATGATTTAAGTACAAAATTAATCACTCAAATACGTGTCCTGTAGCGCTAAATGAGCGTCTTGCTGTAAGATAATCTCTGTGGAAGTGTCGTAGTTATTGTCCTCCGAAAGCTAAGTTCTGCAGAAGCCAATATACTTACCTCATGATAAACAAAAGTGAAATGCTTGGCGTATAGATATCTTAGTTATTACGCTTATTACCGTGATGAAGAAGGTACTGTGCTGTAACGTATTGTTGTGCTATGGAAAAGGCAGCCTCATTGTAGCTATACCACATAAGTTACTACTAAAACATGTTTTACTTTCCAGAATAATACAGAAAAACTGTGCAGATATAAAACAGAAACACTGCAAAAGAAACATTGTAAATTGTCACTCATTAGTAGCGTCGTGATAAAATCGTGTAGCTGTCACATAAACTAACCACTGTCTCATCTGGTATCTCACAGAAAGTACTTCAAATAAAGAATGTATTTTCAAGTAAACGAAAATGTTGCATTAAAATCTCATTAGCAGTACTGATAATTGTTCTAAGTATGTAAGCCTTATAGCCGTTACGTAATTGTGCAACTAACAAGCAACAATGTAGACGCACAATAACACTGTGTCGTCTGTTCACAATAACAATGCATTCGTAATTTCGGTTTAAATAAGTTCTCTTGGTTCTTGAATGGATATTTAACTTCAAACATTGTTGGATATTAACAGATTCTAAGTCTGACACAGCATACTAGTAATGTAAAGTGAAAAGTTATATGGCAAAGACAAAGTTAAAAAGCAGATTATCTTTCAATAAACGGTTTTTCATGTGAAATGTGGTGTAAACCTTTACTCTTCCTAGTACACAGAGTTTCAACTTCAACGCAATTATCATGTAGTATACGTCGGATTCTGTAAGGTCCATTGTAAACTAGAAATAATTTGTGACTCAAGTGTTTCTTCTTATGTGACAATGAATGAGCCTTAATGAGAACATTCTGACCAATATATAATTTCTTCGCATTTGCTTTACCGTGTAGTTTTCTCCTTTTGTTTGCTGCAGATTTTATATTTTTAAGAGCCAAATCAATTATGTCTTTGTGTCGAAGTTTACGTGTATTCACGAAAGGTACAAGCTCTCTGATTCTGTTCGGTGGTTCTTCATTCTTCAGTACAAGAATAGGTGGTAAATCAGTGGAGACATGAGGCATTTCATTCAGCACGTTTTGAAATAAGTGTAAATATCTGTCCCAATGCTGATGCTTTCTGTGACAATAAAGTCTGCAAAGCTTATTGATTTCTTTCATAATCCATTCAGACGGGTTACAATGTGGTGAGTACAATGAAATAAAAACAGGTTTGATTTTATGATTCCAAAGCATGCGTGACCAAACAGCAGATCCGAATTGCGGTCCATTATCTGAAATGACTTTACTATCGTGTCCAACTTCACGTAAAAAATTTTTAACAAAGGCGTTGGATACAGACCGTCCAGTGGCTTTACGTAACGGAGTGAAAGAAACAAATTTTGAAGTAAGTTCAACAGCGACTAGAACGTACGAAAATCCATTAGATGTTCTGACAAGCGGTCCCAAGAGATCAACAGCAGCAAATTCTTTTAATTTAGAAAGAATGATAGGAAACAATGGAGCACGATGGGAGATAGTAGATGGTTTCGCCTTTTGACAAAGTTTACAAATAGACAAGACTCTTCGAATTCGCTTTTCCATATTGTTAAAATAAGTCGTCCGAAGAATATGATAACATTTTCGTGGGCCAAAATGTGCATAGCTGAAATGAATGTACCACATGAGCTTATTAACAAAATCGTCAGGAATGCAAAGAAATAATATGTCCCAGAAACCTCACCTTTGACCTACCGAATTCAGACTTTTCCAAGTTAACTGTAATTCCAGATTCTGCAAAAATACGTAACAAACTGTTGAGGATGCGATTATGTTGTTCCCATGAAGCTTCTGCTATTAGAATATCGGCCACATATAAGGTGATGTGACGTTTTAAGAACTCAGGTAATATGGAATTTAGCCTGCGAATGAATGCTGCCGAAGAAATGTTCAAACCAAAAGGAAGGTGATGTGCCGTTTTAAGAACTCAGGTAGTATGGAATTTAGCCTGCGAATGAATGCTGCCGAAGAAATGTTCAAACCAAAAGGAAGTTTCCGAAACTGATAACAAACGCCGAAACAAAGGAAAGCTGTGTATTTTCTACATTCTGGATGAAGTTCGATCTGATAAAAGCTGGATCTGAGATGAATGGAAGACAACACTTTTCCACCATTAAAATTTTGAAAAAGTTCTTCCAACGTTTGCGGCCTGTCTGTTTCAGGATTAATGATAGTATTGATTTGTCTCGAATCTAAGACAAGCCTGATCGATCCATTTTTCTTCTCAACAACATGTAATGGGTTATTGTATGAGCTTACTGCAGGCTCAATAATGCCCTCGTCAAGCATAGATTGTATTTCTGTTCTAACACGATCCCTATAATGTGCTGGAATTACGTATGGTCTAGCACAAAATTTAGTATGCTCACGAACACGAAATTGGTATTTAAATCCCTTGATTGTTCCTGTTTTGTGAGTAAAACCTGTGGAATGTGCTTGTAAAATCTCAAAAATGTCCTGCCTATCAGTGTCATTACAATTCTCAATTGTTTGAATTTTATTCTGAATTAACTCATTAGTTTCAAATATGCCGTCGATATCATCCCTGTCAGTACTTGCAGAGTGATTATTAGTGTCCAGTTCCGTAGAAAATTCCGAACTGTTGTCTAACAGAAGGTAAAGCCGATTAATTTCCTCGTCATGGTTTGCGTGCCAATCTTCAAATTTCAAAGCTATTGACTCACCTTCTTTCACTAAAATTATTTCAGCATCGTGAAAGTTTAAAATTGCTTTGTATTCATTCAAAAAGTCTACTCCCAATATAATTTCCGTCGACAATAATGGAACAATAAGAAAGTTCATAGAGAAGCTGTGGCTTTGACAAAACAATTCTCAGATGGTTTGTTGGCGTACATCTACACTTTTTCCAAAGATTGCACCCTGTAATTTAATCTTACGTAACGGAAGTGTGGGGCAATCGTTCGATTTGTTGCGTCTGCTAAAGGCTGTTTCACTAATTACTAAAATGGGACTGCCAGAGTCAAGTACTGCCGTAAATTTTATGTCATTTACTGTAATGTGAATCACAGGATATGCAATGTTGTTATGTTTTACGTCGTGTTCCTGGAGTAAGATGTCCCTAATGTCTTCCCTTTTTACGTAATTACTAGCTACGGCAGCTGCGTCGTCAGTTTCATAAGTACGTTTTGTGGCTGCCAGCGGTGTGAGTCATTGCCTATTGTCTCTTTGTTGGCGCGCGTCGTTATTGGGATTTGGAGACCTAACTTCTACAAATTCACCTTGTCGAGAGGGCCCTGCTCTGTTTGAAGCTCAGCCCGCATCTCGTGGTCGTGCGGTAGCGTTCTCGCTTCCCACGCCCGGGTTCCCGGGTTCGATTCCCGGCGGGGTCAGGGATTTTCTCTGCCTCGTGATGGCTGGGTGTTGTGTGCTGTCCTTAGGTTAGTTAGGTTTAAGTAGTTCCAAGTTCTAGGGGACTGATGACCATAGCTGTTAAGTCCCATAGTGCTCAGAGCCATTTGAACCATTTTTTTTTTTGTTTGAAGCTCGCCAGTTCTGATGGAATTCAGGTCTGTCGTTTTGTCGGTAGTTTACATAGTTTCTTGTTTGTCGGTCATGTGGTGGAGAATTTCTCCCGGAATCGTAACTGCGTGGTGGACCGTTGCGTCTGAAGTTATTCTGTCTCCCTTGATAATAATTATTTTGGTTCCCATATTGTCTGATTCTATGGTTGTCTCTATCGCATTCATTACTATGGAAAAGCGATCTTTCTCTGTAACTATTATTCTGCCGATGGTTGTCATACGGATGGTGTCTGTTTTGGTCACAATTTGTGTTGTGAGAATAGCCTTGTTGTGTCCAGTTAGTATTTCTTTCATCACGGAATTGCGACAGATGTGAGCTGTAATTGTTGTGTTGCTGTTTTCGCGTTCTGCGATTGTCAGTGTCAATTTCTAATTCTTGTAAGAGTCCCTGAAAAGCTTCAATGTCGTCTTTGCAACGTCCTGCCAAAATAATATGTCGTTCAGGTAATTTGATTAAGCAAATGCGGATGAGTTCTGAGGGGCTGTATGGGTTTGACAGGTACTGATTCTTGTGCAACATGTCTTCAAAATATTTCACAAGACTGGAGAGTTCAGATTGTTCGAAATGTTTCATCATTATGATGCTATGTTTTACTCGCTCTTGTGTAGCTTGAGACCAATATGCTGAGAGGAAGGCATGATAAAATTCTCCTTCACTGTGACAATCGTGAATGACCGATCGCATTCTTACAGCTGGTTCATTCTCTAAGTAGCCACACATTAATTCTAATCTGTGCTGCAATGACCAGTTGGGAGGAAAACAATGAGAGAATTGATGAAGCCATGCTCGTGGATGAATGTCGTTGCCAGAATTCTTAAATGTTTTGAATTTACGTGTAGTAATGAACAGCTTATAGTGAAAATCATCGTGTCGGCGAGTCGCACATCGCTCATTGTTACTTCGTTTCGGCGGTTCCATCTCAAAATTCAATGCGCCTTGCCAATTTCTTTCCTAATTTCCGAAGTGTCCTGTGTTATTATTTTGTGGTTGTTCCGTATTTCCATGTCCCTCTTCCCGTACTGGAGCGCGAGTGTCCTCTGAAATATGTAATTCTTGTATTACTTGTGCCAACTGATCTTGTACTTCCCGGATTTCTCTTTCGTACTCTGTATGGATTTGATTTTTATTTTGTTTGAATTTTCTAATTTGTTCATACTCTTCTGTGTCCGTGAAGGCTACCAGTCTTGTGTCATTCAGATCATCATCTACTTTTGTAGATAAGTTAGTGAACTGATCTGAAAGTTCGGCTACTTTATCCGATAGTGAAATTATTTCCTCTGTGTGTTTTTCTGAACCAATTTTCTGAGTGTCCATTTGTGTTGAAATCGTATCTACTGTGTACTTTAAGTTTTCCTGAGTTTTTGCAAGTTGCGTAACCGAATCGGTAGTGCACTAGTACTGTACTAGTGTTAAGGATGCGTATTACACTGGCACAAGGACGATAAAGACACCCCATTTAATGATACATTAACAGAAAAAAATGAATAAATTCTAGTGTCCGATTTCACCCTCGGCTTTGACTGCAGAGCGAGGACTAAGATACACAGAATTTATTTTCTGTTGTCGACACACATTGCCACCGCGGACATGTGATCTCGCGGTGGCGTAGGTTTCTCCATAAAACGTCCTATAAATTTTGAATGCCGCCATATCATTAGCACAGATAGAGTCCCTTCGTAGGTGCTGTGTATTTGGGACAGGCGTTTTGTAGACACCTTACCAATTTGCATTTGATACCTGAAATACATTGTTCTCACAGCTTTGATCAGCAAAATAAGTGGGCATCACGTCACAGCATCGTCACGTCAGCGTGTATTCACACTGTCTGTCACGTCATGTAACATCAAGTTGCTTAGTCTGTGTCAGAGTATAGTATTGCAAATGAGGAAGTAAGGTGATTAATGGGTAAAGCAAATCTCATAACTTGTGTTCTTGATTAGTTTTGTTTGTTGAAGTGCTGAGACGTGAAACAATATTTCAAAACATCGATATTTCTGTGCAATGGAAAAAAGGGCGTCTGTTCTGTTATTGTCAAACCTAAATAATTTTTCGCTTCCAGATATCTCACATTCTTGTGTTAGAACATCCAGCCAGCGGAAATAACACCAAACATTTTCAATTTGCCACGAAAACAAAGTACAATAATACTAGAAACAATAAGAAGATACAGAAGCACAATATCCACTACTATAACACGAAAGGCAAAATAGGTTAACTTACGATGATAGCAGACGATGATACTGTCGGCACTTCCTTCCCGGGAAACCTTGGGCTGCCGTGACGTGACGTGACGGTCTGTTGAAGACTTGTCCGAATGCCGCCATTTCATATGCATTGTGGAATGTTTTGATTTGACATTACGGGACACGTAGGACAGGCGAACTGGTCTTAAAAAAGAGTCATCTCGAGATCATATGACAATTTCAGCTCAATGTTGACAGCATGCGCGGCATGCAATGCTCGCTCCAGAGATTTTTCTACTCTATGGCTTTGACCGACGTCATATCTGAGTCACAGACGCTACTTAGAGGCGACATCTGAAGGCAATAAGGTTTATTCCTAAATCAAAGGCTGTATCACAGAAAAGAAAGATTATACACATACATACAATAATATTCCATTACAGCTCACGCGAATAATTAAATAGCCACAAATTATATCGCAAAGAAATTGATGTAACAAAAAAAAGTAACAACATGAAAAACAAATTCATGCATCAAATACATTATTGTCACAGTTTACCAAAGAAATTGAAAGAGTCATAGAAAGCCTTTAAAGTCCACTACAATGTCACTCGTAGTAAACTCGTAATCTACATCGACATCTACATGGATACTTTGCAAATCACACTTACGTGCTTGGCAAAGTAACCTTCACAATAATCCTCTATTATTCCAATCTCTAACAGCGCGCTGGAAAAACCTGTATCTCTCCGAGCGAGCCCTGATCTCCTTATTTTATCATGATGATCGTTTCTGTCCGTGGAGGTCGGCGTCAGCAATATGCTTTCACATTCGGAGGAGATAGTTCGTGATCGAAATTTCGTGATAAAGTTCTGCCGCAACGAAACACATCTTTGTTTTAATGATGTCCGCCCCAAATCCCGTATTACGTCAGTGACACTGTCTACCCTATTTCTCAATAATACTAAATATGCTACTCTTCTTTAAACATTCTCGACGTAGCCCGTTAATTCTACTTGGTAGGGATCTAACACCGCACAGCAGCGCTCCATATGCGGACAGACAAGCGTAGTGTAGGCAGTCTCTCTAGTAGATTTGTTACATCTTCAGCCAATAAAACGCAATCTTCGGTTCGACTTCCTCACAACATTTCCTATGTGTTATTGCCAATTAATTTTGTTCATAATTGTGATTCCTAGGTGTTTAGCTGAATTTCTGGCCTTTGGATTTGACTGATTTATCGTCTAACGAAAGTTTAACCGATTCTGTGTACCACTCATGTGGATGACCTCACAATTTTTCATTATTTGGATTGCTGTTTGTGAAATGATGATTGTTGATTCCAGGCAAAAATTAAACACTATGGTACAGTAATTAAACCGGATGCACTATGCAGATGTAAAGCCTAACACCAAGTACAAGAGGTGAACAAGAAGAACTGGAAAAGTAGAAAAACTTCAGGGCCACAAGAGAACAAAAGTAATAGCTTGACGACGAGGGGAAACGAGGAGCTATAGAGAAACGTAGGACCAATTGCAGACACAATAAGAAAGAGGAGATGAAAGTTTTACGGTCGTATTCACAGAATGAATGACAACAGGCTAGCAGAGAAAATTGAAAAACACCACGAGAGGGCTGGAACAGACAAGAAAGGATCTGAGAAAACTAAACGCCACAGAAGACACCAGATAGGACAGGGAAAACTTCAGTCTAAGCCATCTACAGGTGACCAAATTCAGTAATAAAAAAAATAGGAAACTTAAGTAGGTCGTAAGCAGGGAATAAAGAGAAACCAACATAGAATTCCTAAAAGAAGCGCTATAGTGGTAAGGAAAATTCATGATAAAAGGGACAAATGTTGGAACTGGGCACTAGAACTCAGCTATATATTTCAATTCTAGATAGCGAGTCCAAGTTCCTTTATTTTCAGCTTTTCTACAGTAGGTGAGTGCAGTTCTTTGTTACAAGATTTCTCTTGTTGACATTACATTCTGTACTACTTCGACGAATAAGAAATTCTGGATTCGACAACTAAACTTGACCTAGATAACTCATGTACAGAGGCAAGAACAAAAAAAATCCTTAAAAGTAATAACAATACACATTGAATGAAATGGCAGGAAAATAACGAAACATGGAATGGAGAACTATAATTGACCTATGTAGGCCCAGCTGTCCTCTTAGGTTCCTTCTTAACCTGACCCTCACAAATCGGGTCGTTTGTGGAAAAGTAGATCAAAATATTCGTGAGTATCAAGATTATAAATAAAACTGCTAATTGTTCCATTCGCAGCAGTTTAACCTGCTCTCTCAGATTACTGCACGACCTCCACTTCGAAAATCAGGTCTTACTGGGAAAGAAGTAGTCAAATATTTTACGATAACCAAGATTACAAATACGATTGCTGCTTGATTCACTAGCAGCAGTTTAAGCTGTGCCCTTAGATTGCTCCCTAACCACACGCACGGAAGTGGCGACATATCTACAATAGACAGCACTGTTCACGTCAGGCACAAGGACAACCACAGATAACATTTAATGACAGGAGACTTTCATCTTTCTCATCGCTGGTCAAAGCTGACGACTGCAATAGGACACTAGAACTGAGTCAAAGTAGTTCTTAATGCACGAAAATACTCTGTAGGCCGGTGGAAAACCTTGTAAAAATAAATTATGTTCTAGATAGGTCCATGGAGGACGCGTGTTTCAAGAAACCACGGCGAGGTACTACCTTTGCCGAGCATGATCCAAACGAGCGAATGAAGAAAGAATTTGGCGTGGCAGCTTTGTAGGAGCATTTATAATTTGCAGACGCCCGATCTTCCTGTAATTAAAAGAGACGTAAAATTAATGTTCCTCCTACACAGACTGCCTTAGACAGATTCGTATGAATAATCAGTTCGACTGCTTTGTTATAACCACCCATAGTGTTTTTGTTTATGCGTTATCACAACTACAGTTGTTGAAGCAGTACTGTAGTACGCTCCATTTGAACCTTTGAGGTTAATTTCTTTGACAAATTAATGTGCATGACGTGCAGTTACCCCTCTAGCCAGCTAGTTATGGAAAGTGGTCATTGGAGTTTTATTTTTATTTTTTTTTTTTTTTGCCACACTTCCTTTATTTCTTCTTCACTGTTTCTGTATAGATGTGATTGGCTGAAAGTAATTATCTTGGGAGTTAAAGCATGGGGCTACTGAATTAGCAAATCTTTGACGTACAAGAGTAAAGTTGGCAGTGGCTTGTTTGAGTTTCACCTGTTTCTGGAGGACGAGGCAGGAAACAGTCAATGAGCGGCGTATTCCTCGTTTCGTTTGAATAGGCGGTCGTTGGGGTAGCTTTCCGCCATGTTTAGCACTCTGCAGCGGAGTGACCTAGGGTGAGGATGGGTCCCAGAAGCAGTGGCAGAAATGGTGAGATAACCTGGTTGGAATGACTTAAATTGTGTTAGATGTTATGTGGACTGTTGCCTTTCAAGTACAACTTGGATAGCTTACATCGAGAGCTTCGACAGCTGTAATTATTTCGCGATACTCAATTAGCTGCGGTCGCGAGGTCTCACTTATAACATACGGCATTTGTCTTCAGTGTAGGATTGTAACTGTCCCCTCCCAGGGGACACCGCCTTATAGTGGGCACCTTCAGTGCCGGGCGGGAGGGTTTGCGTGCTTCGCTGAAGTCGAGAGCTGTGCCGGGGGTAGCATAGCTACTGGCAGGGTCACCCAAGCCGGATTGGTCTCGACAGAGGAGCCAGACAAAGTGTGCCCCACAACATAGGACAGGGAGGGCTCTAGAGGCGTAGTTAAGTCAGCTTCCCTAAACCTCATACAAATCCTAGTACTCCAGGTTGGGGTTGGGCATGGGGCTAATAACCCCACACTGTAAAAAAAAGATTATTACAGAAATTCAACAGAAGCCTCGGAAACTGGATGCAAAGCATGTATCATGACCCTGGCGAAGGAAACAGATAAAGGATCTGACAGTAGCATCGCGGAATCTGAGGACAATGCTTCAGCCTGGAGAAATGAAAGAAACAGCCAATGAAATTTTAAAATTCAAATATGATATCGTAGAGCTACAGGAAATAAGATGGCAAGGGAATGGGCCGACAGATAAACCTGACTACTCATTGGTATATAGTGGACCAGAAGAAAGAACAGGCCATCCTGGAACAGGGTTTATAATAACTAGGGAAGCTAGGAAAAGTCTTCTGGAATTTGAACCCGTAAATGAAAGGATGCGCAGACTCAGTCTAAGAGGGAAGTTTAGGAGTATACCAATAGTTAATGCACATGCACCGACAGAGGAAAAAGAGGATATAATTAAAGAACAGTTCTACAAAGAATTAGAATAGGTATGCTGCGCAGTACCTAAATGTGACCTGTTGCTAGTAATAGGAGATTTCAGTGCAAAAATAGGAATGAACACCCATATGGAGTTTCTGGAAAATACTCACTACTTGAGGAAAACAATGAGAATGGAGACTTACTATCCCAATTCTCAGCAAGGACTAATAATTAAAAGTACCTGATTTCCACACAAAAAGAGCCATCCGAGTACTTGGAAGTCTGCAGCCAATGGAGCAGACCATATTTTAGTGAATGCACGCCACTCTGACTCAGTTACGGATGTACAGAGCTGCAGAGGACCACACTGTGATTCAGACCACTTTGTGATAAATCAGTCTTGAGACAGAAACTGTCACTAACAAGTGGCAACAGAATAGGAAAGATGATGAAATGGAATACAGACAAACCTAATATCCCTGATGAAGTAAAAAAAATACCAAGTAACACTAAGCAAAAAAGTTGAGCAATGAAGAGACAGCAGTAGGAGTAGACAAAAGGTGGAACAGGATTGAAAAAGCCATTAAGGATGCTGCAGAGGAAATAACAGGCATAAGAAGGAATAGAAGAACCCAGGAATGGTTTGATGAAGACTGCAGGTCAGCAATAGAGGAAAAGAACAGGGCAAGAACAAAAGTGCTACACAGAGAAACCAGAAGAGAAGGAAGAGAGAGTGGAATAACAAGAAATTTCAAGAACTAGAAGAATTAAAGGAACAGAGTGAAATAAGAAAGTTCTATCATGCTACAGGCAAAATGAAGAACAGATTCCAACCAAAAACAATGGCCCGCTCCAGTGAAGATGGGAAAATAATAAGGGAGGAAGAACAGATAGTTGGAAGATGGGCAGAGTATTTCAAAGGTACACCAAGCACCAGCCTAGAAGATGAAGAGACAGCCACACAGGAGGAAAGAGTGGAGCTGGAAGTAAATGAAACCAAAGAGGCAAGAAAGTCAACACTATAAGAGCTCTCCTAGGCTGTGCACAGCTCAAAAGTCTTCCCTGGGGAAGACAGCGTAATTGCTGAATTAATAAAAACTGGTGGTGAGGCTGTAATAAAGGAGCTGCACACATTAATATCAGATATATGGGAAACAGAAACTATGCCAGGTATTTGGAAAATTGGAATAATAATCCCCATTTATAAGAAAGGGGATAGAACAGCATGTGAAAACTATTGGGATATAACACTCCTAAGCACAGTGTATAAGAACTTCACAAGTATATTAAACGAAAGGATACAGAAGTGTGCAGAAGGCATACTAGGGGAATATCTGTATGGCTTTAGACCGGACAGTGGAACAAGTGATCAACTATTTGTGATAAGACAAATGATGGAAAAGCCCTATGAATATGATATAGATCAGCATATCCTATTCATCGACTTCAAACAATCCTTTGATAGCACAAATCGGCAAGAACTATACAGAGTACTGAAAGAAGTTGGTATATGTGCTAAACTAATAAGACTAATCGGAATGACAATGAACAAGTGAACAAGGGATCAAATATTTGTGATAAGACAAATAACGGAAAAGTTCTATGAATATGATATAGATCAGCATACCCTATTCATCGACTTCAAACAAACCTTTGATAGCACAAATCGGCAAGAACTATACAGAGTACTGAAAGAAGTTGGTATATGTGCTAAACTAATAAGACTAATCGGAATGACAATGACAGAGACAAGAGCAAAAGTAAAGGTCCTTAGCAGGACAAATGAAAGCTTTGACTTTAATAAAGGTGTGAACAAGGTGATAGTCTCTCCACCGTCCTATTCAATATAGCCCTGCATGGTGTAGTAAATAAAATCAACAAAAGAGCACCATATTTATGAAAACTAGCCAGATATGTGCATGCGCTGATGACATTGCTATAGTAGGAAGAATTACCAGTACACTCCTAGAAACATACCGGGCAATGGAAACAGACGCCTTAAAAATTGGCCTCATAGCAAATGAAAACAAAACAAAATATATGGTAATGTCACAATCTGAGGACAGAAAAACCCCTAAAAACCTAAAAATCAATGGGAGATGCTTCACAGGTGTGTCCTCTTTTAACTACTTGGGAGCCCTAATAACAAATGATTACAGTATTGGAAAGGCTATAAGGGAAAGAATACAAGCAAGAAACAGAGCTTACTTTGCAAATATGCAACTTTTCAAAAATAGCCTTGTTACAAGAAAAACAAAAATGATAATATATCATTCCATAGTCCATCCACTTACCACACATGGGTCAGAGATACGGACGTTGACAGATCACAATTAAAAGGCACTAAGAACCGTTGAGCGGAAAATACTACGCAAAATCTATGGACCAATAAGGGAGGAAGAAAGCTGGAGAATACGCTACAATGCCGAATTACAAGAGTTAATACAAGGCAGGGACATAGTAAAATTCGTGAAATCACAGCGAATACGATGGCTAGTACACTTGGAGGGAATGGCAGAGGATAGAATTCCAAAGAAAATGATGAAGGGTGTGATCTGTTCAGCTAGGCTAAAAGGGAGACCTAGAAAAACATGGATCGACGAGGCAATAATGGATATCACCAGCATGGGAGTCGGGGGTGGAAAAGAGCAGCAAATAACTGAGAAGTGTGGAGGAAGATTGTTGAAGAAACCAAGGTTCAGCAAGGGCTGTAGCGCTACTGAAGAGAGAGATAGGACTTAACTTTGAAACGTCCCCTTAGAACAATTGTACATGAAACGTCCCCTTAGAACAAATTATACACGACTGTGCCTAAACTGACACACAATAATTTTTAGCGCAACGCAATCTGACTATCAAAGATCCCTGCAAAAGAATGGCCCTGAGTAACATTAAACTATACCTTTCAGAAATCACTTACCTCACAAAAATCTTCGTTACTGGAACTACTGCAATACAGCGAGCGCCACTACTGCCAGCTAAATAAAAGATTCAAACTACTGAAGGCACTAACTACTGATAGTCTTAGCAACTGAAAGATTCTAATAGAGAACAAACAATGTATTTACCTCAATATTCATAAGATATACAGCAGTTCATGACATTTTTCAAAACTCCGCCATCTCTCTCCCCACATCCACCACTGCTGGCGGCTCACCTCCAACTGCGCAACGCTACGCGCTGTTCACATCCAGCTGCCGCTGCCAAACACTACAATGGCAGACAACAATGCAAACTAGCACACAGACTGCACACAGCACAGCCAGTGATTATCATACAGAGCGCTACGTGGCGTTACCAATATAAAAACCTAAACAGCCTACTTACAACTTTTGGTATTTCAGTGTGCTTGATGGCATTTTCACTGTTCTGCTAAATTACGTATTTTCGTGTGTCGTTGGGTTACTGGTGGAGCCATGTGCTTTGCGCCAAATTATTTTAGGGGACGGGGTCTCACTCAGTGCTAAGGGACATGTCTTCTGATTATTAACATCGTAATCCTCAGGTAAAATTTTGCATCAAAATATAATAAAATTGTGTGTGGCTTGTGAGATGTGTCATAAGAAAATTGTGTCAAGTGTGTTGTTGCATGCGGTATTTTACAGAAGAGCTAATATGATGTTAAGTGATCATTACCTTCTGAATGATGCAGAAAAGCAACTTTGGTTGTGAAGGTAATGTTGAAATTTGCGAAAGGTAGGGCAGACTTTATTGTAACTCACACAGCCACTGCGACTCTTGTTGCACAGCCTGTCCCACGTCATCATTAGGCAGCAAAGCCTTAGCATTTGCATGCAGAGTGTGTAGTGTAGAGTTGTAAATGTGCTCAGGAGTTTGGCTCCTATACATCACTAATTAAGCTCACTCTTTCGGTACTAATAGTGTGGCAACCATTTTACTAACGTAGACCAATGTATTGTTGATGACATATTTTATGGTGTCATTATCAGTCTTTGTTTATTATGATTGCTATTCAATTTGATTTGTGAATATCCTTTTTAATATCTTGCTTACCGAACGTGATATTCGAATGATCATCTGACATTGAACTTTGATATAATAAAAACCTAATTTTGTTACTGAGCTGGATCACGTGTCGATTAGATAACATTTCCGTATGCGCCACCTTAAAATTATTCTGAAATTTGGTAAAAGGATAGAAAGAGGTAACAGTTTTTGGACATTAATTTTGCATAGTATTTGAGACATTGAGTAAAGCATATCATGGACGAATCATATGTGAACCTCCCTCTGTATCGGCTGTAGTGGAGCTTGGTGGTAGGCTAGCGTTATACGTTGTGTTGGAACAATCTGAGCACTGAAAGTGACGGTAACAAATCGGATAAAATACTCAAATCGGGCCTAAATAACTTGTAGAATAATGCCTAATGTCAGACCACGTGATTCCGTAGTAACATGTGTGAGCAAATAAGATAGGAGGAAGTTAAGGGTAGGTTATACCTGGCGAACGCTGCTCTGGGATGTTTCTAGAACTGTTGGGACTTATTAGAGCAGGCAGATCTTATTCTCTTTCACTATGCATACTGTGCATTTATTAACTTCTTGGCAGTTTAAAACTGTGTGCCGGACCGAGACTCGAACTCGGGACATTTGCCTTTCGCGGGCAAGTGCTCTACCGTCTGAGCTACCCAAGCAGGAAGTTTCATATTAGTGCACACTCCGCTGCGGAGTGAAAATCTCAATTTGGAAACATCCCTCAGACTGTGGCTAAGCCATGTCTCCGCTATATCCTTTCTTTCAGGAGTGCTATTTCTGCTAAGTTCGCAGGAGAGCTTCTATGAACTTGGAAGGTAGGAGACGGGATACCGGCGGAAGTAAAGGAGGGGGCGTGAGTTGTGCTTGGGTTGCTCAGATTGTAGAGCACTTGTCCATCAAAGGCAAAGGTACCGAGTTCGAGTCTCGGTCCGGCACATAGTTTTAATCTGCCAAGAAGTTTCATATCAGTGCACACTCCGCTGCAGAGTGAAAATCTCATTCTGTGCATTTAGTAATTTGTAGGAGAAATTTTTCCCTTTGCTAAGCAACACCTATGAATTAGTACATGGTATTGTTTCAACTACTGACGGCCTTGGGAGAGCCAGTCCTGACAAAACTCTACCATCTGGTGAGCAAGATGTACGAGACAGGCGAAATACCCTCATACTTCAAGAAGAATATAATAATTCCAATCCCAAAGAAAGCAGGTGTTGACAGATGTGGAAATTACCGAACTATCAGTTCAATAAGTCACAGCTGCAAAATACTAACACGAATTATTTACAGACGAATGGAAAAACTGGTAGAAGCCGACCTTGGGGAAGATCAGTTTGGATTCCGTAGAAATGTTGGAACACGAGAGGCAATACTGACCTTACGACTTTTCTTAGAAGAAAGATTAAGGAAAGGCAAATCTACGTTTCTAGCATTTGTAGTCTTAGTGAAAGCTTTTGACAATGTTGACTGGAATAATCTGTTTCAAATTCTAAAGGGGGCAGAGGTAAAATACAGGGAGCGAAAGGCTATTTACAATTTGTACAGAAACCAGATGGCAGTTATAAGAGTCGAGGGGCATGAAAGGGAAGCTGTGGTGGGGAAGAGTGTGAGACAGGGTTGTAGCCTCTCCCCAATGTTATTCAATCTGTATATTGAGCAAGCAGTAAAGGAAACAAAAGAAAAATTTGGATTAGGTATTAAAATCCAGGGAGAAGAAATAAAAACTTTGAGGTTCGCCGATGTCTTTGTAATTCTGTCAGAGACGGCAAAGGACTTGGAAGAGCAGTTGAACGGAATGGACAGTGTCTTGAAAGGAGGGTATAAGATGAACATCAACAAAAGCAAAACAAGGATAATGGAATGTAGTCGAATTAAGTCGGGTGATGCTGAGGGAATTAGATTAGGAAATGAGACACTTAAAGTAGTAAAGGTGTTTTGCTATCAGGGGAGCAAAATAACAGATGATGGTCGAAGTAGAGAGGGTATAAAATGTAGACTGGCAATGGCAAGGAAAGCGTTTCTGAAGAAGAGAAATTTGTTAACATCAAGTACAGATTTAAGTGTCAGGAAGTCGTTTCTGAAAGCATTTGTATGAAGTGTAACCATGTATGGAAGTGAAAGATGGACAATAAATAGTTTGGACAAGAAGAGAATAGAAGCTTTTGGAATGTGGTGCTACAGAAGAATGTTGAAGATTAGGTGGGTAGATCACGTAATTAATGATGAGGTATTGAATAGGACTGGGGAGAAGAGAAATATGTGGCACAACTTGACCAGAAGAAGGGATCGGTTGGTAGGACATGTCCAGAGGCATCAAGGGATCACAAATTTATCATTGGAGGGCAGCGTGGAGGGTAAAAATCGTAGAGGGAGACCAAGAGATGAATACACTAAGCAGATTCAGAAGGATGTAGGTTGCAGTAGGTACTGGGAGATGAAGGAGCTTGCACAGGATAGATTAGCATGGAGAACTGCATCAAACCAGTCTCAGGACTGAAGACCACAACAACAACAACATTGTTCCTTATGCTCATGTTGCAATAGTACAAATTGTGTATCCTGTGAAATGTTGTGCCATTGCATGTGTAAGTAAGCTGTTTAGGTTTTTATGTTGATAACGTCATGTAGCACTCTGTATGAAAATCACTGACTGTGCTGTGTGCAGTCTGTGGCTGGTTTGCATTGTTGGAATATTTGCTATTGTAGCGTTGGGCAGTTGAATGTGAACAGAGCGTAGCGTTGCACAGTTGGAGGTGAGCCGCCAGCAGTGGTGGATGTGGGGAGAGAGATGGCGGAGTTTTGAGAGCGGATGTTCTGGACGTGTGTCCATCAGAAAAAGGAAATTTGTAAGACTGGATACCATGAATATACAGGGTGAGTCACCTAACATTACCGCTGGATATATTTCGTAAACGACATCAAATACTGACGAATCGATTCCACAGACCGAACGTGAGGAGAGGGGCTAGTGTAATTGGTTAATACAAACCATAATAAATGGACGGAAGTATGTTTTTTAACACAAACCTACGTTTTTTAAATGGAACCCCGTTAGTTTTGTTAGCACATCTGAACATATAAACAAATACGTAATCAGTGCCGTTTGTTGCATTGTAAAATGTTAATTACATCCGGAGATATTGTAACCTAAAGTTGACGCTTGAGTACCACTCCTCCGCTGTTCGATCGTGTGTATCGGAGAGCACCGAATTACGTAGGGATCCTAAGGGAACGGTGATGGACCTTAGGTACAGAAGAGTCTGGAACAGCACATTACGTCCACATGCTAACAGCTTTTTATTGGTCTTTTTCACTGACGCACATGTACATTACCATGAGGGGTGGGGTACACGTTAGACGGGCGTTTCATAGGACGTGGAGGACGTATAAATTGGCCAGCCCGTTCTCCTGATCTTACACCTCTGGACTTCTTTCTGTGGGGTACGTTAAAGGAGAATGTCTACCGTGATGTGCCTACAACCCCAGAGGATATGAAACAACGTATTGTGGCAGCCTGCGGCGACATTACACCACATGTACTGCGGCGTCTACGACATTCATTACGCCAGAGATTGTAATTGTGTGCAGCAAATGATGGCCGCCACATTGAACATCTATTGGCCTGACATTTCGGGACACACTCTATTCCACTCCGTAATTGAAAACGGAAACCACGTGTGTACGTGTACCTCACCCCTCATGGTAATGTACATGTGCGTCAGTGAAAAAGACCAATAAAAAGGTGTTAGCATGTGGACGTAATGCACTGTTCCAGTCTCTTCTGTACCTAAGGTCCATCACAGTTCCCTTTGGGTCCCTATGTAATTCGGTGTTCTCCGATACACACGATCGAACAGCGGAGGAGTGGTACTCAAGCGTCAACTTTAGGTTACAATATCTCCGGATGTAATTAACATTTTACAATGCAACAAACGGCACTGATTACGTATTTGTTTATATGTTCCGATGTGCTAACAAAACTAACGGGGTTCCATTTAAAAAAACAACCGCAATGAACGACAAAATTTTAGTAATAGCAACAAATGTAATCGACGACAACGGTACCGTGGTCGTAGCAGCGGCGGCAATAGGCCGAACCATCAAGGATGGCAATTCCACAATCGAAATCAGCAGCCACGAGAAAACGGAAATCACGTACAATTTAACGGACAGAGGATGGAGGACCACCGTCAAAGAAATAACGGAGAGTAAATGCAAATTATAGAGGCGTGGCAGGAGGAGGGTAAGCTGGGAGGTGATGACCCAGTAGAAGCAATCTACTGCATGTATATAGAACAAGAGGACGTCAGAGAAAGTTTCTTAGAGCAAAGTATTGTTGTTCCTGGTATTAAGTGCCCCATTATCTCTATTAAAGCGTGTAACATTGTAATTCCATGTCTGCTTGACTCAGGCAGCCAAACACCAGTCATAAGAGAAGACATTTTTGAGAACTGCCGCAGGGTTTGAGATTGGTCCATAGAAGTGCAGTAAGGATAGAAATTGGCCTATTTTGCTTTTGCAACAAACGAGGATTCATAAGGCTATACCAAATAAAAGCTTAGAGGCGATGTGCCAAACAGAACTTGAATTCCGTTGCCAGTCTCATGTATTTTTCTGTGTTTATAATTCTGAAATTACTTACAGTGGGAGCTGTGCTAGGGGTAGATTTTCTGTATAAATACTATGCTGTATTGGACTCTCCTAACTCGTGTACGAGAATGATCAAAGACGGAAAGGAAGTGTAACTGCAGTTCGAGGAAGAAGTGAATGTAAGTCGATTAGCCAACCCCTTAGTATGCTTATGGAGGAAGATGACGATGACGTAAGTTGCTGGTGTAGGTTAGGCAAGGTAGAGGAAGACCGTCACAGGGTACAGAGTGTAGACGAAGTCATAGAGGAGAAGACAGAGCACATAATGGATTCAGAGCATAAGGAGGAATTGCGCCAGGTACTCGTCAAGAGAAAGGGAGCATTTTCGGAGGTGCCAGGTCCGATCAAGAACTTGCAATACAGATTTAAGGTCATGCCATATCAGACATTTTCGGCGCATACTTACCCGATACCTGTTGCATATAAAGACAGTCAGGAAAGAATTAGGAAAAATTACAGATTTAGGGATTGTTGGATCTGTGGTCAGCTCGTATAACAGCTCGATACGTACTGTGGGAAAAAAGGGACTCAATAAGACTCGTACTAGACTCCCGCAAAATTAATGAAATCATAGAACCAGAGACGGAGAGGCCAGAGACACTAGAAGAGATCCTGCAGAGATTCCATGGCGTTAAAGTCCTCACACCCATCGATTTAAAATGCAGTTACTGGCAAATAGAGCTTGCAGAGTCATGTAGGAAGTACACAGCCTTCCTATGCTTCGGAAGATGCTACCAGTAACAAAGATTACCTTTCGGGTTAAATGTATCAACTGCAGCGTTTATTCGAGCCGTAGATGCAGTGCTACCCGAAGGGTTACGCAGTAGAATTACCTGCTATATCGATGACGTGCTGGTAGCAGAACAATCGTAAAGCGAACGCAACAAGGGGGTTCATGGCTTATTAGAAACCTTTGAGTAGAGGAATGTGAGTGTGAACATGTGAAAGTCCGAGTTTGGTAAGAAACAGCTGCATTTCCTAGGACACCTAATTTCGGCGGAAGGAATACTTCAGGATCAGGAGAAGTTGAGAGCCATTCGTGAGTTTCCCGTACTTCACACTAAGAGAGGGTTCAGATCGTTCTTAGGATTTGTAATTCTTTCCAAAAGTTTCATTTGTCTGAAACTGCCACACTGCGGTTATATCAACTAACGGGGAAAGGAACCCAGTGGGAACGGGGCGAAAGTGAACAGCAGGAATCTGATGCACTAAAAGGAGCCCTATTATGCGCATTGTTGCTTGGACATCCGCATATGAATAAGGAATTCTGCATGTCCTGTGATAGCTCCCCGAATGCAATCGGGGTAGCGTTATTCCAGGGAAAGGAGGAAAACGTTAGGATATTCCACAAGCCGATAGCATTTGCGAGCCGCGTACTGAACAAAGCTGAGCGTAATTATACGGTAACAGAGATCGAAGCGCTCGCGGTAGTGTGGGGTTTTCAAAAATTCTGCTACTATCTTCTCAGATGTACCACTAAAGTTTACAGTGGCAATAGCGCACTGCAGTTCTTGCTCACAGCCAGGCTTACCCATAGACGTTTTATGAGGTGGGTGCTCTACCTTCAAGAGTTTACATTCAGTATCACGAACATCCCAGGGAACCAAAACATAATAGCTGAAGCATTATCCTGCAGTCCTGTGGGATTGGTCCGTGGGAGTGAAGTCGAAATCGAAGAGAACAGGTATGACATAATGTGTCTCAGGAATGTGCCCTTCGATAATTATGTTAGGACAAGACTCACCAACATCAGTAGAGAGCAATAAAAGGATGAGAATTCCAAAATAATAAGGGAAAGACTCCACAATATAGACGAGGTACAGTTGAGAAAGTATTACGTCATGAAAAATGAGGTGCTGTTCTATACACAACACGAGCACAATGACCGTTAGCTCTCGTCCATCCGTGACGAAGTGGTGAATAAACTTGTGTGGTACACAGACCTATCTTATGGTCACCTATGGGCAAGGAAATGCTGTATGAAGCTGAAAGAGATGACGTACTTCATCAGCACGGATCGGAGAGTGTGCAGAGTTCTGGGCCCCTGTAGGATTTGTCAGCGTGCGAAACACGCTACAACAAGTACTCTAGAGCCTGTGTTTCAGATAGTGCCCAAAAGGCTAAAAGAAATCGGGGCCACGGATATCTTAGGTCCATTGCCAAAATCTGTGAACGGATATAGGTGTGTGACCGTGGCCACTGAGTTGGTTTCATAGTACGTTACCTTCACGCCCTTGAAGAGAGCCTCAGGCAAGTCTGTTGCGCCGACTTTTCTTCGGCACTTTATACGAGATGTTGGAAGAGTCGAAAAGATTATCTCAGATAACGGTCCTCAATATCGTTCGAAAGAGTGGGCAACCTCTCTAAAGGGGAGGAGGATTGAGCCAGTTTTTGTCTCACTCTGGCATCCACACTCAAGTCCGGCAGAGAGAGTCATTAACGAACTGGTAAAATTCTGCCACGTATATTGTCACAGCCAACACCGTAAATGGAACCTGTATCTTAAGTGACTTTCAGCAAATTATGAACGATATGCCCCATGGCACTAAAGGCTTCAGCCCTACAGTCGTGCTGAAGAACCGTTCCCCGATGAATAGAATAACTGAATTGATTTTCCGACGACTAAGAGAGCAAGGATTGGGGAAGTAATCAAGCTAGCAATAGACAGGATAAAAAGGGAGGCGTTACGTAGGCAGCGCAACCAAAAAGGTCAGATTCGTAATTTGCATCTGAAAGCGGGCGATAAAGTCCTTATCAAAGCCCACTGACTATACAAAGGTAGCAGATATGTATGAAAGAAATTTTACATTTATTAAGGACAGTACAGGGTCAAACGCATCGATCATCCGAACGACCTGGTCCCCCAAGTCAAAACGAGTTCACCACGTGTTGGGGAAGGAGTAAACGGTTATAGCAGAAGCTAAGAGATAGGGTCAATTTATGGCTTCGTGCCCACATTGTATGAAGTTTATTAACGATGGCACATGGCCTAAGTAATGTAAGTTAACTGTATACATGGTGTCGCCGCGCGGCCGACGTACAGCGCCTGGTAAACAACAGCCAACTCGTCATTCGACGGTGACCACCAATCACAGCACATGACACAGGATCCAACATATAACAGAGGTTACGTTCTCCCTCCACCACAGTGACCTATTAAAATAAAGTTCCCTCTCGTTCTTCCTTAAGCGACCAATGAAACGAAATATCTTTTAAAATGATGACGTAATGGCATGCGCAGTGAACAGTAACAACAAACTATAACTTACACTGCATAGCTACTAGAACGCACCAGTAGACCCAGAAGAAGGCCGCTGCAACCGTGGCCGAAACTTTGGTTTTTCTCCAACAGCAGAATTTTATACAGTATGACGCGCGATACCATACCCAGAGAACTCTTATGTCGACTGACTATGGCCGTGGAAGCCTGCGCAATTACACTTCTGGTGTTACTATTATGAAGAAGAATACAAGCTGGACTGCGAGGGTTTAGCATCCACATGCAGTAACGAGTGTGAAAACGCAGAGTATAAAAAGTTGCAATGTAAATTGTGAAGGTGTGTGTAAGTAGAACATCGTGTACAGGCAGGGCTGTGACCAGCCATGTTCCACCACAGGCAACACGTGAGTGTGCGTTACATCATGTTTCCAGTTCGTCACTGGAAGAAGCCGATGAAAGCCTAGGTGAGCCGTTGAATAGAAGCGAGATCGTGGCTATGGGAAAGAAGCCGAAAGCTAGACAGATAGATTTTAGTGTATAGGTTACCCCTGACCAACTCCGCAATCTGTTGAGCTTTCGGCACGAAAACGAAACAGTAGCGGATCGAGAAAACATTTTGTATTCCGAGATATACGCTTAAAACACATGTGGTTGGCAATTACACTGAGTTATATGCATGCACAATAAATTGCAATGAAACCACAGTCGATTTTGCTTATCGATCCATTATGTCCGAATACAGAACTGAAGCCGTTGGGTAACTACAGTATGCTTCAGTGACATCGAAAAAGTTCAAAGGACAGGTCGTTTTGTATCATCGCGAAATAGGGGGCATAGTGCCACAGACATCATATCTGAACTGGAGTGGCAATCATTAAAACAAAGACATTTTTCGATGCGACGGGATCTTCTCATGCCCGCAGCTCGTGGTCGTCCGGTACCGTTCTCGCTTCCCGCGCACGGGTTCCCGGGTTCCCGGGTTCGATTCCCGGCGGGGTCAGGGATTTTCTCTGCCTCGTGATGACTGGGTGTTGTGTGATGTCCTAAGGTTAGTTAGATTTAAGTAGTTCTAAGTTCTAGGGGACTGATGACCATAGATGTTAAGTCCCATAGTGCTCAGAGCCATTTTTTTTATCTTCTCATGAAATTTCAGTTATCCGTTTTCTCCTCCGATATGTAAAAACATTCCGATGGCACACATCCTCATAGGGAGAAATGATCATCACAATAAAATAACAGAAATCAGGGCTCGCAAGGAAAAATTTAAGTGCTCGTTTTTCCCGCGCGCCGTTCCAGAGTGGAACAGTAGACAGACAGCTTGAAAGTGGTTCCTTGAAACCTCTGCCAGGCACTTTATTGTGGACAGCAGAGTAATCACGCAGATGTAGATCCTCGTGACTGCTGTAGGAAAGACAGGCTGACGGTCGAAAAATCTCGAATTTGTCTTCATTATGAAATTCGAATGTATATACATTGAAGAATTATTCCCCACAATATTATGCTAGAACTCTGAAAAGGAACGATTCTGTGAGCGTGTGAATCCGAGTGTGCACTGCACGCCTCGGCGTTTGAGAACCGCTTTCCACAAGTCGTTATCGATGCCTTCACCCCCATTTTTACCGATTTGAGTAAACCTGATTTGCCGGAGCGTTCTTTGGACGGTTTTATTCAAAATGTGAACGAACGTTTTAATAGTTGCATTCCGAGATATGCTCCAGAAATAACATCCAGGCGAAGCGAAATTGTCAACTTTGCTTCAAACCACCACCATCAGTACCTGAATTTTGACAGCTGTCATCCCTTTCAGACCAAAAAAATCCCTCCCATGTAGGCTGGCTACCCGAGGATGGCATGTGGGTAGAGAGATGAAAACTGTCTGGTGGAGTGTGCAGGGACTAAACTTCTAACAGGTGCAGCATCAGGAGACTGTGGACCAGGGAGGTGGGAAAAAAAGGAATAAAAAAGGAGAGGAGCAGAAAAAAACGGGCAGATGCGTTGGGAGAGGGCTGCAAATAAACTGGGTGGGAGACAAAAATGCGGAGGAGATGAGAGGACAGAGGAAACTGGTGGAGGATGTGGAAACAATATGTTACCAAAGGTTGAGGCCAGGATGATTACAGGACTGTAGAATGTGTTGTAAAAATAACTCCCATCTGTGCAGCTCAGGAAAGCTGGTAGTGGAGGGAAAAATCCAGATGGCTCAGGTAGTGAAGCAGCCACTGAAATCAAGTGTGTTACGTTCAGCTGCATGTTGTGCCACAGGATGGTCTACTTGGCCTCTGTTTGACAGTGGCCATTCATCCTGAAGGACAGCTGGTTGGTAGTAATACAAATATAAAAAGCTGTGCAGTGATTGCAGCAGAGTTGGTAAATGACATGGATGTTTTCACAGGCGACCCAGCCCCTGATGGGGTAGGATAAACCTGTGACAAGTCTGGAATAGGAAGTGCTGGTGGGGGATTGGGCAAGTTTAGCACCTAGTAACTTCACAGGGATGTGACCTCTTGTGGCAAGGGCCTGGCATTTGGAGTGGCACAGGGATGGGCTGGGATTTTGAGGTTGGGTGGGCGACAGAACACGTTTTAGGAGGAGTGGGAAGTATTGCATGTAGGATATCCCTCATTTCTGGACACAGAAGGATATGGTTCAGTTGTTCCAGTTCAGGATGGTACTGGATGACAAAGTGGACACTCCTTTGTGGCTGGTTTTTGGGGGGTGTTGGGAGGATTGGGGTTATGAGGAGAAATCACATGCATGAGAGATCTGTTTGTGGACTATGTCTGGAGATAGCGCCTGCCTGTGAAGGCCTTAACGAGCATCCACATACCGAGCAAGGGAGGTTTTGTCACTGCAGATATGCTATTCTCAGGTAGCCAGGCTATATGTGAGGGGTTCTTTGGTGTGAAAGGGATGACAGCCGTCAAAATGCAGGTACTGTTGTTAGTTGCTGGGTTTATTGTGGACAGAGGTACAGATGGAGCATCATAGAAGGGGAGGTCACCATCTTGGAAGTTGGCACACTGGGTTGAGGAAGACCACATGAAGTGGTTGTGAAAGAAGGTGTTGAGGTTGTGAAGGAACGAAGATGGGGTGTCTTGGTACTAAATCATGAAGATATCATCAATGAACCAGAATGAGACTAGAGGTTCAGTGTTTTGAGAAGCTAGGAAGATCTCCTCTAGATGCCCCATAAAAAGGTGGGCATAGGAGCGTGCCATGCAGATGCCCATAGCTGTACTGCTGATTTGTTCATGTACCTCCCCTTCAAATGGGAAGTATTTGTGTTTTAGGATATAGTTAGTAAGGTGTGTGAGGAATGAGGTAGGGGGCTTGGGAAATATAGCATTCAACAGTGGTAAGACCATGGGTATGAGGGATGTTGGTTGATAGGGAGGTGGCATCAACAGTGATGAGTAGGTATTCAGGAGGTAAAGAGGTGGGGATAGAGGAGACTCAGGGAAGGAAGTGGTCTTGACTTGTGAGGCTACATTACGGGCAATTGGTGGGAGATGTTGATGAATGAGTGCCAAATAATGCAATGTCAGAGCTGTCACTGGAAGGCACATTGAATCGGCAGGAGTCTCAACAATCTAAAACCCCATTGTAACTGAGGGGATGAATCCATAAATAGTATGAATCAGACTGTTGTTGAGATAAGAGTTCATTACAATGTTACACTTGATAAGGATTGTACTGATGGGAAATATGTCCACAGCCTGATCTGACTTGTAAAATTTACTACGTTCCTTCTTCAAACGTGCCCTTTCGTGAAACCCAGTAGGCGCCCTATTGAACCTTTCTGGTTAAAGTCAATCGTTGCATTTACAGTCCTTATTTCAGATTTAAGTGTATTGATGTCTGCACATAGCTAAATACCTTTTCCAGACTGTTTTAAGACTTCATTTAAATCGTCGATATCGTATGCACCTGGTTCTATTTACACGATATCTTTTTTACAATTAATATCCAGGTGCAGTTTGTTGTTATTCTCGGCGATATTTGGGATGCTGTTGTACCTCCAGTCCATTCAGTGCAATACTACACTCACCAATACTCAAATCAATTGGTGGGAAGCAATTTGCACGCAATACAGATGATCGTTCTTTTAACATCAAAGTTTACGACATTGCATCTAAAGTTTAACTGATGAAGGAATGGTTAAAGCTCCTCCTTATATAGTCTCCTTCTCCTTCTTTGTAAACGTCAAAAGAAACATGATACATAGTTGTACACAGTGCTGTGTATTAATGTCCTGATAGCGCCGGAAATTGTAGGACACACGTCTTCTGTGAGTGACGTGTCGTGGTAACTCTCCTGGCAGTTACTGCCGATGCAATATACCTTCCAGTGACAGCTCAGGTATTGGATTATTTGACGCTGTGTATTGTGCACCAGGTTAAACACCTTGTGGACTTTCGTGGTGAGGAAATCATTGTACGATTACATCCAACGCAAGATGGGCATACAGTGGTCGCAATCTACAGAATGTCACCAAACTGCTAAGTGATAACACGTGCGAACCATGAGTTTCTTAAGTCAGTTGGCTTGAAACCTCGCAATGACGCCCTCACTCAATATAATCAATCCAGCAGAGAATGATGAGAGATTTATACCTCAAGAATACTTCTCGCATAAACCTTACACTTCAATCACATTTAATAAGAATGACGTTCCTGTTCCACGTGATACTCTATGAACTCAGTGGGTCTGAGATCGACTGTACACGCAGTGTCGGCATAGCATCAACTCTGGATCACGTGCAGATTTGAATAGTTTAGAAACTGCGGGATGATTCATAGATGATAAATAGGACAGAGCAGTTGCAGAGTATAAGCGATTTGCTGCATGCATACCTCTAAAAATGCTTATGGGGTACTTTGGGGACATGAGGCATATTATTATGAACGCTAAACAGGAACTCATTGTGGTGCGAAGTGCGACAGATAATAAATCATACATTCAAGGAGCTCAAGAGGAGAAAATGATCACAATCAGAAAGATAATATGGAAAATGGCTCACATCAGTGTATCAGACGAGGAACATTTGAGGCTTTTAAAAGTCCTGAATTCTGGTACATTTCTGTCACTGACATTCCGCTCATGGAAATTTTTCGAGTACCCAGTGTTACCGACTGCGAGCAGTAAAACAAGGGCCATTAAAACCGGTGGGGTCAGGGATTTTCTCTGCCTCGTGATGACTGGGTGTTGTGTGCTGTCCTTAGGTTAGTTAGGTTTAAGTACTTCTAAGTTCTAGGGGACTGATGACGATAGATGTTAAGTCCCATAGTGCTCAGAGCCATTTGAACCATTTTAAAACCTCTTCGCAGCTAGAGACAACTCAATACATCATACTTGCGTTTCAGATTGATAGACGAGGGAATATAGCAAATGATTCCACCGTGTCCGACAAATGCAAGTTAACTAATGCCAAAGTCTACCTGAATTAATATTTCTACCCATATGACATATATGCAAGGTTTCTCGCTTCTTACTATGAAAGTGCCGAAGAAGAAGGAGGAGGTTGACTACTCAGCCCATGGAAGTTCAAAGAGCTATCACGGATCATCGTAACAGACTGCTCGAAACAGAACAAAATAATTAAGTCTGGACTGATAGACATGCGAAATGAATTTGAATCTTTGACAAATTCCACAGAACACACTGCCGTGTATGCTCTAGTTCTACATGACCGTGTGATCTACTACTGCCCACTCGCCAGTGCTGTGAAACAAGCTGCGCAAATGAACAGGTGCTGCACCATACCTAGAGCATTTTACAGTGACCTCTCAAGGTGTGAACATCATTGCGGATGCTCAGGGTGTGTATGATGGTGGACGTAGACAGTTAATATTTAAATATGTTGCGCTTTTAGCACACACAGAAGATGCAGGAATAATAAACACATTCTCAGTAAACATTGCATCACTTAGGTCTGTCAAGTGTGTGAAGTGTGCTAAGACACGGAAGAGTGCAAAGTGGTTAACACATTTCTACCATAGAATTGACTGGGATGATCATGGAATACCCTGTAAAGAAATGGTGACATCGCTTAAATTATTCGACCACACGGATACCATCATATACGTGATGGGGAAGGAGAAGGGCTCATGGATGCATCGAATCTTTAAGTTTGCTGCTACTCAAGACCTTGAATTCTACAGGTGTCCTTCTCTCCATCGACTCAAGAAGAAGAACAAGAAGATGTGTGGAAATATTGTTGATGTGGCTATTTATGAAAATGTAAAATTACTTCCAAGTTGGATTACAAATAAATGATTTTTTACCTCACAACCTCTGTGTTCTTGTTTTCAACCCTGTTCCCACTTTCACAGTGTACATTTTTAACCACATGCTATGTCTGTGGTTTCCTTCAAGCACAGAAGATATAATTTTAGAAATGTGATGGTACGCATTTCTCGTCCTTGCAGGAGGCATCACAACATTTCACGAAGCAACGCCAGTCAACTGCTGTTTGTGTATGACAAATCGGTTGGAAACTTTCCTCATGTCAGCACGTTGTAGGTGTCGCCACCGGCGCCAACCTTGTGTGAATGCTCTGAAAGTTAATCATTTGCTTATCACAGCATCTTCTCCCTGTCGGTTAAACTTCGTGTCTGTAGCACGTCGTCTTCGTGGTGTAGCAATTTTAATGGCCAATAGTGTAATAAAAATGAATTTGTCACCCCTGAAATCGTCACCCAAGATACCCCGGTTTGCGGGTTCCCGGGTTCGATTCCCGGCGGGGTCAGTAATTTTCTCTGCCTCGTGATGGCTGGGTGTTGTGTGCTGTCCTTAGGTTAGTTAGGTTTAAGTAGTTCTAAGTTCTAGGGGACTTATGACCACAGCAGTTGAGTCCCATAGTGCTCAGAGCCATTTGAACCATTTTTTACCCCGGTTTGCCCCCTCCCCCTCCCGTTCCGCCTTAGATCCGGGACCAGCTTATGAGGAGCACCTTGTCAATTACATGTCATCATTTTTCATTCTCTATGCGCAGTTGTTTTGCTAGCTGGACTGCTGTCAGCACTTTGAAGCTCACGAGTGATTCCTTTCACTGATTTCATGCGATTTTCTACAACCCCCTCCACAGTACTCGACAGTCCCCGTCCGTCACTACATGTGGTCTACTCGGTCACGCTCCTTACACCAAGCGAGGCATTGTTTGGCATTTACCGGCTTATGAGTAGCCGCTCGATCATGAAATCCAAGTTTTCTCACCTGCCCCCTGACTGTCATAGTACCTGTAGTTTGTAATTCCTGTGTGATGGTCTGGATAGATGTCTGCCTATTACACATTATGACCCCTTTCAACTGTCAGCGGTCTCTATCAATCAACAGACGAGGTCGGCCTGTACGCTTTTGTGCTGTACGTGTCCTCTTCACTATCACATCGGAAACAGTGGATCTAGGCTTGTTTAGGAGTGTGAAAATCTCACGTACAGACATATGACACAAGTGGCACCCAATCACCTGTCACGTTTGAAGCCCGTGAGTTCCACGGAGCGCCCCATTCTGCTCTCTCACGATGTCCAATGACTACTGAGGTCGCTGATATGGAGTACCTGGCAGTAGGTGGCACCACAATCCACCTAAAAGGAAAAACGTCTGTTTTTGGGGGTATCCGGATACTTTTGATCACATAGTGTATACTCTATATTATATTATACCTAAATTCAATTTAGATAGTGTACAACCGATTGCAGTGTTTCCAGTTATACCTATCTTATTATTTCAATAGAGTACGAACACTGTTCATAAAATACGATGCTTACGAGAATTACTCAGTAGGTAATGTTATAAAATGTCCCTTGCTACTAATATTTATTAGTAGGTCCAGGTATCTACGCAGTGATGTTTGATGGAGTTTTCTTTTCTTTTTTTTCCAACTTTCGGAAAGCGTTTTCGGCAGCATAAAGAGAGTGACGACATTCACTAAAGGACATGTGACGCTAACACGCCAGGTTCCTTGCATTATATTTGTTCCATGCCGGCTTAATCATATTTGGGTTTCACTGAACTTTGTTCCTGTAAGCATTATACGCAGTGCTGTTTTTCTGGGGAACGCTGGGAGATGCGTACCCCTAAACATTTTCGTCGACAAAGTAATTCTTTTACGATGTTGAGAACTTGGAAGAGTGCCAAAAATTTATTTCACGGACGTAAATTTTTTATTTCTTTTTGTCGTGTTGGCAATTGCAATACGAACGATACCAGTGCAATTTTTGGTGGGAAAATCGATGTCATTGACTATTTCAAGCATTTCGAAGCTGCGGCAACCGTTTTCGACAACTGAATCGCTGGCAGCCAGTTGGACAAGCACGTAGTGCCTTCGTCCGTTAATAGTGGGCGATGGTAGTGCTAAACGGATATGCGTACGCTCAGATCGCATGCTTCACTTGAGGTGATGTAAACTGAAGTGTTCGATACAACTTGATCTTGAATGTTTCTCGGCATCGCCTGCTTCATTTGAGCTGTAAAGTCAACTTCAGAGTCCGATACCAATTTTTGTTTTCGTAGTTCGACATGTTGATGACGTCATGGCTAAAAGCTGACGGTGGTATCCCATGCTTCAGTTATAACTATTTTTCGCTGCATTATATCCCATGTCGGAGTACCCTCAAACTTTTATTTTTTTAAAAAAAAGCACTTATTATATGTAATTCGAAATTAGTGTCGAACAGAGTTGCAATCTAGGGCATAGGTTCATCAGGCTACTAAAAATAAACTGACGGAAAAAAAACTGCAACACCAAAAAATATTTACTGTAGAGTAATGAAATTTCGCGAATACACTTGTCTAGTAATATGTGTAAGTGATTAAGATTGCGAGACCACACGTTGATGTAAGTGCGAGATAATTGCAGCCACACATTAACAAATACCTTCTCAGAAATGATCACGAAACGTAAGACGTCTACCATTCATTATATTACGACAAGAGACTACGTAACTGATAGAAACCCGCGTTATATTTGTGACCTGAAACTTGTAACAGAGGAACACGAATTTTTCATTAAAATGCCGTTGAAGTTGCATCTAATGTTACTCCGTGAAGAGGGGGCTGTGACTGTTTGTGTGGTGGGGAGTGGGGGTTTGGGGTGGGGGATGCGCAAAATTCCCATCTTGAGAGACACACACACACACGTCCGTGCGCGCACATGAGAGCGTGTAGGTGTGCGCATGCGCGAGTTTGCGCGCTCAAATACACTGTCAAAAATGAACTCATGAAACTTTTACGCAACCTGCTAACAAATAACTTACATTATTGCACATAGTGCCAAGACTGACTAAACGCATTCTGGAGAAAACGCCTCACGGAACGATAGCACCAGCTGAGTGGTACTAAACGAACAAGGCAGTCATTGCCATCAACAGCATGTTTGTAAGTTTTGAAAAAAAAATGGTTCAAATGGCTCTGAGCACTATGGGACTTAACTTCTGAGGTCATCAGTCGCCTAGAACTAATTAAACCTAACTAACCTAAGGACACCACACACATCCATGCCCGAGGCAGGATTCGAACCTGCGACCGCAGTGGTCGCTCGGCTTCAGACCGTAGCGCCTAGAACCGCACGGCCACTCCGGCCAGCTGTAAGTTTTGAACATTAACTCGACAGGCAGTAGATCACGAACGTAAAACTGACCAGTAACTTACTACGGAGCAGCGACGCTAAAGAAGACACACGCAGCCAGTATTTTACTGTTCCAGGCCACTGACAACCAAAAGAAACACAATTTCAGTTATCGTAGCGATTTTGCTTATGAGTGATCACGAAGGAAATGACTGTCCCAGAAGCTGCAGAACACGAGAAACTGCGTGCAGTTAGACCACGTATGTTTTTCATACATGTTGACATGTCTAATAAAGACGCAAAAACCTTAACATCCTAGAAGAACACCAACATCACACATTTTCGCAACTACCTATGAGCACAATCGCTATTGATTACGCGTCAGCCACATCTTGCGCTACAAAAGTTGAGTATCTCTTACCTTTTCGCCGAGAGAATTTTCTACTGGACGCTGGAAACATAAAATAAAAGCTTATGTTACAGAACTCTGTTCTAGAATTCTGCAAGCTTCGAATTCGCGTCGTATGTAACTCTCGAGGGCAGCGCAACAAGACAAGTGTCGCAAACCGACAGCTGCTCGTATAAATACGCCATTCAGAGAGCAATTATTCGTAGCGGGAAAACGCTCAGAGAGTAAATAATACGTGGCGGGAAAAACAATCTCGCAGCGAATATGACTGAAAGATGCGCATCAGTCGTACAGAATTTTGACATGAGCTAAAAATAAAATGTATTAACTGAAGTAATGTATAGTTTTGTAAATAGCACCGCCGATTGCACTAGCCCTCTGTCAACCTGTATGTTTACAGAAATAATCCTCCAAATTTTTCCAGCCATTGATATGACGCAATTTATACACACCAAAAAAAATTTTGCATCACCTCGGTTCCGAGAGTTCCGGAACCTGTACAGAAAACTGGAATAGAGGTCAACATAAACACCATTTCCGCCCTTTTTATTGCTCATGAAAACCACACATTGCATGTTGTACCACCATACAGCGAAATGTTCAGAACTGGTGGTAATGATTGCTGTGCACACCGGTACCCAGTAGCACGTACTCTTGCATTGATGCATGCCTGTATTCGTTGTGGCAAACTATCCACATGTTCATCAAGCCACTGCCGGTCCAGACTGTCCCACTCCTCAACGGTGATTCGGCGTAGATCTCTCAGAGTGGATCACGTCGTCCACAGACAGCCCTTTTCAATGTACCCCAGGCATGTTCGATAGAGTTCATATGTGGAGAACATGCTGGCCACTCTAGCCAAATGATGTAGTTATCCTGAAGGGAGTTATTCACAAGATGTGAACGACGGGGGCGCGAATTGTCGCCTCGCCAATATGCTGCCGATATGGTTCCACTATCGGTCGGAGGATGGCATTCACGTATCGTACAGCCGTTACGGCGCCTTCCGTGACCACCAATGGCGTACGTCGGCCCCATACAATGCCACCCCAAAACAGCAGGGAACCTCCACCTTGCTGCACTCGCTGAACAGTGTGTCTAATTCGTTCAGCCTGATCGGGTTGCCTCCAAACACGTCTCCGACAGTTGTGCGGTTGATGGCATATGCGACACTCATCAGTGCAGAGAACGTGATACCAAACCTGAGCGGTCCATTCGGCATGTTGTTGGGCCCATCCCTACCGCACTGCACGGTGTCGTGGTTGCAAAGATGGATCTCGCCATGGACATCGCGAGTGAAGTTGCGCATCATGCAGCCTATTGCTTACAGTTTGAGTGGTAACACGACGTCCTGTGGCTGCAGGAAAAGCATTGTTCAGCATGGTGGCGTTGCTGTCAGGGTTCCTCCGAGCCATAATCCGTAGGTAGCGGTCACCCACTGCAGTAGTAGCCCTTGGGCGGCCTGAGCGAGGCATGACATCGACAGTTCCTGTCTCTCTGTATCTCCTCCATGTCCGAACACATTCCTTTGGTTCATTCCGAGACGCCTGGACACTTCCCTTGTTGGGAGCGCTTCCTGGCACAAAGTAACAATGCGGACGCGATCAAACCGCGGTATTGACCGTCTAGGCATGGTTGAACTACAGACAACAGGAGCCGTGTACCTCCTTCTTGATGGAATGTCTGGAACTGATCGGCTGTCGGCCCCCCGACGTCTAATAGGCATGGTTGTTTACACCTTTGGGCGGGTTTAGTCAAAAGGACTGTGTCTGTGATACAATATCCACAGTCAACGTCTATCTTCAGGAGTTCTGGGGATCGGGGCATGAGTTAGCAAAAACACAAATTTTGCATGAAGAGGTTTGACTTATCGTGAGCACTTCGTTCCGGCAGTTTTGAGGAAAATTAACTAATGACAATCATCACAGCACAGCATAAAATTCGTTCTAAGACATATAAGTTGACATAGGTAATTATCCTGCCACCTTATACCACTAACAGATTAATATACTGACCCTGTGAAGATATAGGACACAGGCCAGGTGAAAGAAGAGTAAATAACTTAAATTTGAATACCATCATAGTTGATATATTACGGTTTCCAACCGGAGACATTCCAAAGCATGTTAAACCGATTTATTTTTCATAATGCGGGGCCACAGTCATAATATATTTCATTAAAGTCAGTACCGCCATTAGACTGTCGTATATTGGCAAAATGGTATACTCGGTGATGAAACAAAGCAGTAGGCTTTACCAAAAATATCGACCCTTAGACAACGTGTCTAATAGTGTATTTTAAATACGAGAGTATGCCATCTTAGGCACTGTATAACACTTAAAACACTTGATAATGGCACTTTGAAGCCGAAACTTATCTTGTAAGTGTAACAGGTTTAACAGATTTCAGCTCTTGTTTTTTTACAAGCAATGACGACTATGTCGTTTGGCACATGGCGCACAGTACGACCTGAATGCGAAATGAATCACCTATCAGCAGCTGGAATTTGAGCGAACGCTACCACTTCATTACAAAGGAGACGAGAAGTCAAGGAAATGTGGGAGCAATAAACTATTATTAAGAATGCGAACTGCACTATCACAAAGGCGATAAATCACCCCGACCTTAGTTAACGACACTTGAAGGGACCATACCGTGGTTCAGGTCGAAAAAAGTCGATTTTCGGTTTTCATCATATTTCGATGGATTTAGGTTTCATTTAAAAAAATCTGAAAAGGATTGTGCTGAAAAAAAATTTTTTCGAGCATTTTCCTACCACGTGTGTTCATTTGCCACGCCCACTTTTCTGTCACCCACTGTTCTGCATATATTTTAGATCTTTATATCCCCTACATTGCACGTTAGGGTTTTTTTTTTACTTCCGAGTGTGTTGGCCATCCTTGGAATGCAACAATCGGTGTTCTTTTGTTTCCGCTGTTTGTAAACAACACATTTTCAAAAACGCGGTTAGTTTTGTTCAAGTGTGATTGCGAGTAGTTGTTATAGGAAACTTGCAGATATACTATGGGCAGGCAATTAGGAGAAATAAAGAAAATCTGTAGGCAATGAAGAGAGATGTTTGGGCCACATTCTTCCGTAAGTCCTCTACTGATGATAGGCCATGTCGTGGATTGTGTCCATCAGGAGAAAATTCGTGGTGCAAATACAATAGGGCTCAGGCAACTGGAGAATCTTATTCTCACCAGCATTCTCTTCCTGCTGCTGTTATTACAGCAATTAAACCTATTTTCAGAGACTTGGCTCATCCTGACCTTCTAACGAAATGTCTGCAGGGGCAGACACAGTACCCAAATGAATGTTTCAACAGCATAACTTGGAACCACCTTCCTAAAAATGTATTTGTAGGCAAGCATACAATTAAACTAGGAGTTCATGATGCTGTTATTACATTCATTTGTGGTAATATTGGAAAGTGTTGATTACTGAAAAAGCTGGCAATTAATCCTGGTGAAAATATGATCACTGGGCTGAACCCTGAGATAAAATGAGGTTACCCGATGCAGACAGGTCTGCATCTAATATGGCCAAGAAAGTTAGACAGACATCCAGCAAGGTGAAAAAGAAGCTGGAAGACCTGCTAGAGGCCAAAGAAGGGCCATCATATGCAGCAGGACAGTTTTAATTAACTGTAAATAACAAATTTCAAAAGTTTTTTTCTTTAAAATCAATTTCCCACGAACTAAAATTTTCAGTACATTTGCCCTTTATATCTGAAACTGTCATAGATAAATGAATGAAATTTTCAGAAACTCTGCATAACATAAAAAGCCACCTCTGGTACTACATTCATTAATATTTGCCCATTAGAAAGTTAACAATAAAATATTTTCTGCTGAAAAAACTTAATATTTTTTGTTAATAAATTTAAAAAGTATATCTTGAAGACTATAAAATGGATAAAGTAGATTTTAGTGCAATTGACTCTATTAGCATCATGTAACATAGAGTAAAAATATTAACGTCTTGCATCAAATAATTTATTTCAGAAATGGGTCAAATACTTGCCTAAATTAACATGGGTTAGATAGGCAGGGTGTGGTCCCCTTCACAAGACCGCTACGGTCGCAGGTTCGAATCCTGCCTCGGGCATGGATGTTTGTGATGTCCTTAGGTTAGTTAGGTTTAGCTAGTTCTAAGTTCTAGGGGACTAATGACCTCAGCAGTTGAGTCCCATAGTGCTCAGAGCCATTTGAACCATTTGTGGTCCCCTTGAACAGAAAAACAATTTCGAAAGGCATTTCGTTCCAGGAACTAGACAGCTATGATTGAAATGGCAAATAAACGTTCTGTCGAAAATAGAGGATAAATTCTCGCTTCCGTTTCCAACTGTCGGCTTCCACCAATGACGTCATACCTAAGTCAAGGTCACTACTTACAGCTCCCCATCGCACACCCGTCATATTTAGTGGTAAGATGACCCAGAGGATAGGATAGCCCGTCAAAAACTGAACACAGACCAAGCATGAAAACAGGAAGACGCTGTACTGGACTGTGGAAAAAAAAAACCAAAATAGAAAGAGTGAACGGTTGAAGAACAAGAAGTGCAATATAGGGCAGCCTGAAACATTGACGGCGCCGTGCGAAGTCATCATGGTGTATGACTGTACGGTGCGAAAACTGGCAGTTGAACCTGAATAACGAAAAGTGTGACGTCATCCACGTGAGTGCTAAAGGAAAACCGTTAAACTTCGGTTACACGATAGAACAGTCGAATCCAAGGGCCGTAAATTCAACAAAATACCTAGGAATTACAATTACAAACAACTTAAATTGGAAGGAATACGCACAAAATGTTGTGGGGAAGGCTAACCAAAGACTGCGTTTTATTGGCAGGACACGAAATGTAACAGATCTACTAAAGAGACTGCCTACACTACGCTTGTCCGCCGTCTCTTAGAATAGTGTTGCCGGTGTGGGATCCTTACCAGAGAGAATTGACGGAGTACAGGTAAGTCCTGAGAGAACTAGGGACTCACACCTCCTGAAAATGACGTAATAAAGGAACGTGGAGTCAATAATAAGAGCGATACCAACTTGAAAATTCTAAAAGAGTGCATAGCAGGAGTGTGCAATGGTTTGTTATACGATGCCAGTCTCTGGACTGCAGACCACAACAACATCTGTTTTGGTGTTGCTTTCGGTACTACTATTGTTGGTGTAGCTGTGTACTGTCCATTCTTTGAGTATTGCCATGTATGGTATCACTCCATTTGTTGATTCCACGTTCTATTATTATTCATGATTTTTATTGGCTATTAATTGTTTCGTCAAGGGTTTAACTTTTTCGTATCGCTTGCTATGCTCTTGGAAGCACGAATAACATTACTAACTTTGGAATCGACAACTACACTTAACCTAGCGTATATCAGACAATAAATAAGTAAATAATCCTAGAAGAAATAACACTTTTGAAAAACCACGAAAAATAACGAACCGAGGGATGGAGAACTAGAATTGACCTATGTAACTGTCGTCTTTGGTTGCTGCCACACCTCACCCTCGGCAATCGTGGTACATTCGGAAGAAAACGGCCAAATATTTGTGGGGAGCAAGATTACAGGTGCAACTGAGGGTCGCCTCACACGCAGCAATTTCAGTTACGCTCTTTAAGTTCCTGTCCAACCCCGCCTTCGGAAATCATGCCGTATTAGGAAAAAGTAGCCATATATATTTACGAGAACACGATTATAAATACGATTGCTACTTGATTGACACGCAGCAACTTAACCTGTGCACTTAGGTTCTTGACTAACCACAACCTAGTAAATCGAGATATGTTTATAATAAACAGCGTAGTTTACGTCAGACACTAAGACAACCACAGATAAAATTTAATAACAAGCCACTTGAACATCGTAAACTCATGGCGTCCTTCACTCGGGATGTCATTGGTCAAAGCTGACAGGTAGAAACGGACGCTAGATTTGCTTCAACATAGAATTTAATGCCCGAAATTCATTTAAAATAAGTTAGGAAGTGTTTAAAATACGTTGCTTCTTACGATATTGCCCTGGAAAATGTGTGTTTCACGGCAGCACGGTGATGTACTGAACACGTCACGTTGTCTATGCGAGCGAATACAGCAAGCACTTCGGATGGGCATCTTATGTAGCACCATGTACAATGTGTAGTAATTCCGAGCTTACTCTAATTACAAGATTTATGAAGTCAACGGTTCTCCAACACAATCTGCTTTAGACGAACCGTAATAAACAGTCTGGACCCCTGTTTTGCAAAACTAAATTACCTCGAATATAACTGCTGTGTCGAAGATAGTATTCACTCAACATAGGTGATGTGAGAATTAATGTTATGCGTTCGCAGAATGGTGCAGCGATTTCAACGATTTAACGCCTGTGCTTTGCCTGCCAAGGATTGGCGGAAAACAGATGCTGGTTCAAGACTTACCAGAGACGGCTATTGGCGTTGCCCGTGCCGCCACAGCATTTCACGGTTTTTTAAGGTTTTGCTGAACGCGGACAGAACCATTCGTGATGCTCGCCATTCGACTCGTCTCTGACTGTTGCCGAGACACGACACGGGACGTCGAAGAGGCTCCTGTATTGTTGAAAACTGCGTCACGTCGCGATTGCTGTTGTTTACTCTAAGAGGGTATGAGGACAATTATCGCCTTATAATTACAGGAGGCGTATATGGGCTGTGGTGTCCGGGGCAATTTCGCCGAAAACAACGCCCGCACAGCCTTACTTCCTGCCCCGTCTAACACTTTCCGAACATCACAGAGGCTCTCCTGCGAAACATGCAAGACCGGGAGTCCTGAAAGAAAGGATATTGCGGGGACGCGGCATAGCTCCAGGCTGAAGTCAAGCAACGCCTCCGCAAGTTTCTTTCTTCCAGGAGCGCCGGCCTTGCACGTTTCGCAGGAGAGCCTCTGTGGAGTTTGGAAGGTAGGAGACGAGGTACTGGCGGAAGTACGGCTGTGAGGACGGGGCGTGAGTCCTACTTGGGTAGTTCAGCTGGTAGACCACTCGCCCGCAAATGGCAAAGGTGCCGAGTTCGATTCTCGGTCTGGCACACAGTTTTAATCTGCCAGGAATTTCACATCAACGCTCGCTCTGCTCAGAGTGAAAATTTCATTCTGGCAAGTAGTTTATTATTTTTTTTTTTTTAATTTTACACGTCTAGTTCATTAGGACCAAATTTACGAGGAAATGTCCGTGGTCATGGAACGAGACAGTACATGAAATTAACATCAGAAACGTTGACAACAGATAACATCTACACGATGATGAGCAAAAACTAGCATAATCAACAATATAACACACGAATTTTCTTTCTTTTATCCAGGAACTCCCTGACACACTAGAAGGAGTGAGCTGTTTTCTTCGCGGCAGCTTACTGAAAATGGATGCACCGGAGTACAGCAGTAAATGAGGTGCGGGCCAAGTGCAGACTGGATCCCTGCCTGGTATTAACCGAGCGGACAGCTGCTGCTCCTCGGGAGTTGGCTCATGTTGTTAACAGCGAATGGAACTGAAGAAAATGCCTGTTGAGAGGCCAGTGTCAGAATCCCACGGGTCGACAAGAGGTTTGCGATCGTGTACCACGTTTTGCTCGAACTGCCCATTTCTGAGCCAAAAATACGCTTTGAGAACGGGTGGAGTTACCCCAGAGAAAGTAATAACATATGGCATAAATGAATGAAAATAAACAAAGTAGACTAATTTCCACGTTCGACTACCACTTACTGCAGATACTGTACTAATAGTAAATAAAGCAACATCACCCTTTTGAAGACGGGCTTTCCATGACAACGTATCTCTTAGGAATTTGGAGTGTTCAGATTCCCTAATCATTTGCCCATTCTGTGTAAATCAGAACGACAGTTTTGATTAAACTGAGTGATAGAAACTGTAAAACTTAATGTAATTCAGCATAAATTTTATTTCTACAAGTCTTGAACTGCAGCATTTGATACTTTGCTTATGTTGCACTCAACAAACTTCTCTATGAAGTTAGTGTCATCAGTAAACAGAAATATCTCATAATCACCTGTCATATATAAACATATATCATTCACATATATAAGAAACAGGAACGGTACCAGCACCGACCTCTCAGCCCCCCCCCCCCCCTCCACCCCTGCCTTACATAACCGTCTCCCAGTCAGAGTCCATGTTATGCCCGTTCTTATTACTGTGGACACATCATCTTTCGCTGTATGTTCTTAAGATATGAGTGAACCAGTTCGGTTTTATTCATATTATTTCATAACGGCCCAACTTCTGTAATAACATTTTGTCACCGTCCGCCCCCGGTAGCTGAGTGGTCAGCGCGACGAAAGGTCATACCTAACGGCCTGGGTTCGGTTCCCGGCTAGGTCGGAGATTTCCTCCGCTCAGGGACTGGGTGTTGTCTTGCCGTTGTCATCGTCATTTCATCCCCATCGACACGCAAGTCGCCGGAGTGGCGTCCACTGGGAAGACCTGCACCAGGCGAACGGTCTACCCGACGGGAGGCACTAGCCACACGGCATTTCCATTTTTTTTTTCCATTTTGTGACCAACGCAATCAAACACCTTATTTAAATCAAAAAATGTCCCCGGTGTTCGCCTATTTTTGTTTAGTGCTTCGAATGAGTCACAGAGAAAAAAGGATACAGCATTTTCAGTTGTTAAAGAACATGAAGCTGATGGCTTGGCAGCAAATTTTGTGAACTAAAATGATCTGTTAAGCTTATATGTACAGTCTTTTCGATAACTTCAGCATACATCGATGGCACAGAAAAGGTCTAAAATTGTCGACATTACCCCTTTCTCCTTTTTTATAAAGTGGTCTCACTTCAGAGTACTTAAATCGTTCAGGAAACCGACCATTTTTAAAGGAAAAATTACTAGTATAACATACGCATCACAGTGCTTTAGTATTCCGCTAGGTACCACGTCATATCTACGAGAGCCCTTAGTCTGCAGCGATCTGATTATTCACTCTGTCCCCCCTCTGTCAGTATAACTGAAGCGTGTTTCAGAAAGCAGTCTCGAAAAGCCGTCTTCTGTGAGAGTTATGTGATTCCCCCTACAAACTAAATTTTTCTTTAATTCACCTTCTACATTGCTCAAATGGTTTTAATGTTATGCAGAGGATTAGGTATTGTATTTGCATATCACGCTTTTTGCCTCCCTAATAACACTTTTAAGCAGTTTACAGTTCTGTCTGTAATGGGCTACTGCAACTCGATTGTGGCTGTTTCTAACATTATAAATTCCCACTAGTCAGCCACCTAGATTGCCTGTTAGTGCTAGCATCCTGTTTTCAGTGTTCTAATGGAAAGCGACTTCCAAAGAGCATGAGAAATGCGTTAAGGAAAGCGTTACATTTGTCAGTCGCCTATGTTACCAGCGGTATAAACGTCCTGCCACTCTTGTGTTTTAATGAGGTTCCAAAAAACGTCTGTTGGCGCTGGATTAACTTCTCTAAATAGTTTGCGATTATATTTAACATTAGTGAACGCACAGAATCTTTTACCATTAACATTTGTGTGTCATGTTTTGAAGGCAATTCATCCTTTCACAAACAGAATGCCTCTCTAGCAATGAAGAATGAACCAGAATGTTGTCTTTGGTTGTGCTACCGTTCCCCTGCACTCTTGTCGCAAAGAATATAATCTGCATTAGATGATGTGACTTTAGGATATCTTTCAGCATTCTTTTAGTTGCACAGTCACTTGTAAAATTAATATTAAAGTCACCACGTAAACTACAAGGTGTACAACTTTTGTTTCCGCCGTCTTTTTCCACAACATTTGAGGCTTTCATCAAACAAATTAGTCACGCATGTATCATTCAAAGTATTTTGCATCGCTGGCCACTACTGTCTCCCATCTTTCGGGCAGTGAACGAATCCCACGTAGAAAAAATTGTTCATCTTCTGAAGCGATCCACGAACCGATCCAGTTTGTGGCCTCTTCATGAGACCGGAAGTGTTGGTCAGCCAGGGCATGCGCCATTGATCTAAGCAGGTGATAGTCAGAGGGAGCAATGTGTGGAGAATACGGCGGCTGGGGTAGGACATCCCATTTTAACGTTTCCAAGTACGTTTTGACTTCCTCTGTAACGTGGGGTCGAGCGTTGTCCTGCTGCAAAATCACCTTATCGTGCCTCTCGCTGTATTGCGGCCGTTTGTCTTTTAATGCTCTGCTCAAACACATTGATTGCGTTCGATATCGAGCATCTGTCATTGTTTCACTTGGTTTTCAAACCTCACAGTACACGACGCCGAGCTGGTCCCACCAGATGCAGAGCATGATCTTGGAGCCGTGAATATTAGGTTTGGCCGTCGTCGTGGAAGCGTGGTCGGAATATCCCCGTGATTGTTTGCGTTTAGGGTTAGCGTAATGAACTCATTTTTCGTCCCCGGTCACAATGCGATGCAGAAATCCCTTCCGTTTTTGCCTCTCAAGCAACTGTTCACCAACACACAAACGCCTTTCAACGTCTCTCGGTTTGAGCTCATACGGGACTCAAGTTCCTTCTTTCTGAATCGTGCCCATAACCATGAGACGTTTTGAAATGGCTTGCTGTGTCACTCCCACTAATCGTGCCAGTTCTTCTTCAGTTTGACGCGAGTCTTCACTCAGCAACGCCTCCAATTCTGCATCTTCGAAAACATTCTCTCTTCCACCACTATGCCGGTCTGCGACGTTACAATCGCCGTTCTTGAGGCGTTGAAACCACTCGCGACCTGTTCTTTCACTAATAGCGTCCTTACCATACGTACTTGAGAGCATTCGATGAGACTCAGCTGCTGCTTTCTTCATATTGAAACAAAAGGGTAACACCTCCCGGAAATGACGAGGATTACGCTCGTAAACTGACATTTTCAGTCCAGAACAACTTTATGATGCAGACACAAATCGACTAATGTTTGAATGAGGTTATGTTGACCGAGTTCCAAGCCAACTTCCTGACGTATGCGATCTCTTTCTTTCGACCGCTACTTACCGTTGTCGCCACCTATCGGCAAACGGCGGAAGCTAGGTTGTACACCTCGTACGTTAACTGAACGAGCTATTACAGCTCAACCAGTGGAGTTGTACATCCAACGACAATAATGTGTAATTCTCCCTTACGCCCTTTCTTGAAACACAATGTTCTTATTATTTATATTCTCCACAACGTGTTTCGGGGAACGGTTCTTATTTTCAGTTGCTTTTTCTCTGTGATACGCCAGTGATTCGTGATGTTTCGCATGTGTGAAGTGCTCCATTGTTCTGTTGTCTTTACTGTAACGTATAAAAAAAGTGCAATTTTTAATTGGTCTTTATATTCACATCGATCATTAATTACAAATTTCATTTGCTTTTATGCATTACAGTAAAGACAACAAATCACTTAGCACATCACACATGTAAATCATCACAAATAAATGGCATAGCGCACAGAAAACACACCTTAAAATGGGACTGATTTCCCGAAACTCAAAGTGCAAAAAATTTGTAAAAAGAAAATCCGCAGGCTTTCGCCAACCATTTATAATGCAACAAGTCAAATTTTACAGGTATCTAGGGCATGGGAGTTCGAAGCGTTCTCTACATTTTTAATTTCTGCTCGGCAGATTTACAGTTGCTGCCATTATTAGGCACACATGCACGATCATTTGGCAGATGTTAAAAGAGCAATACATGAAACAACTCACCACAGAAGAGTGGAAGAATATTAGCGACCAACACGAGAAGACAGCAAACTTCCCTCACTGTACGGGAACCATAGACGGACAACACGTCACAATCGTTAAACCGTGCAGATCTGGCAGCGGTTATTACAATTGCAACAAGAACTTTTCTGTTGTACTGACAGCCATAGCAGACAGCAATTCTTGTTTCAGATTCATAAACGCTGGGTCATTTGGTCATCAAGGAGACTCTAACATATTCAAAGCTACTGCATTAGCTAAAAAAATTTAGAATCAAACTTTGAATTTGCCAGCTGCTTCACCACTTCTCAGTTATCGTTGTGGCCGAAAATACGTGACGTGTTTGAGGCTGATGAGGTTTTCGCGGTGAGGAACAACTTAATGAGACCATATCCCACAAAAAACCTGACTGATAAACAAAAAGTCTTCTGTTAGAGGATGTCACGATGACGTCGCTATGTAGAATGTGCATTTGGCACTTTACTTGATAAATGGAGGATTTTTCGTCGTCCAACCCAAGTTAATGTGAATGTGGCAGATACTGTCATTCACGCACGTTGCGCACTTCGCAAACATGATGGCTACAGTTTCAGTGACACACTGACGTGCAGCATGGAAAGTATTCCTGCGCATGAGACAAAAGGGAATAATAATGGGAAAAGTATCAGAGATCGTTTTGCTGATTACTTCTGTATCATGGCTTCGATCTGTACCGCTCCAAGATCGTTGCGGTAACATCCTCGAACGAAGACGTAGTTTTATTAGTGTAGCAATTCACTTGTTGGCGTTTTATTCATGAATCTGTACACTGTTTATAGATACTAAAAAAACATTTTACTATTAGTACTCGCCAAGATCTGATTTCTGCTTGTCATCTAGACCACCCCCCTTTCTGCCAAAACGGCTGCAGTAACTGCTCGCCACGACTCTCTCTTGTTTTGTTTGTTTTTATACTCTTCGTCCCGCGTGTTGCACAGACACGATGATGGTGTTTGGTTTGGGGGGCGCTCAACTGCAGGGTCATCAGCGCCCGTACACATTCCCAATCTGTACACACTCCAGTGTATCCACTTTCACGAATGATGATGGAATGATGAGGAGAACACAAACACCCAGTCCCCGGGCAGAGAAATTCACCAACCCGACCTGCGGGGGCCCGTGATCCAGAGGTAGCAACGTCAGCTACTAGACCACGAGCTGCGGGCGTCGTACAGGCGGTGTCGTAGGGTTTCCTACCGTGGGGTTTCCTAGGAGCAGTTTCGCACTAAACCTGTCAGAGGCCCGGGCCGGCAAAACAAACTGAGGCTCCCCTTGCTTTCCCCTCCCACCCTCCTCACCGCACATGAGTTCTCCGAGAGTTTCAAACGCAAACGGAAGGAAGTCCCGCATTGCTTATCATCTTCATTTTGTGTCATGATAATTTACAATGTATATCGTTATTCTACGTAAAACTGAAAGTGACTGCTCTCGTAGTCTCGTTGCTATTATTTAATAGCTATGTTGCCCCTTATACGACAGAATTCATTACATGACTTCTGTTGTTCGAATCTATTATTTATGTTTCGCATCTAAGTCGGCATAGAGCGAGCGGGGCGTATAAAAATCAATCCCTATTTCCCAAACCAAGAGGAAGGTCACTGTCTACATAAAACTTCGTTCAGTGCATGGTGGAGGGCACTTTACTTACGGATATCAACAAAAACCACAGTGTTGCTCCGATCTTGATGAAATTTTGTACATTTTATCTTCAAAACAAGGGGAACCCCACCGTCTACGTTAAATTTCATGCGGTGTATGGTGGATGGAGGGTACCTTACAACAGAATTACACACCGTTTGACTGATCAGCTTGGGAGTTGGCTCATGTAAGTATGTTTTCGTGGTGAAGGCAATTATAAAAGCCAACGTATGCTGGATGGCGGAGGGTTGGCCTACCTTTAAATAAATTCAACATCGTTTCGTCAATCAGCATGAAAGTTGGCAGATATACGTATTTTCTCATAGACAGGGAAAGAGGAGATGGCATGACAGGAGGAGGAGGAGATATACGGAGTGAGGAGAACGTGATGGGGGCGGGGAGGGAGGAGGAGGTGCATCCAGAGAAATGAGAGAAGCAGATTAAAAGAGAGAGGGAGCAGCAGGTAAACAGAGAAGGGGGAAGGTGGTGAATGACTAACGGAACACTGCAGTAAATACATAAATTAGGGGTGTTATTGTGAATTCGATGTGCTATTAGAAAAAGCGGAAGAGGAGGTGGACAGAGACGGGAAGCTGGATGGAAAAGGAGAGGAGGATGGAGAGGAGGAGGATGTGTTGTGAGAGAGGGGGAGGGGGCAGATGGAGGAGATGGAAAGGGAGACGGATGGGCGGAAGGAAGAGGTGGATAGAGAGACGAGGCAGGACTAAGTGGACAAGAGAGATGAGGGAAGAGGGGATGAACTGAGATAAAACTGGGATGAATAAATATCTGGGCAACGCCGGGTTTCTGTTAGTAATTAGATAAAGATTTACGCGACAATGGGCGTGTTCATCTGAAAGAAATTACAGAATATTTTCCTATGGTTCGATGAGGCGTTTAAAGTCTCGATAACTAGAGTGTTGTTCTTGATGTCTACAGATGATAAAATTCGTTGCTTAATACAGATGACTCCACCAAAGTTCATCTAGTCGGAATTTCATCTTTATAAAATGAACTACATAATAATCAGCTGAAAAATGCTCCTGTTGGAGCACAATAAAGGCAAATATGTTCGTGTTTGCTGTGTGCTTTATTTACACATACCGTTTTGAAACAACAATATTTTTAAGGCCCACAGCAAGCTCCATAATTTTTCACACAGAACATCACGGTAAATTTTTTATCATCCAACTTCTCGAGTCTCTAGACCCCCTCCGTGGTGACGCTCGTATTTCCGACTACAAATAAATATCGTAAGAGTGAACTTTCCGACTGACATGAAAATAAGGACATCCCTTCACATTTTATCCAGGCTTAGGACTGGCTATGCACGTAGTACATAGGCATGTTTAAATGTTTTTTTCATTTTATTTCTTCTTGTTTTTGTTGTTATTCTTGTTCAGAATTACAGTAGCAAATTAAAGACCTTTTTTCTTATCAATCGTAATTTCTTATTCAATTTTTTGTAAAAGGGCTAGAGATTTTAAACGCCTTTTTAAATCTCCAGAGTCTTCATATGTTTTCATAATGTCTTTTTATCTTTTGTCAAGATCTATGTACCTTTTCTTTCTTTTTTGAAGAGGTAGGCCAATGGAATCTTTTTTCATTTCAAAAATAGCATTCACTGCCTCCTCCTTCAGCTTTTGAATCAGAAAGTATACATTTGGATGTTTCTGATTTATTGAGGAGTTCAGTTTTCTATGCCAAACCTTTCACGGCATTCGTCGTTCTGTGTCGTTGGTTATAAACATTCCACATTTCAATAGATATGTTAGGATTTTCCATCCACTGATCAACCATATAGTGTGCAAATGCTGTGATCTTCTCTCCACTGGGCATTTGTTCCATTATTAAAATCCATGCTTCATCGACAGTGTTAAGTGGAAGATGTGCCATTGCAGCACACTTGCCACAAAACAACCGGACTTCCTCCCTATCCCAGTAGTCTTCCGTTAATCCCAGTTCCTGTATATTTTTCCACAGACACTGGTTAAAGTGAAAATTACAACCGGAAAGTTGTGTTTCAGGGAGTACTGATTTCATTGCTTTAATTGTAGCCATTACAAAATCTAGCACTGCAGTTTTTGGTGACCACCCAGGCATCTTAGATTTCAATCCAGAAAAAAGTCTTTCGTATAAATTTTGACTTTTGTCAGGCAGCAAAGCAAATAAAACAGGAAATATCTTAGTTGCCTCTTCTGTACTTCCGATGTCGACATGGATTGTGTACAATTGTTTGAACTGTTTCGAACAGCTGTCAAATGTCCCATCCATAAGCACAGTTCCATTGTCACAAAGGATTTTCTCTGCTTCTTCAGAAGCAAATACTAGAAGTCTCTTGCCTGGAACAGAGCCATCATCAATCTTCAAAAAACTATTACCTTCCAAACTAGAGCCAGGGTTCTGGGTTGTCCCAATAGCTCCTCTTCTCGCCTTACACAATTGAGTCTTGGAGCTCTCATAATTCGGAACATTTGCCACGAATTCTAACCCTTTATCTTTCAAATCTTGAAATTCCTGCTTAAAAATTTGGGCTACAGGCACTGTCTTTTCATGAATTCTTTTTCTGCAATTACGTATTCTTTTCTTTATCTCCACATCTGTTTTGTCAGGTGGACAAGAATGTTGCTGTTGAGCAACAACTTCACCATTTCCAATTTTTAAACGACCTTTTGCACCTACTCCGTTCATAACTGACGCACATCCAGTTCGTATATTCTTCATTTTTCCTGTGAATACGGTTGCGATGACTATCCTTGATAAGACACGGCCTGCCTTTAATTGCTGTTATCACTTGCATCGTGTACACTGCGTAGAACAGAAGTCGTAGAGGAAAAGGCGCGGAATGAAAGCTATCGACGACGACACTGTCTGAGAAACGGTGACAACTCCTGCACTGAGGGTGAGCGACTGGGATAGACAAGCAGTGGGGGAGGCTCAGTTCGCAAACACCTCGTTACGGAACCGGTTGCTCGGGACTGCTTCGCTACCTGCTGCACCCTTGTAGGAAACCCCACGTAGCCACGCAGACACAGAGCCAGCTGTCAGCTTTGTGTACGGAACTGCGCTGAACGCCGACTCCTGGTGCGTCAGATGGGTCTTAAGTATACTGTTACAGACGTATGTACGTTTCCAGTTTTTAAGAAACAACTACAACTGTGCCACGCAGTTTCCCATTGAAACCCTCCATAATGCTGCACACTTATCAGTGCCGAAATAGAGATGCCATTCATACTTCACCGTGATAAACAGTCTGTACACGGAAAAACGAATTCTCTAATCAAGAATGGCAAACAAAAGGAACTGGAAATGCTTAAAAAAACCAAATTCAGATTTTAGCAATTCAAGAAACAAAGGTTCCTGGAAGAAAATGTAGTAGATTCTTGTAACTACAAAATCTTCAAAGGCAAACCAGCAATATAAATTACGAATCCGATGCCATTATGGTGCGTTCATAAAAACGTAATTAGAATAGTTACAGAATTTAGATCCACCTCAGACACACAATCTTTCTTGTCAGTTAGATGCAAAAACAAGATATACAATAAATGAAAACAACGAGAAAAATCCACAAAAAACAGAGGAATTCTGCTGCTTTTTAGAAACTGAAATATCTAAAATTCCAAAGATGAACATCGTATTACTATTACCCGACATCAGTACACAAATACACAGAGGAAAGAAATTTAGAAATGTACTAGGACACTGCCCAGCTCATAGAATAATCAACACAAATGTTATGAGGCTAATCAGCTCGTGTTAAAGGTCTCATCAGAAGCTAACACCAACCTTATTTAGGAAATTCCCAAGAAAAGGTGAAACGTGGTGGATATCTCCTAACCCAATGTTAGGAAGATTTCAGTTAGGTCATGTGGCTATTTCGCAAAAAAGTGCAATGGAAACTGTGAATGTGAAAACAGTGCCGAATAGTGAATCTGATTCTGATCAGTACCTCTCCAAAATCAGGCAAACTCCTACCGAATTGAGAACATAGAAAGTCACAAAGATTAATAATATATAATAAAGACAGGCTTACTATAACGATAGAATCAATAAAATACTGTTGTTGTTGTTGTTGTTGTTTTGTTCTTCAGTCCAGAGACTAGTTTCATGCGGCTCTCCATGCTACCCTCTCCCATGCAAATTTCTTCATCTCCCAGTACCTACTGCAGCCTACATCCTTCTGAATCTGCTTAGTGTATTCATCTCTTGGTCTTCCTCTACGATTTTCACCCTCCACGTTGCCCTCCAATACAAAATTGGTGATTCCTTGATGCCTCAGAACATGTCCTACCAACTAACCCTCTTCTTGTCAAGTTGTGCCACAAATTCCTCTTCTCCCCAATTCTATTCAGTACCTCCTCATTAGTTATGTGATCTCCCCATCTAATCTTCAGCATTCTTCTGTAGTACCACATTTCGAAAGCTTCTATTCTCTTCTTCTCTAAACTACTTATCGTCCATGTTTCACTCCATCCAAATACTTTCAGAAACGACTTCCTGACACTTAAATCTATACTCGATGTTAACAAATTTCTGTTCTTCAGAAACGCTTTCCTTGCCATTGCTAGTATACATTTTATATCCTCTGTATTTCGACCATCATCAGTTATTTTGCTCCCCAAATAGCAAAACTCATTTACAACTTTGTCTCATTCCCTAATCTAATTCCCTCAACAACCCCTGATTTAATTCTACTACATTCCCTTATCCTCGCTTTGCTTTTGTTAATGTTCATCTTATATACTCCTTTCAAGACACTGTCCATTTCATTCAACTGCTTTTCCAGGTCCTTTTCTCTAAGTCTACATATGCTAGAAACATAGGTTCGCCTTTCCTTAACCTAAGGTAAGTCGTAGGATCAGTATAGCCTCACGTGTTCCAACACTTCTACGGCATCCAAACTGATCTTCCCAAGGTCGGCTTCTACCAGTTTTTCCATTCGTCTGTAAAGAACTCGTGTTAGTATTTTGCACCTGTGACTTATTAAACTAATACTTAGATAATTTTCATACATGTCAACATCAACCTTCTGTGGAATTATTATATTCTTCTTGAAGCCTGAGGGTATGTCGCCTGTCCCGTACATCATGCTCACCAGCTGGTAGAGTTTTGTCAGGGCTGGCTCTCCCAATGCTATCAGTAGTTCTAATGGAATGTTTTCTACTCCTGGGGCCTTGTTTCAACTCAGATCTTTCAGTGCTCTGTCAAACTCATCACGCACTATCATATCTCCCATTTCATCTTCATCCATGTGCTCTCCCATTTCCATAATATTGCCTCCAGTACATCGCCCTTGTATTGACCCTCTACGTCTCTCCACCTTTCTGCTTTCCCATCTTTGCTTTGAACTGATTTTCCATCTGAGCTCTTGATATTCATACAAGTGGTTCTGTTTTCTTCAAAGTTCTCTTCCTGTAAACAGTATCTATCTTACCCCTAGTGATATATGCCCCTACATCCTTACAGTTGTCCTATAGCCATCCTTGCTTAGCAAATTTGAACTTCCTGTCGATCTCATTTTTGAGACGTTTGTATTCCTTTTTGCCTGCTTCATTTATTGCATTTTTATATTTTCTTCTGTCATCAATTAAATTCAGTGTATCTTCTGTTACCCAAGGATTTCTACCAGCCCTCGTCTTTTTACCTACTTGATCCTCTGCTGTCTTTACTATTTCATCCCTCAAAGCTGCCCATTCTTCTTCTACTGTATTTTTCCCCCCATTCTTGTCAATCGTTCCCTAAATCTCTCCCTGAAACTCTCTACTACCTCTGGTTCTTTCAGTTTATCCAGGTCCCATCTCCTTAAATTCCTACCTTTTTGCAGTTTCTTCAGTTTTAATCTACAGCTCATAACCAATAAATTGTGGTTAGAGTCCACATCTGCCCCTGGAAATGTATTACAGTTTAAAACCTGGTTCCTAAATCTTTGTCTTACCATTATATAATGTATCTAAAACATTCCCGTATCTCCAGGCCTCTACCATGTATACAACCTTCTTTCATGATTCTTGAACCGAAGTTTGTGCAAAATTCCTCTTTCATTCCTTACCCCCATTCCATATTCACCTACTACTTTTCCTTCTCTTCCTTTTACTACCACTGAATTCCAGTCCCCCATGACTGTTAAATTTTCGTTTCATTTCAATATCTGAACGATTTCCTTTATCATACATTTCTTCAACCTCTTCGTCATCTGCGGAGCTAGTTGGCATATAAACCTGTACTACTGTGGTAGGCAAAGGGCCTCGTGTCTATCTTGGCTATGTGTTCAATATGCTGTTCATAGTAGCTTACTCGGACTCATACTTTTTATTCATTATTAAACCTACTCCTGCATTACCCCTACTTAATTTTGTACTTATAATCTTGTATTCACCTGACCCAAAGTCTTGTTCCTCCTGCCACCGAACTTTTTAAATTTTCTAACCTACCAGCCCGATCAAGGAATCAGACATTCCACGCCCTGATCGGTAGAAAGCCAGTTTTCTTTCTCCCGATAACGGGGTCCTCTTTTGTAGGCCGGACGTGGGACTTTTCTACCTCCGGAATATTTTACCCAAGAGGACCGCATCGCCATTTAACCATACAGTAATACTGCACGCCCTTGTGAAAAATTACGGCTGTAGTTTCCCTTTGCTTTCAGCTGTTCGCAGTACCTGCACAGCAAGGGCGTTTCGGTTAGTGTTACAAGGCCAGATGAGTCAATCATCCAGACTGTTGCCCCTGCAACTACTGAAAAGGCTGCTGCCCGTCTTCAGGAACCACACGTTGTCCGACCTCTCAGCAGATACCCCTCAGTTGTGGTTGCACCTACGGCACACCTGTCTGTATCACTGAGGCACGCAAGCCTCCCCACCAACGGCAACAGCAAGCTCCATGGTTCATGGGGGGCGCTCCAGATTACTTAATTCAAAATATATTGTAGGTATGTTCTTGGATTTCAAAAAGGCTTTTGATTCTCTTGACAGAGAAACTATAGATAAAATAATTCGAGAATTCGGCGTTAAATCTAAACTGGCAAACCTAATCCGTGAAACAATTAACGATACAGTGAGTAAGGTAAAATTTATGGGAGAAATTTCGCAGCCTTTCAAAATAAAAACAGGCGTACTCCAAGGTGACGGCCTGTCACCAATTCTTTTTAATAGTGTGTTAGGGAAACAGTAACAATTTGGAACGAAAAACTTATTGAACTCAGCATATCACCAATAAGGTTAGAAAGAGGAAGTAAATAGATCGATATCAACTGTCTAGCATTTGCATACGATTTTGTTATACTTTCCGAAAATGTGGCACCTACTATAGCACAGATAAATCTCTTGGAAGAAATAGCCAGCAGAACCGGCTTAAGAATTTCTGCAGAAAACACAAATTTTGTAACAAACGTTAAAGATGCTCCAAAATTTCTCAGAACAGATATTGGCCACATAGAGAAGGTAAGAAAATTCAAATAGCTAGGGGAGATAATGCAACAAAATGCTTTGGAAAATTCTGCAATAGAGGAAAGGTTGCATGACATGGGGAAAGCGTTTGGTATCGGCAAAGACATCAACAATACAAAGCGTCTATCGAAAAATGCAAAAGTAACGTATTACAGCACAGTAGTGAAGCCAGAATGCCTACATGCAAACGAATACCGGGCATTAAACTACAATTTAGATAAATTAGAAGTACCAGAAAGGCGAATTCCAAGGAAAATATTAGGACCACAAAACACAGCAGAAAGTTGGAAATTATGAAGTAATGCTGAAGTATACCAAAGTATAGAATATATTTCAAACGTAATGAGAAAAAGAAGACTCATGATTTTTGGACATCTGTTTCGAATGAAAGACAGTAGATTAACTAATAAGATTTTCAGAAGCCCACAACAAGCTGGGTCAACGAAGTGAAACAGGATTTAGAATGCAACAATATGAAATTGGAAATTATAAACAACAGAGAAGCCTTTAGGGTGAAAGGATTGAAAATGGAAGGATCCTAAGGTAGGGTAGCTAAAAAGACTGGTTCAAAAGGATCTGAAGACAGAACGAAGAAACACAGTGCACAGATGAAGGCATACCTGAAGAAAAAAAAAAGAGAACAAAGAACGAATAACTGAAATTGGAATGTGATCGCCGGATGACGTATTCGGAATAATAATAATAATAAGACCTGACCCGTCTTTCGCAGAAGACTCCTGAATGCTTGTTAAAGGCAAAACGCCTGCTGTTGAAAAATGTGTCTACAGGTACTACGTGAAATTGTAATCAGTCGAAAGACACTTAAAATAAACATTTTATTCACAATGACTGACGACATGCCACCCACAAAATAAATATGTTTCTTAACGAAACGTAGTTTTACACCTTACTTAACTACGTGCTCGAATTGTTTACCATCGAATGCAGACTTGCAATCGCCGATCGAGAGAAAGATGAACAGATAAAAGCAGACTGGATGTTACGTCATAGCGTCCTGTGGGGATGCGACGGCGCACACAGCCTGGTGTGACTGGGGCTTCGTGACAGGCTGCACCTTCCAGCGCTGCCCTCAGAGATGAGCAGTCGAGAGCGGCCCTCCACTGTAGTGCAGCACTGCTTCCTATCGGATGACCGAGCTGGGCAGCCGTCTTGTCGGAACCACGCACGCTGACTCTTATCCGGCGGTCCGTCTTCCAGGAGAAGAGACGGAGTGTTCGTAGAGAAGGGTGCCTGTTTAACAGCCCTGCGATGACGTGAGAACTCACGGTGGAGTTTCCTATGGCGCCGCACCACGCGTTTATGCTCCACGGTCGTCGGTGCTGTGCGTGACGGGGCCAGCGTGGACTTTGAGCTGGCCAGCAGTGCACGTTACGTAAATCTACATTACTGCCGTTCGTGAGCGTCGCTTCCTCGGTAAAGGGGTAACACGTTGGAGAATCGCAGTGTCGCGTCCCTGGGGCCGCAGAGCAAAGCGGCAGAATTCTGCACCGACGTTCGAAATCACGTCCTCCGGGCGGCTGATGCAGTGACAGACGACGAGGGTGGAATTTGTATCGATGCGAGATGCGGATGACATTCGCCTGGCCGATCCCGCGTTCCTCGGCACGACACCCCGCGGACTGAACAGCCGCCGCAGCCGGGACGGCTCCCTGGTGAGCTGCGTCGGCCGCAGCCCTCGCCGCCGCCCCCCGCCTGGCGCCGGGACCGCCCGCTCGCGCTGCTGGCCTCATAAGTCGTGCGAGTGCCTCACGCGACGGGCAGCGTCGATCGGGATGGCCGTCCCTGCCGTCTCGACAGCATTTCTTCGGCATTCGCCGTACAGAAGCGGCACGTCCAACTTCTCCTCATCAGCGTGCGAGGAGCCTTACAGCGGAAATGACCTGCCGACAGCAGACACAGTTCCTGCTGGTCCTGCAATGCAGACGAGTAAACAGTCGACATGCTTACACAAACAAGTAGCCTACCATGAGCGTGTTTAAACGCGATAGCCGACTCCGGCCGACTTGCCTTTAAGTCTTACAACATTTCTCGGATTATTTTGCGAAAAGTTTCAACTCCAAAATCAAATGGTTCAAATGGCTCTGAGCACCATGCGACATAACTTCTGAGGTCATCAGTCGCCTAGAACTTAGAACTACTTGCACCTAACTACCCTAAGGACATCACACACATCCATGCCCGAGGCAGGATTCGAACCTGCGAGCGTACCGGTCGCTCGGCTCCAGACTGTAGCGCCTAGAACCGCGCGGCCACTCCGGCCGGCTCAACTCCAAAGTCAACAATCTCCATATCCCTGTACTCGTCTGTTCAAGCGCATTCGGACGCCGTAAAAAAAAGTATATCATCGTATTTTAAGAAATCACACTCGCTTCAATATCTCGATGTATTCTTAACATTCTCTGTGACTCACCAGAATACGTACCCGCAAACCACTGCCCATCGTCAGCAGTACAGGTTCCACAAATGTATGCCCTATTATACCAAATGTAAGCAAACCCGAACTCACATACGGGCCGCACTGGGTGGCCGCGCGGTCTGGGACGCCTTGTCACGGTCCGTGCCGCTGCCCCCGTCGGAGGTTCGAACCCTCCCTCGGACATGGCGGCGTGTATTTTCCACAGTGCAAGTTAGTTTAAGCTGGATTAAGTAGTGTGTAGTCTTAGGGACCGATGATCAGTTTGGTCCCATAAGACCTTACCACAAATTTCCAAAGAAACATTTTCTCACGTACTGTCGTCTGTTTATTGTCACGGCTGTCATACAAAGTGCTCAAAACGTTGATAACGAGAATTCCTATAAAATTATTTTCGAGAAATAATACTGCACGTTGAGTTACATCTGGAGTTATTGCCAGCACAGGTCCGTGTTGTAACGCATTTCGTGCCTTTGGCAGTGATGGCTGTTTCCTAATAGAATACTTGTTTTAATTTTTGCCACAGATGAAATCATAGTAGTGTTAAGTTTGGCGAGTGAGCAGACCGATTCGCGTTTTCTGAACTACCGTTCCAGTGCTCTCCAAATGTTCTCTCCAGAGGCTCCGCCGTCAGACGTAGAGAAAGCGGGAGTCACGATGATGAAACATTGGTTGCCTTATGTCCCCCAGTAGCTGCGGCGGCAGCACGTCTGAGGAACTCGAGATGCCCGGCTGTGTTTAGATTCCCGTCAGTAGACCGCAGACCACGATGCGGGTCTCGAAAAACACGCACTCAATGAGAATATACCGATGGCGTCGCTTTTGTCGACTTCCTCGAGTCGTATTGAATTTTCAGCTGACGATTACAGCGAGTTGCGAAGATTGACTTGCCCACGCTGTATAAACGACTGTTCTTCCTTAAGGTACGTTCTCCTTGTTGCAACTGTTGCCATTATCGTTCAACAATGATCGTGGAACGATAATCGTAGAACGCTATTGCTCTGAATAGTGCTGTGTTCGTTCGAGCGCCTGCCGACACGGTCATTAAACGACGATCGTCCGTCTCGAATAGTTCCTACGGTCGCTCGCGATTTCTGTTGTGGAAGGCCACATGCGTCACGGCGCCGTTTGATGTTTTACCGGATTCCTGATACAGGATACTTGTGAAACTGTCGTACGCGCAGATCTCCACTCCATCGCTACCTCGGAGACGCAAGTAGGCCGACTATAACACGACGTTCAAACTCACTTACATCTTCATAAACTGCCATTATAGCAGTAGTAACCTATTTAACAAGTGCGCCAGACACCTGTTGTCTTAGACTCACGCGCCAAAGTCACTAGTATAGGCATGCGTATTCAAGTACAGAGATATGTAAACTGGCAGAATACGGCGCTGCGGTCGGTAACGCTTATATAAGTAACAAGTGTCTGGCGCATGTATTAGACCGGTTACTGCTGCTACAATTGCAGATTATCAATATTTAAGTGAGTTTGTACGTGGTGTTACAGTCGGCGCACGAGCGATGGGACACAGCATCTCCGAGGTAGTGGTGAAGTGCGGTTTTTCCCGTACGACCATTTCAGGAGTGTACTGTGAATATGAGGACTCCAGTAAAACGTCAGATCTCCGACATCGCTGCGGCCGGAAAAAGATCATTCAAGAACGGGACCGACGTCAACTGAAGAGAATCGTCCAACGTGACAGACGTCCGACTCTTCCGCAAACTGCTGCAGATTTCAATGCTGGGCCAGCAGCAAGTGTCAGCGTGCGAATCATTCAGCGAAACGTCATCGATATGGGCTTCCGGAGCCGAAGGCCCTTGGACTGTTTATGGCTGGAAGCATGTTGCCTGGTCGGACGAGTTTCGTTTCAAATTGTATCGAGCAGATGGACGTGTATCGCTGAAACAACCGGTTTTCGGCTGTATAAATTTTTTCCAGTCCATTTTACCTGAATTTGAAAAGCACTGAAACTAACCTGTTTCTGAACTAACCGATTGTCGGTTTATCGTTCCTATTACGTCCTGTAATAAAGTAGAAATCGATAAAACACTGAAAAATTTTTCTCTCTTAGTTTCGTGATACATAGAATCAAAACAATTAAATAAGCAAACAAAATGAAAACACCAAACGTCAACCGTTCGCTGCTTTTCTCGAAAAGTGATGGGTGGTTGAATTCCAAAAGACATCAGTATTCGCCTAACGGTTCTAAGTTTTAGAAACTGCGCTCAAAAATTGAGGATCGCGCCGAGGGTTACAACCAGATGGAGGCGTGTTATGTAGTCACTGGGAAAAGATCACCTACCTTGTATTTTTACTGAATGCTGTGAATGAATTGTTAAGTTTTTGATTTGTTACTCTTTTATGGCAGACAAATATTTAATCCCTTAAAGCACGCGAAGCACTGCAGGTCAGTGCTGTGTCACTTCGAAAAACATTTTACCAGTAGAATGGAAAAACGAGTCCAAGCTGCAAATTTTTACTTTTTACTCATCCGATGACTACTTTCGGGCCGAGACTCATTTTTAAATCACCATAACATAGTCGAAAATGGCATTTCCGAAGAAGTAAAAAAATGTGCAATGAACATTTACAGTGCGTACAGGTAAGTTATCTGTATGCACTGATCATTATGTATTTTTGGCGTTTTCGGAAATACAATTTTCGGATGTGTTATGATGATTTGAAAATGGTAATGACGATCCATCGAATGAATGAAGGGTAAAAATTTGCAACTCGGACTGGTTTTTCTGGTTCTACTGAGTAACGGAAGTTGCTGACCCGAGCTGCTCCAGCACGCTGGAAGTTGGACAGTATTTTACGTCACCTCGAAAGCATGTTTGCAGAGCGGCGCTGGCGCCACCGGCAGTGCGAGGCACCGCCGCGCAGGCCGTGCGGGGGCGGGCCCCGCTACGCACCGCACGCACCCGCGTCCCATGTGAGGCGGCGCCCGCGGTGGCTCCGGTGTCGGTGGATTCCGCCGACGACCGACGTCGGCCGGAGGCGGCCGGCCGATCTTTTCAGAACAGTCCGCCGCTGCGTGCGCCGCCACACTACGGCACCTCTTCTCTCCCGAACGTACAGACTTCGGACGACAATCGCTGAAGTTCAGATGAGCTAGTTTTCTTCTGTCAGACAGACTGATGTTCTCACGCACTAAATATGGAGCGTCAGAAACTGATAAGAGTGAGTTTGTGGCATCCTGAGGATCAAAATATATCGGGATATAATCCGGAATATATCGACTGCAATCGCAGATTTATTCGAAACCTTAAATAGGCAAAATCTTTATTGGAAATTTTAGGCATACATCATAGCCCCCCCCCCCCACCCCCCATGAACCACGGACCTTGTCGTTGGTGGGGAGGCTTGCGTGCCTCAACAATACAGATGGCCGTACCGTAGATACCACCACAACGGAGGGTATCTGTTGAGAGGCCAGACAAACGTGTGGTTCCTGAAGAGGGGCAGCAGCCTTTTCAGTAGTTGCAGGGGCAACAGTCTGGATGATTGACTGATCTGGCCTTGTAACAATAACCAAAACGGCCTTGCTGTGCTGGTACTGCGAACGGCTGAAAGCAAGGGGAAACTACGGCCGTAATTTTTCCCGAGGGCATGCAGCTTTACTGTACGATTAAATGATGGACTTAGAGAAAGCTTTTGACAATGTTAACTGGAATACTCTCTTTCAAATTCTGAAGGTGGCAGGGGTAAAATACATGGAGCGAAAGGCTATTTACAATTTGTACAGAAACCAGATAACAGTTATAAGAGTCGAGGGACATGAAAGAGAAGCAGTGGTTGGGAAGGGAGTTAGACAGGGTTGTAGCCTCTCCCCGATGTTATTCAATCTGTGTATTGAGCAAGCAGTAAAGGAAACAAAAGAAAAATTCGGCGTAGGTATTAAAATCCATGGAGAAGAAATAAAAACTTTGAGGTTCGCCGATGACATTGTAATTCTGTCAGAGACAGCAAAGGACTTGGAAGAGCAGTTGAATGGAATGGACAGTGTCTTGAAAGGAGGATATAAGATGAACATCAACAAAAGCAAAACGAGGATAATGGAATGTAGTCGAATTAAGTCGGTTGATGGTGAGGGAATTAGATTAGGAAACGAGACACTTAAAGTAGTAAAGGAGTTTTGCTATTTGGGGAGCAAAGTAACTGATGATGGTCGAAGTAGAGAGGATATAAAATGTAGACTGGCAATGGCAAGGAAAGCGTTTCTGAAGAAGAGATATTTGTTAACATCGAGTATAGATTTAAGTGTCAGGAAGTCGTTCCTGAAAGTATTTGTATGGAGTGTAGCCATGTATGGAAGTGAAACATGGACGATAAATAGTTTGGACAAGAAGAGAATAGAAGCTTTCGAAATGTTGTGCTACAGAAGAATGTTGAAGATCAGATGGGTAGATCACATAACTAATGAGGAAGTATTGAATAGGATTGGGGAGAAGAGAAGTTTGTGGCACAACTTGACCAGAAGAAGGGATCGGTTGGTAGGACATGTTCTGAGGCATCAAGGGATCACCAATTTAGTATTGGAGGGCAGCGTGGAGGGTAAAAATCGTAGAGGGAGACCAAGAGATGAATACACTAAGCAGATTCAGAAGGATGTAGGCTGCAGTAGGTACTGGGAGATGAAGCAGCTTGCACAGGATAGAGTAGCATGGAGACCTGCATCAAACCAGTCGCAGGATTGAAGACCACAACAACAAGAACACATCATAGCCTGAAAAAATAATTTATTCGAGTCAAGACGGTGGCGTATCTTATGCACTTATAGCTACTGTACTGGGTCTTTTTTGGGGCAGGCTGTCGTTAGTTGCGCACAACTTATCATTACTCCTTACTGGCGTTTTATGCCTGTAGGACAGTGGTTCAGTTGATATGAAGTGGTTTGCAAAGGTGGTGCACAGTATGTACTTCCACTTGTAAGTGCTGTAGGTTATCACAGTGTCTTACGCTACACCTTATGTTTGTGTCTTACTCGTGTGGTCAGTGACACACATTGACGGGTAATTGACGCACCTCTGCACAACTTTAAACAAACACAGCGAACCAGAGTGTTTACAACTTGCTTTTATCTCGAGTATTAACGGAACGTATCTCTCCCGTCATCTCATATATTCGCTACGGTCGCAGGTTCGAATCCTGCCTCGGGCATGGATGTGTGTGATGTCCTTAGGTTAGTTAGGTTTAAGTAGTTCTAAGTTCTAACTGCTGACCTCAGCAGTTAAGTCCGATAGTGCTCAGAGCCATTTTTTGTATGGTACTCGCCACGTTCTTTACGAGACAGGAAAGCTCATTCCACGCATTTGGCGTCTATTTAATAGCAGAAACCACTATGTAGCACTCGTATCCAATGAGAGGGGCGTCTGTAGAACCTAACCTACTTGATTCATAGTATAGTTTCTAACCTAACCTAACCTCCTGTGGCCCAGTGAAAAAATGAGGAAGGAGATCGGGTCCAGCGTGCGCACGCTGTCGGCTGGCTCTGTCGGGCGACGTCTGGCGACGGTGTCTGACGACCGTTGTCGGTGCCGCTGCGATGGCAGCCGTACGGCCGGGGACGTCGCTGTCTCAGCAGTTCCGTACCGGTTCTTACGCCGTGTGTTTGTTCCTCGTTTCTGTCGGCGTTGTTAGTAAAATAACACTGATCACGTTTCCCATTTCGTATAATAAAGCAATATGTCGAACTGATATTACGGTTTTTTACTCTGTATTCAGTAAAAAATTTAAAAAAGCGCCTGTTGCAACGGAGATCAAAGAAATACCGGAAAATACCGGTTATTCGGAACTGAAATACCGGTATCGGCTTTAACCGGTCGGTTTTTCCCATTCCTGCCAGGCACTACTGTGCCACCACCTTTCTATTAACAAAGCTGTGCAGGTAAAGTCATCGCTAATCACCCAGGGCTCCGGAATGTCACATGTCGAAACATTTCAGTCCGAGCTTCCTTTATTCTCAGGACAGAGTTAACGATAGTCTGTGCGAACGCGCAGGTGTTGATTATTTAGGGTAACGGAGATGAGCATTTATGTTTTGGCTGTGGACAGAGAGATTTCGCGTAAACGACAACATGACAAACGACGCGAAATCGGCGATTTTTACGAAAAATGGCGAAATTTGTCATTTTCCTCGTTCGAACGCAAAATCTTATAAATCGGATGCCAGTAGTTTACAGACTTTGTAAAGTGGTAGTTATTTAATGTCGACGTTAGAGCTGGATTTTTGTCCTGAAGACTGAGATGCTACGCCGGCCGCTCTTTGAGGCGACCCTTTCGCGGAGGAGCCCGCGGTCGGCGGGCAGCACAGGCGCTGCCAGGGCGGCCACGCCCCACTCCAGGGTGGGCCGCACGTGTGACTCGTAAACCAGGCTCGGACCGGCTGCACTCCCTCTGTATTCTACCAACAAATCGATGCCCACCACCTGCTTCACTCACTGCAGAGCCTGCGTGCTCATTCCATTCCGTATCCCTACAAAGTGTGACACGCAGCCATTTGTAAACGATTCCAGCTGTGACTCATCTATAACACAGTCACAGGATACTACGTTTTTTTCGTTTTGTGAAGTACATAATACTACATTTCCGAACATTTAAAGCGAGTTACCGATCTTTGTACACCTCGAAATCTTTTAAAAACCTGACTGAGTATTTTATGCATCTTTTGTCAAACACTTGTTCCATACAGAGAATTGCATCATCTGCAAAATGTTTGAGCTTACTATTAATACTGTCTGCATGGTCATTAATGGGACATCACGAACACGAACAGCTACGATCTCAACACAGTTCCCTAAGGCAAGAAGTTACTTATACATCCGCCGATGAATCTCCGATGCGTGACAACTTTCGTCGTCTTCCCTATGAAAAAAAAACCCTCGATCCAGTCACATATTTTGCTCGATACACCGTACAACTGTACTTTTGAAAATAAGAGTAGACGTGGTACTGATTCAAATGACTTTTGGAAATCGAGAAGTACTGGGTCTACCTGACTGCCCCCACTCGTGGCTTTTAGTATGCCGAGAGAGAAATAAGTGAGTTGGGTTTCACGAGATTGACGTTTCCGAAATGCGTGCTACTTGACATAGAGGACCTCATTCTGCTCGATTATCTGCTAAAATTGCACAACAAAGCGATGTGGAGGATAGTTGGCGGCAGTTTTATGAATCGCTTCTGCTGCCCACCTTACCTGCGCTCTCTTCCGACAACAGGGAACGGTTTTCTGTTTGAGACATTATAATTAACAGATTACACCTTATAAAAGAAAAGATTATGAAATGCGTCAATGCATGGCAGACGTGACAGAACAGTTGATAGCGACCCGCTAAAACGTCCAGGTGCGGACTTTTCGCTCATTTTTGTCGACAATAATAGTAAGCAGTGCACACAACACCGCACGTTACTGAACAATGTCTACTTTATTGCTACAAGACTGTCGCATATTTAAAACTAGCTGACCCGGCGAACTTCGTACCGCCTAACAGTCAATGAATGTCGTGTTACCTTTTAGCTGAACTAATTTAGGCTTTGATGAACGTAATACAATGATACAAAATAATATTAATGTAGATAGAAATATAAAAGTATTTTATTTTGATGAATGACGATGAATACATACAGAATGAGAATAAAAATTTAAAAAATAATAATAATTAAGTATTTCAAACACATGTCAGAAAAAAATCATTGAAAACTATGTTGTGCAGGTTGGGATACATTCTGATTAATTCATTAATCGGATTTTCATTCCAGCACCTTGTGGTAAACGACATTCTTTGTTTTTTGGTCAGGCGCAAGAACAAATAATGCGGATGGTTTGCCGACACGTGAGCATGCCACGTACAATTGACCATGAGAAAAACACGCATTTTCTAGATTGAGGCCACAAATAGTTAAGGATTGGCCCTATGATTTGTTGATCGTCATGGCGAAGGCAAGACGAATCGGGAATTGAATTCGTTTAATCTCAAAGGGCATATCTGTTGGGATCATCGGAATCCTTGGAATAAGAACTTCCTCATCTTTAAATTTTCCTTTAAGTATCGACGCGTGAATCACATTGCTCATCAGTTTTCTTATCACCAAACGCGTTCCATTGCACAGATTTGGTTGGTTTAAATTTCTAAGCATGATGACTACCGAGCCAACCTTCAGTTGTAAATTGTGCGGTGGTAAACCAGGCACATCCAAGGAGTTCAAAAATTCAGTTGGATAATTAGTGGCTTCTTCTTCATTTGTTACACAGTCGATAGATTTGAATGAATACAGAGTACCTACGATTTGATTTTGAATTATAAAATTGAGGTCATCTACATCTTTATTTTTAGCCGCCAAAATTGCTCGCTCACTTAACCATTTAGTATTTTTGTTGTTAGCAATGATATCCGGAAATACTTTGTTGATAAGCTCGTCCTTTGATGAGACGAAATTGCAAAAATTTGGAGGAAATGAAATCAAACCGCTCGATTCGTCAACAGGAACACGGCCATTACCGATAGTCAGCAATTGCTTCGAGAAATCATCAGCAGATAGATCGTTCAACAATGCACCTCTCATATTTACAGACAGTTGAAGTTTGTTTACATATCGCCACAGATTTGATGCTTTGAGGCAAGCGTTTATTTCCTCGGCAGCAGTAGATCTTGGAATTACTGGTAGTGTTTGTCGGAAATCGCCAGATAATAAAATCATTGAACCACCAAAACATCTCGAGTCATTGCGCAGATCTTTTAATGTTCGGTCTAGTGCTTCCAATGCGCGTTTGTGCGCCATTGTGCATTCGTCCCATATGATGATTTTTGATGCTACTAAAACTTTGGCCATTGCGGAGTGTTTCGAAATGTTACATGTCGGTTGTTCAGTAGTTTGAAGGTTTAATGGCAATTTTAACGCTGAGTGAGCTGTACGGCATCCGTCTAACAATGTGGCCGCTATTCCAGAAGAAGCAATTGCTACCGCAATTTCGGATCTCGCACGTACAGTGGCCAAAATCAATGACATGAGGAATGTCTTCTCAGATCCACCGGGGGCATCCAAAAAAAATAAGCCACCATTTCCATCATCAATTGCATTAATCAGTGTATCATAGACTTCCTTCTGCTTAGGATTCAACAGTGGTACATTCGTTTGAACTGATTGGATTAGTTCATGTGGATCATATTCACGTTCACGTTCCAATTCTCTATTAAATGCGTCATCCATTCCGCGATCTGGCGCTGGCATTCCTAACCTAACTAACAAACTGCCGCACATGAGGTAACACATATCTTCGATCAAGAGCAAAGCCTGGTTATGCATCTCCTCATTCGCCTCAAGATCGGCATTTCTTGAGCTGACACGAATTCGATATAAAATGTCTTCTGACATGTTATCTTTGTATTTGTTCCACAGGTCACGTGGGTTCGATGGGAAGCATGTCGAAATGATGATAGCAAATAATGTGCGTATCTGAGTTGGAGATGCAGAAATAATTGCTTCAGCGATTGTCGTGTCCCAATGAGTATCGTTTTCAAGCAAATTCAGCTCTTGACATGCTGCACGAAATGTGGGGCACACTACACCATTAACAGTTCGTAGGGATTCAAATGATGTTGGCCCTCGAACATGTACCAGCAACAACCGCAAATAGAAACATTCATCATTCTTCAGATGAACTGTGTAAATACGACCAAGAGCATCAGCAGAACGCATATCTGGATGACCAGGAACTGCATCGCCTTGCTTCCGAGGTTGAAATTTCTTCGATGTAGCGTTCCAAGTGTAATAACGTGGCATTTCCGAGTAAAGTAACGTTCGGGCGAACGGATCGTTTTGACAAATCGGAAAGAAACTGGTCAGTGTTGTCGCTGAAGGTGTTTCAGCACGTTGAGCAGCATTCGACGCTGTGAAATATACTCTCTGACCGTTCTCTAGATGCACCCCCAAATGTACAACAGTGGGATAACGTTCGTGAATAGGGAATGAGAATATACGCCAAATTGCTTCATTGCAGTTCACATATCTACCAACTTGATAGCGCGTGATTTCATCGATGATATTGGATGTTTGGATACCAAAAACCGCCATGTCGCTCCCTTTCGTGACATATTTGCAAATGTATTTAATAGATTTGACCGAATTGCAATACTCAACATTACAATGTGCCTTGAATGTTTTGGAAAGAAGTGGCGAATATGGAACAATCCAACTGTTGTCAACTATGAAATCGTTTCCTTTCACTTTAGTTGTGATAGTTCTACCATTATCATCGGGCGATCGACGCCGATACAATGGATAACCATCGTTGCCTGTAATGGTCTCTGCCGTGAATTTTCGCGGATACCGTTTGGAACACTTGCCGTCGTCCATGTACGGTGTTTGGCGGTTGATAGTGCCACATGGTCCATGAATCATATTCGTGATTACAACATCATGTAGGTCTGGATCGGTTTCAGGAGCAGGAATCTCCGCACATATGATGTCATCTATTTGATCTGGCCGAATTCTGTCTACTAACCAAATTAGAATGTGAGCATGCGGTAGGCCTCGTTTTTGCCATTCGACTGAATACATCCAGCATCGAGTAATCCCAAAGGCGTGTTGCTTAACAATGTACTCGTAATTTATTAGTGACCGAATTTTTTGCTTGAAAACCCGTGCGGTGATGTCGTGTCGATCACTTGATGTTTGTCCGGGAAGCAGCAATTGAATAATTTCCATCCATTTCGGATTACATGTAAATGTAATGAATAGATCTGGCCGACCATAATGACGAACATATGTCATTGCATCTTGCGCATATTCATGCATATGACGCGGGCTACCTGTGTATGTTGCTGGTAAAATAGTCAATCGACCAACATTTTCTGAATCTCCTTCTGTGCTTATTGCATCGCGTAAATCAATATACTCTTCCGAACGCAATTTAGCTTGATTCAACCGGATGAAAGTCAGGCGCTCCGTTTCGATTTTAATGTACATGTCAACGCAGTATTGTTGAAGCAGTCGACGAAATCACAACAAATAATTGTCAGAATTTTCACGAATCATCAAACGATATGCGTAATAATTCATCGAACTAACCTTCTTGGTAGTTTCCTCACCTGAAACAAATACAGTAAAAATTGTATTTTAGAACCCCTAATAGGTTAACGACTCTTACAGCTACTCTCTACTAAATTAGGAGTGACAACTTTTTTTGTGTACCAAAAGCAAACAGAATAAAATGTATATCAAGTTAAAATGAAAACGATGATATTGATCTCACCATTCAATGGATTAATCATTTTGATATTAAAGTGATATCCATCGTCTCCTTGCCAAAACATCAGCGGGTATTGTAACGCGTCATATGAACGGTGTGTTTCATATATTCTTTGTGGTTGCCCAGTATTGCGTCGTGTAAGCACAATATCACGTGTTTCCAAGTTTTCACCAACAATCAGGATTGCCACTTCATCGATTGTTGGAGCATTAAATGTGCGTTCATGTGTTCCAGCTGGTCTTTTATCTGCTCCGATTACAACTTCATAGTCATCACTTGGCATGCGCTCTAAAGCAGTCTTGAACAGCCTGACCAATGCATGATGTTCATGAAGCATTTGCTGCAAATCTTGGAGAATTGCTCTTTTCGTAGCTGTGTTGATCCCTTGACGCCGGTCAAGTTGTTCTTCTATATTGCCCATGAAGTATATTTGCAAGAATTTGTGCTGTGCACCTTTAATAGGTTGCAATGATCCAATGCGATGGCAAATCTGGCATTGAATCTGTAAATTCAAAGCCATAGTTATAGTTAGATTTACAAACACTTTTTTTTCAAATAATAACATACCATTTTTATTTTAGAGACAAATACAGAAATCTAACAAACTAAATTCCAAATTTTTTTTTACAATCATAGAAAATAAAGTTTTTAACGTAAATTACCTTAAATGTCGGATTATATCCGTGTTCTTCGATAATTTCCGCCCCAAATGAAGTCATTTGGAAACAGACATTGTATTTTTTAGTGTTCGCTAGAAAATGTCGTGATTCTAGTGTTTCGCCATAAAGCAGGGAACGCAATGGCTCTGGTGGCGGGACCATTAATGGCAATGTCACTTTACCACTAAGGCAGCACAAACCATAAATGTCAATCATTACAGATTTTGACAAAAAAATTTGACAGCTCCGAAACTAAAGAACTTTTAGGGAAAATAACGCATTTTTCAAGTATTCGTCAATTTTTCATTATTTTTAAGATGTATTCTGCTATTCGGGGCGGAGACAAATCTAACAAATCAAAAACCATGAAAATTTGTATTCGTCAATTTTTCATTATTTTTAAGATGTATTCTGCTATTCGGGGCAGAGATAAATCCAACAAATCAAAAACCATGAAAATTGGTCCAGCAGATCTCGAGTTATAAGTGTTGTAACAAACCCGAATTTGTTTTATATATATATATATATATATATATAGATTGAGAGCGAGTCTAAACGTTCCGTAGTGGTCCCACGTCATCCGAATTTGATGCATCATAAGACGAACACTTTAAATTTTGCGATCAAAGTGATTTTCATTTTCTGTTTAAAAAAGCGATGTGGCGACAACTGCTGAACAAACTTTCCTCACCCTACTGTACGACAAATCGCAGAAAAAACGTCGCGTTCTGGACAGGTCTCTAGTGCGGTGCATTAATTAAACTGCATATTTTCGTAGTATGCAGGTATAGGTCCACCAAATAAGGAACTTTAGCTTTGCAAACACGTAAACAAACGTGGCGGCGCGTCGCTTTGCTTCTTTCAGCCAGCCGCGGTTTGCCACACATCAGGCCGTCACCAGAGACTTCATTTGACAGGACAGTGAAAATAATGCCGCACGAATACTGCGGTGAGCGTCCTCGGTGCTGTGTCGTACCGCCAGAAGCACGTCCGTGTGGCGTCACGTGTCCCGTGCTGTGACCGGCCTACAGGAGAACACGAAGCGGCTGCCGTGTCGATATAAGGTCCGCCCACTTATTTGTCAATCGTGAACCAACGAGTCTGTTAATTTAATTTCACTTTTGGAGCAGACGCTGTTTGTCTATGCTCCAAATGCAGGTAAAACATACTCTGGCACTGTCTTTAAAGAAGAAGAAAACAAGATGCTGGTCGAGAGGTGATTTAGAATGAGAAATACACAAGCTGTAACCTGTTAAAGGGAAATGTTACACTCGGAACGTGACGGCTACGTCAGCTTTCTGCGAATGGACAGGGAAACTTCGAATAACTTGTTTGGAGCACCTTCCCGCTCACATTGAAAAAGAAGACACAAGTATGAGAAAATTTATTCTCTTCTACTTGGTATTCTATGACAGATTATTAAGGTACCACAATGTGGGAACATGAAGCCTACATCGCCCTTGGAAGAATTTCGACTTTTTATTTTACTGCGTGTTGTGCGTAGAATGCTGATTTTCTTCTTAACCTTATCCTGCGTAAACTATGGCTGGGAAAGATGCGACACGTCTACTATTTTGGTAACTGCCAGTGCTATTTTACTTTCTTGCTTGATCGTAGCTTGCACTGGTTGTGGTGACTTACGATACGCTCATATATAAATTCTAACAAAAGTATTTCACTAAGCATGTGCGGCAAAGCACCATCACACAAGTCAGCCACGTTTTCAAATTTTCCATCAATCAAAATTTCGCTCAAACACGTCAAACACGCCCCGTGTCAAACAAAACCCTACACGTTCAAATATTTGGCACACAGAGTAAAATTGGGTGCCACTATTTGATTGTGTAGCGGGCCTTGAGGTGTTTTTAAGGATGAATTGCGTATCTGATAGTCTCAGTAGTTATACGTACGCCATACGAAAATGTGCAGCGTAACTCACGGTCAGAATTAGAGATCTCCCCAAAGTGTACAGATTTGGCCACTATTTGCTGTGTAAAAGTTTCGGGAAATATAACTTCAGTAGATTACCCGTGTTGCAAGTAAAACGGTTTTAAGATGGGTTCATTATTACGGCGAAAGCAATTTTTAATTATGAAACTAGCGAACTTTCAAAACTATGGAGAGAAGCACTACCGCTGAAGAGGTGAAGGGAAGGCCAGAAGAGATAGAAGGGGGGGGGGGGGGGGGGACAGGGTGTGGGCAAAATCCCCGGGCATCAGGCGTCATGGGGGGCCCCACGTCTCTCAAGGCTTCGGCGGCCCTAGAATACAAAGCTGGCAAATATGAGGTTGCTTTTGTAAAATAATTTCTTCATCCTGCACCAGCGTGGCCCATCCGGCTCTTCCTTGTCACTTTTACCATTCTTACAGGTGAATTGCACGCAATTCTATTTCTTGCTTAATCTTGAATGCACGACTTTTTCTTTAGACACTGTACATTGAAACCGCATTACTTGTGATGGAATCTGAAGTGTGCTTCCTTTAAATGCTGTCGGAAAAACTGCCAAAGCATGTGCGTAACAAATGTACACAGCAACAGCTGTAGAATGTCGCTATGATCTGTTACGATTGCCAGCAACATTAAAATCTAAGGTAATCTGATTGCATCACAAGGTGATTTTACACGAAATATGCAGAAAATATTTTCATTCGAGAGTGGACACAAAATAAAATATAGTAAAATTTGATCAATTCAGAACGTGTATAAGTCGGAAGTCAAAAACGGATCGCTAATTCTACGACTTTATTAAGAATTTACTGTGTAATGCCGAAAGTTAATTTTGACACAAAGACAATATATGCCTGACTATCTGCTCGGCGGCGCAAAACCGAGAAAAGAGCATATGTGCTGCGGGTGTGGACATCAGACTGCACCGCTCTGTGCAACGACGAACAGGTTAGCGAGTAGTGCCGGTGCATCAAAGGAAATGGTTCGTTCGTGAGCGCTCGGTTTGGCGGGGTCTCTGGTTTTCCTTTATTATTGACGCTTAGGGGGGAGAAGGGGGGGGGGGCGCAAGCTGGAACACTGTAACGCAGCTGTGGACGCTGCTGCAGTCGGTGCAGTGAAGGAGACGAGTGTTGTTCCGATGACGCACTAACAGCATTATTGTCTGTCCGTTTCATTTGACTAGTAGCGCCGTAAGTGATAAAATGATTCGAAGGAAAAGTACAAGTCGCAAACACTTTCACTTAATGAAAACATTGAGATAATCGAGGCGAGTGAGAAAGACCAACTCTCTGTACACGAAATAATGCTGCGTTTCAAATGCGGTAAAAAACAAATTTACGATGCTTTAAGAAACAAGAAGAAGATACTGGATGAATGGATGATTGGGATGGGGCAAATGAAAAGAAAGGCGAAGAAGACGGGAGATGAAGAAATTAACGGAATAATGTGGGAATGGTTCGTAAGTGCGTGGGAAAATAACTTACCTTTTTCTGGACCCACGTTGCATAGTGAGCCAAAGACCTTGGAAACACCGGGCTTATGCATACATGGGAAGGCTGTACAGTTTCACAGCTAGGCACAACATCGTGTGGAATGAAGTGTGTGGGGAAGCTAAGGATGTGCAGCAAAGTGTAGCAACAGAACGGAAGACAATATTGTGCGACCTAATTGCGGATTATGATCCGAAAGACGTGTTCGGAGCCGATAAAACGGGTCTGTTTCGTCGCGCACTGTCTTCAGAATCTCTAGCAATTCGAGGTGAAAATACTCTTTCCACAACAGCAGTTGTGACTGGTGCAGCAAGAGCAAAACTCACAAACGTCTCTCTATTTTTACATGAAGTACCTGTACTTTTAAGGGGATGGAATACATCACACTATCTCTTAGCTGTTTCCAAATTAGCTTCTTCCCATTCCTCAAGTTTCTGCGACACAATGTTGTTCACACATCGTATCTTAAATGTTGCACATCAGTCTATTGTCTTCAGAATTATCAGAAAATTTAAAAATTCAGCCCAAGAAACATAATTTTTTAGCGTTATACAATGAAATGAATTCAGAGGCTGAAGTGGAGAACTCCATTTTTCCAAATAAGTCACAAAAGTGTCTTAAAATAAATTGATAACAGGTTCGTATTTTGACTGAGTAAAAGTACTTCCTTTTCCAAGTTAATTAAAAATGAAAAAAGTATTGAAGTTTGAAATTTACCAAACTTCCTGTTAATGGTTTTTTTCTTTAACTTTTGCAACTTTTGGATTGAATTTAAAAACATTTTGAATCGACATTGTGTGAAATGAAGCCAAATAAGTGACTGTGGGTTTTCGAAAATTTGTTTCAGCAACGTGGGACACCTACCCTGATATAGAAAATAAGATTTCCAAGGTTCATACATATCAACTCCTCTTAAAAACTCCTCTGAACAATGTCAACAATCTAGTTTTAATACTACCTATAACTTTTTTGTATTCAGTATCAACGAAATCACAGAATGATTTCAGTTCACGCATGTCACAGTACTGAAAAAATTAATTCACTGTTGTTTCTGCGTCAGTGGGAAGAACTTATTTCTGCACTTGATCTCCAGTGTGTAGCACATGGACTGCACAACGGGTGCCTTCCATGCTCACCTCGAGAACACTGTTCAGTTAGGAACAGACAATGTTTACTCCACGCATCTTGTGGCACCAAAGGTGGTATCACAATTACCTGCCAAAACGTGACAATCGTGTCAACTATATTTTTAATTTTTAAAATATACAAGTTATATCCCAGCTAATAATCCTGCTGTTTTTCCACCGGTGCTCGGAAGACAAATTACTTTGCACTGCACACCTTTCGCAGAAATAACTTTAAGCTTGCGTGATTTCGTGCATCCAACATGACAGACACACACTTAGCATTTTTAAAACGTTCACTAAAATCGACTCCTACTTTCTCTCAGAACATTCAAATTTCTTCTCAAACAGCCCTCTGACGAGAATAGTGGTGCTGTCCATTGAAGGGAAAGAACAATTGTGCTTTGTGGTATGGAAGCCAAGCACGACTTCTTCCGCAGCGATACGTTTCTGTCCCTCTATTTGTAGTGTGTGACATGAATTTCAGTTAGATACGTCAAACTGTCCCACAGAAAAAGACTCTACAAAGAACGAAATGAAAAACGACTAACGGATAAAAGAAAAACCAAAGTACTTTTTCGGGCTACGTAATTACAGATTAAAAACTCTCCGTTACTTTCCTTTAATGGCACCGTGAAGCATTGTTTCTTTCCACGTCTCATGTCTTCATTGTTATAGGTCAACGCAAAGAACGCTACTTCTCTTGGCTGTGCGTCATTTCGACTGTCAAAACGTGTCACATAAGTGGCCGTAAGTTTTCCCTGGCGTCACCTACAAGCACACAACTTTTCCACCGCTAACATTTTCAACTTGATACGCCAAAGTCTTCCTCTGTTTGTAGTTTATCCGTACTTAAAAAGAAAGTTATGCTGCTAGAAATTCTCGCAGAAACGGCGATCAGTCGCTTCTTTATCTTTATGTGTTGCGTTTTGTCGACACGTCCCCCATGTTCAATGAAAAACACTGAACGACACAGCGTACATTGTACCTTCGTATAGTCGTGGTTTACTTCGACAGGGAACTCTCCTTTCATGGTTTTAGAGGAAGAACACTTTCTTCTCCTCGTATTAACAGGCACGAGTTTCCCTCACATTCAGCAAACAACAGCCAATGGAGGGCACTAAAGCGAGCCTGCCGAACCCTGTGTTGCAACTGCCGGCTACTTCTAACTGTTGTCCCTAACAGTCTGAAGACATAGTGTCGGCTGCATCTGCGCGCCTCCCCCCGTCGGAGGTTCGAGTCCTGCCACGGGCATGGGGGTGTGTGTGTCGTCCTTGGCGTAACATAGTGTTAAGTGGGATTAAGTAGTGTGTAAGCTTAGGGACAGACGAGCTCAGCAGTTTGGTCCGTTAGGAACTTAACGCCACCACCTCGGTAGCGTCTACTACAAATTTGTCATACAACAGTTAATCCGTAACTATGAATACAATTGAACATTGATAGCACTTTAACGTTCTTTAACGACAACTAGTTACATCCGTTCTTCACTTCCGGGGAAGCAAATGATCGAGACGAATCGCGACGGAAAATCATCTGTACACACCCGTCCTCAACCCGTGACCAAAATACAGCGTCTTCGTTCCCTCTTTGCGTTCACAGAAAGCGATATTTGGTAATCGGTTTACAAAATTTGGTTTTGGGAGCCCCATGTAGGAGCGGGTGTGTGTCAGCAGCTGTATAGTGCGGGACGAGATGAACGGCCTGTGGCGTGGATGGGGCGCAGGCTGCCCGGCCGTGCCGACACCGACGTCGACGCCTCGCCCGCCCTGCCGCAGCCGAGCTGGCAACGCCGCCCCGTGACGTCAGAGCTGGGTGGGGGCAGCCGCGCGCCTCAGCTGTCGGTGCGGCCCAGTTCACTGTTGACTGTTGAGGGAGCGGCCGAGAGGATAGGAGCGTGCGACGTGAGAAAGGTAAGGCGGCCAGCAGGCTACTGGAATTTCTGGACGCTGCCGATGTTCTGCACGCTTTTGGGTGGTTTGTCGCGTAATTCAATAAGGGCAACGTCAAGGAACTGCTCTTGTCTAGTATATTCTCGTACTTTTAAAAATCACGATGGCTACGAACAAAGGGGTCGCGAACAGGGTGTTAAATTACCGGTTTGAGTGTTCAGTAATTTATTGCTCGTTATTTATCGCCTTGCTCGAGCCTTTTAACCGGTGAAAACTTGAGCAAGAATAAGGTAGAACGGATGGAAAATACCGCCACATTCAGTCGGCTAGTGTTTCGATGGCAGTGTAGATTTCTGCAGAATTCTCGTACCAAACGTATTTAATATGAAAACCTCGCGTTCTTGATTATGTTCGTAGGACGCAAGTTTGCGAAAACTATCAAACTCTGCAATTGTGGCTGGGTGAGTTTTATAGCGACACGGCGTCTGCTGCCACTGGTTCCAACAGCCGTGGTTGTCTAACACTGGACCGCCAGCCTGGAACCGGAGGTCGGTTACAGGTTGCCTGTCTAGCGGTTTGCAGGGATGACAAATTTGTTTTTCAATATTTCGCCTACTTTTGCCGACTTTAACCATCTAAAATGTTGTCCTACCGTACTCATTCAGAGGTATAATCTGACATTACGGGGTCCACACAGTAACACAACTACCACAGTTGGTAACTTGGCGTGTCTCGAGGTGACGTATTTCATGGCGGTGAAATACGCGGACGTTATTCAGCCAGTCTTTCAGAATGACGGCAGTTATTCACACACACACACACACACATATACGTGAAGTAGCACATTTCGCCGGTCATGCAGTCACCTTCGGCATCAGACTTAACGTTTTAGTTTATTACTTCATTGGAAATGACCCTATATTGCCAACAGTTTGCCGACATTATCCACGCACCCCATACGAAGTGTTAGCAAAATTACATCGTTGTACAGATATGACGTCACACACGTTTAGCCGCGCGAAAAACTTGCTTTTGCTTTGGCGACTTGGAAAACACGTTAAGAATAATTTCAAACTATCACTAAACTTTTTCTCGCCTACAGGCTTAACATCGAGTCTTACACACGTTAATTCGTCTGGAAAGTAATCAGACGTCGGAAGTTGTTTTGTGCATGGGCATTCCGAATACTGTGTAATCCACTCGCGGATCACAACAGGTGGCGCCATGCCGACGTGCTTCTGGCTTTGAAACGCAGCACTTGCGTTCATTTCACTATTTTAACAATTCTCTAGAGTTCAGATTGCGATGCGCGAACGATTTGTTGCTTTGTCTAATATCCTGGTTAGACTGAGGCGAAGATTTGAGTGGTAGTTGGCGAATTCTTGAGAATTTATCCTAATGTTTGTGCCTCTTCAAGTAAACCTTTCGTATTGTTTATCGTTCTGTGACGTCACGTCTCCTAGTTTGAGATTACTGATGAAAGGCAAGCGGTAACACACCACAATTTTTCTGCACTACACGACGCTGCAGCGCTTTGTCTGTCCGTTCTCGTGTTAATATTTGTCTGATAAGAGAGCCTGGTGTGTCGACAAAGCAACGCATCGGAGATCTCTTTGAGACGCGTCGTGTTCTGCGTGGCTTGTCGTGCTTGCGCATCAGTCGCATCGTAAGTGACGAAAGAATGAATATTACCGATTGTGAAACTGTCACCAACTTCTGTACTCGAGGTTCAAATGACACGATTAAAGTGCTGTGTAAATTTTTGTGTGCAGGCTATTAACGACGGTAGAGTAGATTTAATTTCTCATTTCCAGTGCAATAGTATCGAACGTGGGGGTAGATTTGTTGTCGCTTTCCGTTAGAGGGGTGAATCACGTCAGAATGGTAACATTTGTAGAGAGATTTGCTAATTATATTTGACTGAAACCTATAGTAAATACTTCGTTTAGCCACTTACTGTTAATGAAGCCTTACCCATCATCGATGTTAAGCCTCTGTTTCGGAATTACGGGCAGGCACTAACGTCTTACTGACGCAGTGCTGGAAATGTGTATTAGTTAGAGTGCACATCGCCATAAAACGCAAATTTGAGTACCACAACTATATAAGTTTCAATTCGGACAATCGGTGTGTTGATGTACCAGTTATCGAAGTTAAGTTTTCTTCCCTGTCGCAGGGACAGGATGATTTCATAAAAGTCGCACGAATTCTGTGAATAATAATTACCCCGATATCGGTGCTCCAAATTGCTTTCACTCTTTTCACGTTGAAGTTTGTGTGGTGGTTTTCGTATTTATACTGGTCTATCAGAAAATATGCAACGCAATTGATGCACACCGTATTAAAGACCTCTCCAAAACGTCTCGTGTGTAGCGAGATTAGTTGTGTGGAAGTGTGGGGAAATGTGACGTTGACGGATGAACAGTAGCCGCAGCAGAAAAACAGTTTCATAAAAAGGCCGTCAGACGTTCAGACAGCCGCGGAGGTCCGGCGTGGGCCGTTAGCTGTCGTATGGCCGCGAAGCTCGGTAGCTATACTGATGCGTCAATGGGGAACGGATTTACACTGGAAAGAAATTACTTCGAATTTTGGAAATGTTTCTATAAGTAATGGATTGGGAACGGAACGTGGGCAGCAAGGTCGAAACAAGTTGAGGAACGCAGAATGTTGATTTTATTATTAACCGCCACTTGCACAATTCGTTCAGTATGAGCACCGGAGATGTTGCACAGCGAGAGATTGGCACCTGGTAACCAAAACTGGAACAAATTTTTTCCAGCGCAGACTGGTATCGCATTAACGCGTTAGCGTATCTACCAAGTTGCGTTGCCATACGATAATTACAGACCACAGTGGACATCGGCGAGTAGCTGCATTTTACTTCCGACCAGCCGCCTCTGTCGAAGAAAAAAGCGATTGGCGAAAATTTCGCTGTCGCCTGTGTGGCTCGTTTGGTCATAAACCATTCAGTAGCCAGTCACTTAAAAGGGATCTACAGTTGTCTGACTTCCGTCGTGTGTTTCATTTCTGTTAAAGCACCAACTCTCGCTACGTCCTGTAAATACCCATATCTTCAGTACAGGCGGCTGTCTGAACTGGAGTAGGTCGCAGCTGCCGATACCGGACTTCCACATTGACTCGTGGCGTAATGATGTGCTGTGTGACGTCACACACACTTACGGACACAACAGAACGCAGTGATGATGTTCTCATGGCTGCCATATTATTTTTTGTAATGTATGCTGTGGTGCAAAAGTCATGTGTTGCATAGCCTTAGTTCTAGGCTAGCCCGACAGGTTACAGTATCGTTGTAAGTTACTGGAGCCAAAGAAATGCAATGTTATGGTATCAAAAAATCTTGCTGTGGCACGTATTTTACGCATGTTAGATTTCGAAGAGTGTTCTATGTCCATTTTGATGTCATGGGTCGAAATAAGTTGGAATCGGCACTATTTTTCACTAGTGGGCACCGTTCATCCCTAGTGTAAAGGCACGCCGGCAGGTGTGGCCGTGCGGTTCTGGGCGCTTCAGTCTGGAACCGCGTGACCGCTACGGTCGCAGGTTCGAATCCTGCCTCGGGCACGGACGTGTGTGATGTCCTTAGGTTAGTTAGGTTTAAGTAGTTCTAAGTTCTAGGGGACTGATGACCTAAGCTGTTGGTCTCCTATAGTGCTCAGAGCAATTTAATTTTGGTCAAGACGCGCGCAGCCTTTGCGCGAAGAGGCGTCGGTGCAGCCAGCCAGCCGCGCACGCCCCTGACACGTGAGCACGGCACCCCGCGGGAGTCCCCACGTCCCAGGCGAGTACAGCAGAGGTGGGCCAACTGAAACACGTACCTGTTTCGAAACAAATAAAACGTACCTGTTTCGAAACAGTTTGTGTTTTGTAGTCGTGTAGACCTAACATTGTCATCTTGAATGTGTACTGTGTAAATATTTCCGTATAAACACAAATGAGATGTGAGAGTGCTGATTAAATCGCAGAAACTATGAAACTTTCACTTAGGTGTCTTGACAGTTTTATATTTCCTGCAGCAAATGCGTTGCTTTCGTGTCGTGTGACTTTTATACATTCCAACTGGCTGAGGACAGAGTCGGTATGTTTCACATAGCAGATTTTCCCAAACTCGTTTCTCTTTATTGTAGCTCCTAATTTTGATAGTTTTATGAGTGAAAATCTGTATGGGCTCTTGCATATCATGAGATGTAATTTATTGAGATAGCGTTCTGGGAAGCGAGGCACTGAAATAACATTTATGAGTGTGCCACTCACTCTTTTCTTACAGTTAAATTTACCATTGTTTGTCTCACAGAGCAGGCCTGCAAAGTGACTGATTCACACAGATCAAAAAATTGCGCCGGCCGGAGTGGCCGTGCGGTTCTGGGCGCTACAGTCTGGAACCGAGCGACCGCTACGGTCGCAGGTTCGAATCCTGCCTCGGGCATGGATGTGTGTGATGTCCTTAGGTTAGTTGGGTTTAATTAGTTCTAAGTTCTAGGCGACTGATGACCTCAGAAGTTAAGTCGCATAGTGCTCAGAGCCATTTGAACCATTTTGAACCATCAAAAAATTGCCATAACAGACTTTAGCATATAACGCAGTCAAATATGGGAGTTTTTCATCAAACATTAGCTGGGTACAGCTCATAATATGTAACCTGATAGAACTGGAAAACATGTTAAAACATTTCAAGGTAACTGAAATGCAGAGATCGGTATGTTCCCTTGAAGTATAAAATCCAGACTAAGATTTAAATAATTCGCACAGGCAGGTACAGATTCCATCCTCAAGTTAATAGCCTCATTGCAGTCTAATGTGAGTTTTTAAGTCTCAGACAATGACTTTGTAAACCTTTGCTTAATAAGACAACTTTTGGCAAGGTTATATTTCTTTCGCTGCTAATTTCTGTTGTGACTTGCACTAAAGGAGAGTATTTCACAAGATTTTTCAATACCTGACCGTTGGACAGTTTTGTTTGTAAATCCGCACTGAAGATGGCGAGGGTCTAAAGGCTGTTTGATTTTCAAAAGCCTGTCAACGTTTCATACAAGGAATTCCATGTCGTAGGGCAATCTTGTTTCGGCGTTAAAATAGGGACGCCCATTTCCTTACGAATATTGTGTAATTTCTCAAATGCTTGAGGACTTCTTTTGAAAAATTCCGTTATTGACTTCACTTTTGCTCTTGTCTCAGTAATTGGTTCAAGGCTTACTTCCACAGTTAGATTCAGTGTATGTGCAAAACAAGGTACATGCCACCATTTGCACATCATCACTGCCTCCACCATATTAGATGTATTATCTGTAGTGCAAGCTATAATTTTATTGGCAATACCCAAAACTGATATCACATTTTGTAATTCACTGGAATGGTTTTTAGCTGTATGTTTGTTATGGAATTTAAAACTAGATATCAAATATTACTTATGATTGCAGTTTTCATTAATGAAGTGAGCAGTCACTGCAATATAATTCTCATTGTTCACAGACGTCCATCTGTCAGTCGTAATGCAGATGTAGGATGTAGCTTGCACTGCAGCTCGTACTCGTGTTAGGGTGTTGTCGAACACTTGAGAGAGTAAACTGTTGGAGACGGTTTTTCTACTGGGGGTAAATAGTTTTCATTTATAAATAAGTCACTTTTCTAAACTCTTCACTCTCAACTATTCTTTAACATGTCTCAACATCTATTCGTCTATTTTGCCTCGTTTGGATGAAGGTACTGCTCTTATTGCAAATCCAGCCATCTCTGTGTACCACACCTACCCAGATTCCTGAACAATTGCTGTGGAAGTTTAACTGGCTTCGTCACTTTCCAGATTCATAAAAACTGGTTTCGACCGAGTTTCACTTAAATTGACTGTTGGATGCTAATGTCCCAAAAGTCTGTTTAAGCAAGAAGTAAAACTATTAAACGACAACACTGCCGAACGTTTCCTCAGGATTCATCCTCTTAAAATAATCCCCCACAGTGCTTCATAACGACATAGCTCAAGACAGTAGAACCACCACGAACGGAACTGGAGGCGGGAGCAAACTGCAGAAAAAACGGATACGCTTCTGGGATTCCCACATCCCGTTAGTACGGGTAATATACCCGTCCAGCTAATTTGCATGCACACAAAGGAAACCATTGTGGAGAATAGGCACATTAACTATACTCACAAACAACGCCACGTAATTCGAATATATAACGGGAAAAATTTTCGTCCCTCAAGGTGTTTCGAACCATTACGATATAAATTTACCCCGCTTCCCAGCCCTTCCCGTTCACCAGAAACCACCAGTGATACATCAAGCAAGCTTGCTTGCAATTACACCTACATCTTATTTATGTACATGTCTTAAAACTGCCACTCCACGCCTTTTTTATTCAATATATTGTAGGCTTACTTGCGTTTTTCGATATCATTACTGTAAATGAACAGAGAAGCGTATGTTGTAAAAGATGTGTAATTTAAATGAATGATTTTCACACATTTATTATTTTGAATGTGAATAGTGTGCGTTATTTTATTGTTTGGTTAGTGTTTATAAAGTAGATATTACGCCATATCGGAACCGGGCAGTCAGCTAGAAACGAAGTTTTACTGTCTGAAGTCTTAAGCTTCATGCTGTTGTTCGTGAAAAAGATTTCGACACTCTTGAAAGTGTTTCATGAAGTGATATGCAATATGTGTTTCAGTATCTGTGCCCGAATCTCATCCGACACAGAGCGGAATGAAACATCACTGTTTCTATACAATTAGTCCGTTCCACGCTTAAGTGGAGTGAAACAGCGTTATTTTGAAACAACGATACAGTTTTTGTGTCTGGCTCGAGATCGAATCTGGTTCCGTTATGTTATTCGAGCCAGGGCAGAATGAAACCACTGTTTGGAAACACAGAACCACAGCCGTTTCGAAATACTGAAACAGTTCCACGTATCGATACACTGTATCGAAACATAGAAACAGCGTCCAAGTCTACAGTACAGATCGGGCTGTTTCGTCCACGGTTTTGTTTCGTTTGCTCTGTTTTATTACGTCTCACTTAAGTTACCCTTTTTCGTGTGCTTTCAAATTTTCGTTAGCTCATTGGCCGAGTGGTCTAAAAAGAAACAAAATGGATCTGAAGAATATTCCCGTGCATAGTTACGACGCGAGTAACAATCAGTATGGCTTCTGAATAATACAATAAATAATCGAGTTGAACTTTTTACTGCTGATGTTACGACAAAACGTGCTTTCCAATGCAGTGGCAACACAGATTTATTACTAATGGCCTTCTGTATAATATTCATGTTGATTCTAGAAACAATATAGTGGAAATAATAGTGCACTGAAGCCCTCTTTCTATCGTTACATTCCCGACAACAAACATCGTGAGAAACTATAGTTCACTTCTTTTATCTTGGCGGCTCGCGCATGCCCGCCCATACGCGGGAGATTGCTGCGTTGCCAGTTGTACGCGCCAAGAGAAGCAGCGCCATAGTATAGTGTAGTTCGCAAACTTACGTTTAGGGGGGAGCGCGCAGTTTACGAAGTAAAGCCACCACGACCGCATTAAGCCTTTCGCTGTTACTCAGACATGCTCCCCGCATTCCGCGCTGTGCGCCATTTTGTCATCACTGCACTGCTCGCCTGTGCACAAACATGGGATTGCCACTGATTTGATACACTTATCATTAGATTTCACAAAAACTATTTGGCCCAAAAATTTGATTTTTACACATGTTCTTGACTGATACATTCCCCCCACAAATGACTTAATTTTGTTTCGATGTTCAACGCAGTTATTGTGCAGCATTAAATGTAGTAAACCATTGCACAAAATTTTGAACAGTTTGCAGACGTAAAAGTCCATAGCGTATACTTTCCGTATGGTCGATTTTAGTTGCCACAATGTTGAGAATGAAATCTGGAAAAGATACCTAAATTTCGTATAAAATTTACTGTATAACAATATCTCATCTAAGTACCATGTAGGTGTCGTATGTAATATTGAGAAATATTCCGTCTTTCGCGACTGTAATTAAAGTTTCACACTTCAATCAATCAAAAGGAAGTAGACAAAATACATTAAACAAAACTTTGGACTTACAAAACCACTAGGACTTATCAGTGAAGTGCTCTGAGCTATGTCAAATATAAATTTTGTGTGGCACACACAAACAGCATTTATTTGCTAAAACACTGATCAGCCGACACAAACGTTGAATATTGTATAACCGCAGCACAAAACCACGAAAGGTGACTTGGCAATGGAGAGACAAAATACTGTCCACTGAAGATGCTTCAAAAGAGAAAAACGCGTCTGGTCTAAATAAGACGCTTATTACAGTTGCAGAAGAGGAATATATTTCAGTACCATTGTAAAACAGCGACTGTGTAACAAAAACAAGAAAGAACGTGAGTATTATTGTGTATGTGCCTTACCTTTCATTGTTGTCAATCGCTGCGATTGTCATCTGCATCGCTGTAGTCAGTGTCGCGTTCCGAATCATCAAGTCTTAAGAGTGATGACGATGGGTTCAATCAGCTTGTCAATTACAATTTCCCTTTCCATGTCCTCCTCCTGTAGCCTTTGTGCATGCCGAACACATTCAGCCCACGCTGAAGGAGTAATTCTAAGTATTTCGTGCAAAAGCTTTTCTATATCGGCAATTTTAAACGTCACTTTTAGTTCTGCGAAATTGTATTGACAATCACACGGTGGCAAACCCAAAACTATATGTCCATGTTCCTGAACAATACAATCGATTTCATAAACTTTTGTGCGATGCTTATGGAGCGCTACAAGTTTCAACATTTCGGCACGAGTTTGGTTTGCAGTATGTGGTATATTTTTCCGTGCAAGCCACAACATGATATCGGCTTTTTTTGGTACTTGTTGTGGGTGTCTCGTGAACAACAGCGGAGTGATAACTCGCATTGTCCATTACAATCACCAAGTTTGCAGGCAAGTAAGGGAGAAACTGATTCCTGAACCACAATTTAAATGTCTCTGAGTTCATTTCGGACTGATAATCCCCCGAACTGTTCTTTTTTACCCGGAACACTAATTTGCTTTCTGGAATGAATCCGGAATCAGAACCAGCGTGAAGCACAATTATTCGTCCACCTTTACCAACTGGTACTTTAAACCCACCCGAACCATCACTCATTTTCCAACACGCTTTTCTTGTGTGATATTGGTTTACCAATGTTTCGTCGAAGAAAAAAAAATGCTCTTATTCCCTGATATTCTTACTTCAATAATACGTGTTACAAAATTGTGCCCTTGAAGCAGCGATATAACTATGTTCCATTAAAATCTTTCTTTCGTCATTGGTATGTACATCTTTGAATCCAATATTTTTAAGTATCTATTCATCGAAGTCATGCTACCTTTAAAATTTATGGTTTCACGCATTTCTACAGTGATGTTTTTTTACAGTAGGAAATTCGCCTGTGTTGTACATTGAACCGCGAATTTAAATTTCAAAACCTTTTGTTAAGAATTTACTTTATTTACTAGCGACTCAAGAACAAGAACATTAACACATTTAATCACAGTATGTGAGTGTGGAAGTAGTTGTCGATTAAATTTTTCCATGCAAACTGGTACTTCGGAGCTTCCACACTTCTAGATGGAAGCTAACAGTGAACTAAACTACAGATTCAGTATGTTTTCAGTGAAGAATAAATAAACGAGGGGCAGAATCGATCGTGATTGGTAACGAAAATTATGTATATAATGTGTACAAGTCTGCGCTATTGTAGAGGTCCATCTGCTCTTAAAAGAACTTCGGATGAGTTACTGTGGCACTTCGTATGTTGTAATCGAAATTTCAGATAAGGAAAGGAGCCATCCGTCACTGATACTATAAGGAAACTCAAGTGTCAGTAGGACGTGAACAACAATTAATGAATAGCGACAATGATAGGTCACCATACGTGCTAGAAAACACTGATATATAAACTACTGAGCTTTATTTTGCAGGAAGAGTAAAGCCATTGGTGTATTTATCTTTCGTACTTTGTACTGAATGAAGTTCTAGACATTAATTTTAGAATTCAAACACGCGCTACCTATTAATCATTCACGTATGTAATGGTTGATTGCTTACGGCAAGATGGCAGATGGTAATGTACGCAGTATAGGTACGAGCATTGAAGTCAGTACGTAGTTTTGGTGCTGTGTGGTCAGTTAGTACAGAAGTGCTAGTACATTCTGTGAATGGAAATATTAGGCGCTGCAGTGATTAGTTGGACACGCACAGAAGTACTTTGATAACATTGTCACGTGCATCCTTGGAGGCAGGTTATGTGTGCAAATATTATCTATATTAGTCTAAGGACTTGTAAATACAGTATTGCCAACCTGTCTGACTAATAATTAAGAGAACTTTTGGCCTTACATAAAATTAGCAAGCGGGTCGAAATCATGAGTTGAGTCGCTTAGTGACCACACCGGTACGGAAACGGAAGGCGACAGACAGAAGGCGAAATACAGGACTACCATAAATGATTCACTCGTTTGCAGAATTCTAAATTTCCAAAGTATGGCAACTACAGGTACGACTGATGGGTGGATGTAAACTCAGACTCAGCGAGTTTAAACTGTACCGACCACCTCACTGTTCCTTTGCTGGAATACACGAGATATTTGAACAAATGTGGCAGCTACAACCGTGGACGGGGGTGAACGAGATTTTTGTACGCAGTCCAAATAACTCAACAGTAGGCACAAGTCGCGAACTCGAAATACCGCAGCAAAGTGTTCCGAAGATCATGCGTCGGCGGTAACACTTCGCACGACAATAAAAAGCGGAAGGTTGCGGCCGGAGCCTTCAGATTCGCGCCACAATGGCGGGAGCACTGGAGGATGAACATGTCGCCCCCATGCTGAACTTCAGTGAAGAAGCAACGTTGCATTTATATGGAAAGGTGGCTTCCTCCTTAGGGGGTGCGTCAGGGGACCGTGTTTTCCCACCCCCACTGCCAGAGCTCAGAGAAGGCGCCAGTGTTTCTGTGCTGGCCACTGACAGCGTGTTGCTACGCGAGGTGCGGAACGAACTTTACTACCCTTTTGTGTTTCGTGTCAGAAGTCCCTCACAGAAGATTTGTAGTGTGCAAAATGTAAACTTGGTGGGTTTATGCTTCTATTCAAGCACGGATCCTATGTGTACACGCGGTACTTCGTAAAACATGGATCTCTGATAAGGAATTAATCGTTTATACTGTTTCCCGAAGTTATTTCACGGTCGAAGATCATCTGCCGGCCGGGGTGGCCGAGCGGTTCTAGGCGCTACAGTCTGGAACCGCGCGACCGCTACGGTCGCAGGTTCGAGTCCTGCCTCGGGCATGGCTCTGTCCGATGTCCTTAGGTTAGTTACGTTTAAGTAGTTCTAAGTTCTAGGGGACTGATGACCTCAGAAGTTGAGTCCCATAGTACTCAGAGCCATTTGAACCATTTGAACTCATCTGTTTTCGCACTAACGCCCAAATAATGGCAGATGTGAAGTGGTTGCAGAACACAAAATCACCGAAAAACCCTAAACAGTAAAAAGGCATCTGCACTGGGTGAGGTACCTTCAAGATTCTGCACAAATTTTGAGGAAGAACTTGCTCCCGCCACAGAAGCTGTTCATCGCAGACCGCTGGAACGATGAGTGGTACCAAGCAATTGAAAAAATTGCTGTTTTCCAGAAAGGTCAACGGACGAATTAAAACAAGTCTACGAGATAACGCTGCCAACACGTGTGTATTGTGACACGGCCCTTAACTGCTGAAGTCCAGGAGAAATTCAACGTGCACAGGTGTCTATCGGGAGTCTGTTTTTGCGTGTACCAGCCGTCCACGCCGACGTTCTGAGCGCTCGATGTGACGGCCGCAACAGCAAATACACACTGGCAGCATCCGAGTCCCTTTACAGTGGTACAGGAAAGTTACGAAGTTCCAGTGAAAAACTAGTCTGTGTCATAATTCCACAGCTGTGGGCATTTATTATGCAATCAGAACGTTCGCCACATCTTCCACCGTACGTTAACGAAACCCGCTGCTAGATTATTTTTGGTCGTTGTGGACGTCTTTGTGCTGACGTCTCTCAATATCGGCATGGAGGCGGAATGTCCATCTTGGACTGCTCCCCGCCTTGTGGCGCAAATCTGAAGGCGCCTCCGGCCCGTGTGTCTGCTGTTGCGGCTTTCAATTGTTGCACGCGATGCAGACGGTATGGTTCGAACCGCTCACCCCCACACAGCGGTTGCAGCTGCCACATTTGGTCAAATATCTCGCATATACCAACACACGAAAACTCTTCTCTCGCTTTGTCGGCATTTTGGCAAGGCGCTGCATTCGTAGTGTCAGGTGGTACGGACAGTTTAAACTCACTGTGTTTGGCGTTATTCGTGCTCCAATCATATTTGTACATATGTTTCGGAAAATTTAGAATTCTGGAATTGATGTATGGTAGCTCTGTATTTCGCCTTCTGTCCGTCGTCTTCCCTTCTGTGGCAGTAATGTCACTGAGCGACTCAACTTACGGCTTAGATCCGCTTGCTGGTTTTATATAATGCCAATTTTTTTTAAATTTTTAGCCAGATCGGTTCAGCCAATTATATTTACGAATTCTTTGAATGACGTAGAACATACACTCCTGGAAATTGAAATAAGAACACCGTGAATTCATTGTCCCAGGAAGGGGAAACTTTATTGACACATTCCTGGGGTCAGATACATCACATGATCACACTGACAGAACCACAGGCACATAGACACAGGCAACAGAGCATGCACAATGTCGGCACTAGTACAGTGTATATCCACCTTTCGCAGCAATGCAGGCTGCTATTCTCCCATGGAGACGATCGTAGAGATGCTGGATGTAGTCCTGTGGAACGGCTTGCCATGCCATTTCCACTTGGCGCCTCAGTTGGACCAGCGTTCGTGCTGGACGTGCAGACCGCGTGAGACGACGCTTCATCCAGTCCCAAACATGCTCAATGGAGGACAGATCCGGAGATCTTGCTGGCCAGGGTAGTTGACTTACACCTTCTAGAGCACGTTGGGTGGCACGGGATACATGCGGACGTGCATTGTCCTGTTGGAACAGCAAGTTCCCTTGCCGGTCTAGGAATGGTAGAACGATGGGTTCGATGACGGTTTGGATGTACCGTGCACTATTCAGTGTCCCCTCGACGATCACCAGTGGTGTACGGCCAGTGTAGGAGATCGCTCCCCACACCATGATGCCGGGTGTTGGCCCTGTGTGCCTCGGCCGTATGCAGTCCTGATTGTGGCGCTCACCTGCACGTCGCCAAACACGCATACGACCATCATTGGCACCAAGGCAGAAGCGACTCTCATCGCTGAAGACGACACGTCTCCATTCGTCCCTCCATTCACGCCTGTCGCGACATCACTGGAGGCGGGCTGCACGATGTTGGCGCGTGAGCGGAAGACGGCCTAACGGTGTGCGGGACCGTAGCCCAGCTTAATGGAGACGGTTGCGAATGGTCCTCGCCGATACCCCAGGAGCAACAGTGTCCCTAATTTGCTGGGAAGTGGCGGTGCGGTCCCCTACGGCACTGCGTAGGATCCTACGGTCTTGGCGTGCATCCGTGCGTCGCTGCGGTCCGGTCCCAGGTCGACGGGCACGTGCACCTTCCGCCGACCACTGGCGACAACATCGATGTACTGTGGAGACTTCACACCCCACGTGTTGAGCAATTCGGCGGTACGTCCACCCGGCCTCCCGCATGCCCACTATACGCCCTCGATCAAAGTCCGTCAACTGCACATACGGTTCACGTCCACGCTGTCGCGGCATGCTACCAGTGTTAAAGACTGCGATGGAGCTCCGTATGCCACGGCAAACTCGCTGACACTGACGGCGGCGGTGCACAAATGCTGCGCAGCTAGCGCCATTCGACGGCCAACACCGCGGTTCCTGGTGTGTCCGCTGTGCCGTGCGTGTGATCATTGCTTGTACAGCCCTCTCGCAGTGTCCGGAGCAAGTATGGTGGGTCTGACACACCGGTGTCAATGTGTTCTTTTTTCCATTTCCAGGAGTGTATTTGTACACATAATCTGCCTCCAGGAACACCCCCGACAATGATTACAATCCATGTACTTCGGTGCCCTTACTATTAGTCACTGCTGCGCGTAATATTTCTTTCGCACAAAGTACTAGCACTTCGGTACCTCCTGACCACCCAGTGCCGACACTCAATGTACTGACTTTAATGCCAGAACATGCATGTGTACTTTATTATCCGGAATCTTCCGTAAGCAATCTACGATTCCGTTCATAAATGAATATATGCCTCCTTGCATCGCAGCCATATTATTCCTTTGTGGTACACAATTTAATTATGTACTTACGTGGAACCAACGCAGTTTCGTGTCTGACTGACGTTGTTGTTGTTGTTGTTGTTGTTGTTGTTGTCTTCAGTCCTGAGACTGGTTTGATGCAGCTCTCCATGCTACTCTATCCTGTGCAAGCTTCTTCATCTCCCAGTACCTACTGCAGTCTACATCCTTCTGAATCTGCTTAGTCTCCTCCACGCTGCCCTCAAATACTAAATTGGTGATCCCTTGATGCCTCAGAACATGTCCTACCAACCGATCCCTTCTTCTGGTCAAGTTGTGCCACAAACTTCTCTTCTCCCCAATCCTATTCAATACTTCCTCATTAGTTATGTGATCTACCCATCTAATGTTCAGCATTCTTCTGTAGCACCACATTTCGAAAGCTTCTATTCTCTTCTTGTCCAAACTATTTATCCTCCATGTTTCACTTCCATACATGGCTACACTCCATACAAATACTTTGAGAAACGACTTCCTGACACTTAAATCAATACTCGATGTTAACAAATTTCTCTTCTTCAGAAACGCTTTCCTTGCCATTGCCAGTCTACATTTTATATCCTCTCTACTTCAACCATCATCAATTATTTTGCTCCCAAAATAGCAAAACTCCTTTACTACTTTTAGTGTCTCATTTCCTAATCTAATACCCTCAACATCACTCGACTTAATTCGACTACATTCCATTATCCTCGTTTTGCTTTTGTTGATGTTCATCTTATATCCTCCCTTCAAGACACCATCCATTCCGTTCAACTGCTCTTCCAAGTCCTTTGCTGTCTCTGACAGAATTACAATGTCATCGGCGAACCTCAAAGTTTTTATTTCTTCTCCATGGATTTTAATACCTACTCCGAATTTTTCTTTTGTTTCCTTTACTGCTTGCTCAATATACAGATTGAATAACATCGGGGAGAGGCTACAACCCTGTCTCACTCCCTTCCCAACCACTGCTTCCCTTTCGTGTCCCTCAACTCATATAACTGCCATCTGGTTTCTGTACAAATTGTAAATAGCCTTTCGCTCCCTGTATTTTACCCCTGACACCTTCAGAATTTGAAAGAGTATTCCAGTCAACATTGTCAAAAGCTTTCTCTAAGTCTACAAATGCTAGAAACGTAGGTTTGCCTTTCCTTAATCTTTCTTCTAAGATAAGTCGTAAGGTCAGTACTGCCTCACGTGTTCCAACATTTCTGCGGAATCCAAACTGATCTTCCCCGAGGTCGGCTTCTACCAGTTTTTCCATTCGTCTGTAAAGAATTCGCGTTAGTATTTTGCAGCTGTGACTTATTAAACTGATAGTTCGGTAATTTTCACATCCGTCAACACATGCTTTCTTTGGAATTGAAATTATTACATTTTTCTTCAAGTCTGAGGGTATTTCGCCTGTTTCATACATCTTGCTCACCAGATGGTAGAGTTTTGTCAGGACTGGCTCTCCCAAGGCCATCAGTAGTTCTAATGGAATGTTGTCTACTCCCAGGGCCTTGTTTCGACTCAGGTCTTTCAGTGCTCTGTCAAACTGTTCACGCAGTATCGTATCTCCCATTTCATCTTCATCCTCTTCCATTTCTATAATATTGTCCTCAAGTACATCGCCCTTGTATATACCTTCTGTATACTCCTACCTTTCTGCATTCCCTTCTTTGCTTAGAACTGGGTTTCCATACGAGTTCTTGATATTCATGCAAGTGGCTGTCTTTTCTCTTATGTTCTTACATGGAACCAACGCAGTTTCGTGTCTGACTGACGTATACGTGGACAGAGACCCAGGTATCGTTAACAGGTAGCGTGCAAGTGTGTGAATTCTAAAATTAGGTCTAGAAGTTTATTATGTGCAAAGTCACGTACGAAAAACCACTGCACCGATGGCTTCATTCTTCTTGCAAAATAATGCTGAGAAATTTATACATCATATTGTTTTCTAACATGTAGAGTGAGCTATCAGTGTTGCTGTTCGTTAACCTGTAATTCACGTCTTTCTGACAGTTTACTTATATTATCATTGAATCGTGGTTCTTTCCCTTGCGCTAATTCCGAATACAACATACGAAACGTCACAGTAAGTGATACAACGTTGTGTAGAGCACAGCTCGCCCTCTACTGTATTTGACTTATACAGATAATATAATGAATTTTCGTTACCGCTTACAAATGACATCGTTTCTCGTTTATGCACGGTTAAATTGCTGAAAACTTTGGCAAATCTAGTGTTTGCAAATATTGTTCTACTTATAATTTATGAAAATACGCCCTTCGACATTCATGCCTCCTTTCTTTCGTCGGGTAAATTTTTCCAATTCCAAGCGTAAATGTTAACTCTGCCAAGTCAGAGATAAAATTTTAGTCTCCTTTTTTATCAGGTTGAATCAGCTATTTCTCTTCACGTTTTCCTACTGTGAAAATAAGTATTGAATATTTCTATATACCTATCGCCTGTACATATTATTTCCTCTTTTTACTTGTTTACATAGAACAAAATGCAAATTATCATTACTGCCTAGGTAGACTTAAAACATGATGATTGTATCTGTGGTCGGTTACTCTGTAATGCGCCTAAAAGAGAATTACTATCGTCTTTGTAATCTCTTTTGTTTAGGGGTCGTCCAGAATATTTTTCTTTGAGACTCAAAATTAATTAGGGAGGAATTCTTACTTGAAATGAGGACGACGGAATCGATTTTTAATATTCATTAATGACATCTTTATTTGTTTATCTTAACAGCAGTTGATCATCAAATGGCTCTGAGCACTATGGGACTATGGTCATCAGTCTCCTAGAACTTAGAACTACTTAAACCTAACTATCCTAAGGACATCACACAACACCCAGCCATCACGAAGCAGAAAAAAATCCCTGACCCCGCCGGGAATCGAACCCGGGAAGGTTAATCATCGGGCGTGAACGAATGGCAGCAAAGGTAAATACTCAGACCAACAACGATAGTGAATGATATCCAAAAACGCAAAAAAAAAAAAAAAATAAAAAAAAATTCCTAGGCGCGTCCTGTGTGGCCTAAACAGATACTGCAGGGCCTGCTGCACCCCGCATTCTTGCACACCACGGCGAGGCACGGATTTCTGAGCGGAAGAGAACCCACGACCCCTTACATCGGTGCAGTGCAGTCAGGACTCAGCAGCCGACACGGCAGTCAAATACTGTCCCAACATGTGCAGAGGTCACTGAGGAGACCTCGAAGAAACTATAACAACAGGTGTAGCCGTGTCTGTTCTCACAGTTTGAGGCAGTACCCAGTCTTCACATGACGAATGGCGCAGTTTCTATAAGTTCATGTAAAGCTTTATTAACGAGATTTTCTCGAACGAAACTTTCCAGATAGGACTAAACACATCTACTATGACGTCAACAGTTGTGTGTGGTGACCCACAGTGTTGACCTTACTGTAGTTAATTTGAAGCGGCAGAAATCAAACTTGGTATTTGACCTTAAAGTTACTGCAGCTTACAGGCGTGTGTATACCGATATGTCGCCGTGTTATATTGTGGGAAACCGCGCAGGTAACGGAGTGTTCGGTGGATTTTTTTCTTTGCACATAAGTTCCGATACAAAGCCACTAAATGTGGCACCAGTGCTCCGGTAGTATAAAAACCGAATATGGCGACTGCTCAGTCTGTTCGGCATCAGCCAATCATAGCCCAGATAACGCCCGCACATTACGAACTGTTAAAAATAACTACAGATTGCTACAAAAACTGCTGCTACAGATTAGCCGTTCAAGCCATCGTACTTGGCGCAGCCCTAGTGAGCAGACAGAAAAATTCGAGCACTCGGATAAATACCAGGGCAGCCAACAGTCAACGGAATCGATAAAATGTTCTGAATGGGCAGCTCATACGAATTAATTACGTTAAAAACTTGTACATATAAGCTTCTCTGTAAGACTGAAATCAAAATAACTTTGAAAAATAAAAGCGGAGACGATTTAGAGTTAAAAGCCCTTGTAATGCTGGAAATGACAGTTAAGTGTTTGTAAGGATACATTCTGAACCTATAATTTGCTTGAGTCTTGACGATCGTATCCCGTCTACACGTATGGCGTGGTGCAGGTAAAATCTGTACTGTCCAGAAATAAGGTGGACTGCGCAAAGTATTGTTCGCGTTAAACTGCAGTGTACGGCCTCAGGTATTAAGACAGGGGCTTACAATCTCAGCCGTGTCGTTACTCAACAATGCTGAGCGGACGTAGAGGCAAGTGGAGGACGGAGTTGTTTACTCGGAATGCAGCGTTCTGTAGCAGGAAGCGTTGACCGTGCTCGCGTCTTAGAAAAAATAAAATACGAAACTTACACGAAGCACTACACAAAGGCCACGGCTTGCAGCGTTAGTTGCGGGCGTTACGAAAGGGGGCGGGGGGGTTCACGTGACGTCAGAGCCGCTGCCCCACCACTTCTGGGACATTTGCTTTCCTACAGCAGGGTGTGTGTGTGTGTGTGTGTGTGTGTGTGTGTGTGTGTGTGTGTCCGCAATGGCACTGATAATGTCGTACGTGATTCTCAGTAATGTATTGTGAAGTAAGTAACTTCGTATGTCGCAATCTCACTTTCATCTTGTCCGCGGCTCGTGGTCTTGCGGTAACGTTCTCGCTTCCTGCGCGCGGGGTCCCGGGTTCGGTTACCGGCGGTGTCAGGCATTTTCTCTGCCTCGAGATGACTGGGTGTTTTCAGTCTTTCATCGTCATTTTGTCCTCATTCACTCGCAAGTCGCCGTAGTGGCGCTACGGAACTTGCGGAGCGGCGGCCGAACCGCCCCAGCCACCAGTGCCATACGCTCATTATTTACTGCTTTCATGTTTCACAATGACAGTTACCTTCCAGTTACTTTTCTTTGATGTTACGCTGGGAATTGTCTTAATGCATGCAATCTAAATGTGCCGCTGCCCTATCGAAATGATTTTTAAAGCTGAATACAGTCGTGTTGCCTTCCCAGTCTCGCCCAGACACAGAATATCGCGTATCCAGCGACGTACTTACCTGTACGACACGTATCACGTTCTACTGTCTGAAGTGTGGAAGCTTTGTTCACAAAAAAATGTTAAAACTGTTGCCGGTAGTAATGTCAGATTCGACATAAAGAGCGGCAAAGTACAGACTAGTATTCTAATTATCAGTATGTTCTCAGTTTTAACCTCAGAGCAAAACAGTTTTCTCATTGTTCTAGTCATGTCAGAAGGCAGCAACATGCAGCTCACAACTTTTACCTAGCTCATTATCTGGAATTTATTCAGCTTGGTACTAAGTGGCAGAACAGAAATGAAAGAAAATTACTGATTCCCTTAGAATTGATCCTTTCCAAAACAGACCGAGCGAGGTGGCGCAGTGGTTAGACACTGGACTCGCATTCGGGAGGACGACGGTTCAATCCCGCGTCCGGCCATCCTGATTTAGGTTTTCCGTGATTTCCCCAAATCGCTCCAAGCAAATGCCGCGATGGTTCCTTTCAAAGGGCACGGCCGACTTCCTTCCCCGTCCTTCGCTAATCCGATGAGACCGATGACCTCGCTGTCTGGTCTCCTTCCCTGAAACTACCAACCAACCAACCTTTCCAAAACAGACGTTATTTTATGTTTAGAAGAGAAGTTCTGACACAGTACTCCCGATGAAGTACGTGAGATACTTCGGAGTACGTCTTGACTGAATAAAAATTCCCTCGTATTTAATGCATGGGTGTCTGCTGCATCCGAGCCCTGAAAAGCAACCAGTGTGATTCTGTCGTAATTACCGGCGGTATAGGGGTCCTGTTTGTTTCGGTTATCATCACAGAGGGCATTAGTACCAACTAAAACACTGTTCTCAATAAGATTTCTGTTCAAAATATAATCTGTTTACACCTGTTCCGCTCGCGAATGCCGCGTGGGTGGCGCAATCGTCGGTAAGGTCTCTTTGACAGCAATTTCTCGATTTTTCTCGTCGCAGTCATTCAACTGCAAGCCTAAAACCTTCGAAGATACGCTTTGGCACGCCACTTTTTCAATTACAGGCCACACGTCCTGTGGATAAATTCAGTCGAGACCGTTTGTAGCACATAACTTTTAACGACTTGTCTCCTATAACACCAAAATGTAATGGTTCCATCTAAACCTTACGTGAATGCTATATTTCGGCTACAGCACCGAAATCTAATAGTCCCATGTAATCCCTATCTGAACGCTACATTTAAAAACTCCCTTAGTACGTCTTTTTCCGACTTATCGAATAAAACTAAGTATTTTTATTCCATTTTCAGAGAAATGCATCGGCTCTAAGGTCCAATATTCGTTTTTTTCTGCATTTTTTGTTGCTATTTTATGGACGTAACGCGTATTTTCAAACTCCTTCTGCGGGTTGTTGGTTTCAAATCAAGCATCACAACGAAGACATCGTCAAATGCAAAATGAGTACGCACATCTTAGATGTGAAAAGCAAACACATGTAACAGATTACGTCAAGTAAGGCAGTGTATTGTAGTAAGCGTTAGTGTACAGCATATAGTCCAGAATCTGTAACAAGAGATTCAGTTTTTTGCATTCAGATGATACAATTGTATGGTCACTAATTTTCACAACTTTTTCAAGAGCGAAAATTTTTTTGAATGATTCTAAAATATTTCTTTCCCAGCAGCAGTTATTCGCTGATTTTTGTGGACTTCATGGCGGAACCACTGTTACATATTCTTGGAGCTTCTTCTGGACGCACTCTGCTAGATCTTGTGGCATATTTGGAGTGTTGTTACCTGTGTGGATTGTTTCTTGATTGCCCATCACGTCTTCTTTATACGAATTCTCTTGAAGTTCTATGTAATTTGATTCTAAATGACTTGATAATTTTTCGTCCACTAAAAGTCACGCATGAACTTGTGCTTCATTCAGGTGTCTGTAACTCATAGTAGAAAACCTCCTTTAGAAGAAACATCTTTGCTCTCCGTGACAAAGGGCTAACAACAATAATGGTTAGCCTATTACTCGACCACCAACTGAAACTAGACTCTCCCAATGCGCCATGAAGCTTACATTCCAAGTTGCAAATGAAATGTGGACCCAGTTAGTTATGATCGCAGATGGCGCCAACCCAGTGCAAAGTATACCTTTCAGCATAAAAGTTACCGTTTTCGCTCTTCTGTGTTAAAATGTGACGATAAAAATCGTAGTTCAAAATCGCTGAAACTCCTTTACTGATTACTAGTTTCAGATCATTGACGAGTCATCTCCCGATCTAAATATACAAAAAACAGCATAAGAGGTGAACAATAGCATAATACGTTTTATGTTCAAAATTCCATTCTGCGATACACACACATATGTAAGTAGTAATAAGTATTGGTATGTATCAGCCACGAGGCATTACACAGCGCCATAATCTGTTGAGATGAACCGCTCTTGCTGTCACGCACACACTGAATGATGTTATAGACCGTGACAAAAGTAATGACGTACGAAGGGCATTTCGTAAGCGATATACACGTTTAATCTCAGCTAGTGCTTGATTTGTGATAAAATGTTTCCGATACTGTGACCTTCCAGGGTGGGAGTAAGGGGTGTGCTTCTGAAATTTAGAAGTCTTAATACGTTATTTTAACGCTACAAGAAAAGTAACTGTGGCCACAGCCGAAATCAGTGCAGTATTTTAAGATACAGGAAGGTATGTGCAGTACTGGTGACCACGTGCAGTACGTGAGGCTGGGCGCAGATTCAGGTGCGTATAGCGTGTGTGGCGCGGCGCGCCCTTCTGTACATTCACAGGTTCAGACGGGGCAGCCCCGCAAATTGCGACGCGACCCGACTGGGGCGCGAACACGCGTTGCCCCACCCTAACACCGTGGTGGACCCGAAAGGCCGGGGGGGAGGGGGGGGGGGGAAGCAGTCCTGCCGGACGCTCACTTCGCCGTGGCGCACAAGGGCAGTGCAAGTATTGCCTATCCGAAAAATACGGCGTCACTGTACACTGAATTTTATCACAGGGTGTTTACAACCCGGAAGATCCGGGAAAACCCCGGGAATTTTTCCTTGTTTTAGTTTTGAGTTAAATTTTTGTAACATTCACTGGTAAGAACCAGTACTCTGACAAAGGATATTACTGTATCCCGCTACAGCAGAATAGCTCTTCAACAATAAAACATAAATTTGTGTCGTCTCTTTCTTATGGTTTCAAACCACCTTTTCTCACTTTCCTTTCGCACTGCATCTGTAATTCCATCACTGACGCAAAATTTCCGCTCTAGCTGTCTATTGCGCTTTCATGGGCTCGCTCATTTGCGAGCTTGGCTCCTAACTCATTCGCAGGACGGCCTACTTTTACTTGCGACCATTCCTAGATGAGGTGCCACTTCCCCCTGCGCAGTTCTCGTGTACTAAGTTTCTGTGCCGACAACTGGAACACACAGAATTTTGTAACTATATTTTCCATTTCCAAAACTCCTCTGCTCCGCGGCTCGATATGCATCCTAATGCTCACACATAGCTGATACACGATGTCGACAAATATTTATTCTAATCGTTTCCAACGGAAATAGCGGTATATTTGCATGTGTGTGTGCAAACTTAATGAACGGTGATCGTTGCCCCTCAGAATTCTCACGATGCCGAATTGACGTTCAAGTGGGGGATGATTAAACTTTGCCTCCAGGACACAAGTGACTCCTCCACTGGTACAGACGTGTTCGTAAGGTACAAAGAACGGAATACAAAACGACTGACACGTTGTAAAGAGTGATAACAAAAACTATTTACTGCTAGTTTCACAGTATCGACCATGAAAAAGTGTTCATAGCTCATAACGTACGTGTTTTAGGACTTTGGTTTACTTGACCTTTTTCCTGTCACTGCCCTTTTTAGAGACGTCCATTCTAAGTGGCTAATGAGCTACACATTACTGCAGTATCTGTAGCCTCAGAGACCTTTAACCGTAGTTCTTCATTCCTTAATGCTTCCCACTTCTTTGCATATTGGTTCTTCCCGACTAGTCTCCTAAACTTTAGCCTGCTCTTCACCACTACTAAATTGTGATCTGAGTCGATATCTACTCCTGGGTACACCTGACAATGCAATACCTGATTTCGCAATCTCTGCCTGACCATACTGTAACCTAACTGGAATCCTCCTGAACGGAGTATTTGCTATTACTATCTGAGTTTTATTGCTAAACTCGTGTTTCTTCTTCCTCTTTCCTTCTATACGAGGCCCATATTCTCCTGCTACCCTTGCTTCTCCCCCCTCCCCCCTACCACCGCATTCCAGTCCGCTATTACTACTATAATCCGTTCAACATAAGAATAAACATGATGTAAACATTGCACTATGTATTCTTCCGCGTTTGCTGGAACAAGCATTTAACTTTGACAGCACTGGCCGGTCAGCTGGTGCAGCCAGCCTGCAGTGGCGTGCCCAGCTGCAGTTCACACGTAAAGAGGGACGAGCAGAGGAGCAATACAGCTTCGAATGTCATTCTTAAGTAGGATGAAATAATACACTGCAAATTTCCCACAATACGAACCTTTGGCGACTAGACGAAAACCGCACCACTTTATGGTTTGTAGCTTACGTACGATTGTAACTGAAAACAAGAATGATGAAAATTCCTAACCGCACGGTAATTTTTCTGCATAAGCTGTGTGTAACGCAAAAAGGTATTGAAGGATTTCACCGTGTAGTTAAATATTGTAGCCACTCCCTATCATCATCAGAATCCACAAAGCCAACCAGGCGCAGCATTTTCTCTTCTTTTATGACGAGCCATTCTACACTCCTGGAAACTGAAATAAGAACACCGTGAATTCATTGTCCCAGGAAGGGGAAACTTTATTGACACATTCCTGGGGTCAGATACATCACATGATCACACTGACAGAACCACAGGCACATAGACACAGGCAACAGAGCATGCACAATGTCGGCACTAGTACAGTGTATATCCACCTTTCGCAGCAATGTAGGCTGCTATTCTCCCATGGAGACGATCGTAGAGATGCTGGATGTAGTCCTGTGGAACGGCTTGCCATGCCATTTCCACCTGGCGCCTCAGTTGGACCAGCGTTCGTGCTGGACGTGCAGACCGCGTGAGACGACGCTTCATCCAGTCCCAAACATGCTCAATGGGGGACAGATCAGGAGATCTTGCTGGCCAGGGTAGTTGACTTACACCTTCTAGAGCACGTTGGGTGGCACGGGATACATGCGGACGTGCATTGTCCTGTTGGAACAGCAAGTTCCCTTGCCGGTCTAGGAATGGTAGAACGATGGGTTCGATGACGGTTTGGATGTACCGTGCACTATTCAGTGTCCCCTCGACGATCACCAGTGGTGTACGGCCAGTGTAGGAGATCGCTCCCCACACCATGATGCCGGGTGTTGGCCCTGTGTGCCTCGGTCGTATGCAGTCCTGATTGTGGCGCTCACCTGCACGGCGCCAAACACGCATACGACCATCATTGGCACCAAGGTAGAAGCGACTCTCATCGCTGAAGACGACACGTCTCCATTCGTCCCTCCATTCACGCCTGTCGCGACACCACTGGAGGCGGGCTGCACGATGTTGGGGCGTGAGCGGAAGACGGCCTAACGGTGTGCGGGACCGTAGCCCAGCTTGATGGAGACGGTTGCGAATGGTCCTCGCCGATACCCCAGGAGCAACAGTGTCCCTAATTTGCTGGGAAGTGGCGGTGCGGTCCCCTACGGCACTGCGTAGGATCCTACGGTCTTGGCGTGCATCCGTGCGTCGCTGCGGTCCGGTCCCAGGTCGACGGGCACGTGCACCTTCCGCCGACCACTGGCGACAACATCGATGTACCGTGGAGACCTCACGCCCCACGTGTTGAGCAATTCGGCGGTACGTCCACCCGGCCTCCCGCATGCCCACTATACGCCCTCGCTCAAAGTCCGTCAACTGCACATACGGTTCACGTCCACGCTGTCGCGGCATGCTACCAGTGTTAAAGACTGCGATGGAGCTCCGTATGCCACGGCAAACTGGCTGACACTGACGGCGGCGGTGCACAAATGCTGCGCAGCTAGCGCCATTCGACGGCCAACACCGCGGTTCCTGGTGTGTCCGCTGTGCCGTGCGTGTGATCATTGCTTGTACAGCCCTCTCGCAGTGTCCGGAGCAAGTATGGTGGGTCTGACACACCGGTGTCAATGTGTTCTTTTTTCCATTTCCAGGAGTGTATATCCCGCCAGCGTTCGACAGTGGCGTCCGAAAAAGATGGGTGCGTTAGTTCCGGTACGTCTGGCAGCTTAGCAGTCTTGTTACTTCTCGCGCCAAATCGCGCAGCTTGGCTCCACATCAGTTCTGTTGGGTTCATACTGTAATGGTGCAGTAGCAAATGTAATTGTGCAGCATTTGTATTATGTGCTCGATGCTGTGAAAATGACTGTTTTTCTCGTTTCTGTGATACTACGTCTGTGGTATAAAACGATGGACCTAGTCCAAATATAGAGGATTTGGTTTTTATTTTTGCCCTAAAAATTAAATTGTTATGATTTCTTAATTTAGACAACTTGTATGAACAGTCTTTCATGAAACATCGATAATTAAGAATTTGTATTTGAAATGGAAACAGGAATTCGAGTCCATTATGTAATTAGAAACAAGAAGACGTGCATTATTCATGAAAAATTGTGAGTTTTATAATTAGGAGATGTACGTATTTCAAATTGAACGAGAGATTTAAACTAGCGAATAACCGCATTTGGTTTATATTCCATTATGCTACTTGCCGCCGGCCGCTGTGACCGAGCGGTTCTACGCGCTTCAGTCCGGTACAGCGCTGCTGCTACGGTCGCAGGTTTGAACCCTGCCTTGGGCATCAATGTGTGTGATGTCCTTAGGTTAGTTAGGTTTAAGTAGTTTTAAGTCTAGGGTACTGCTGACCTCAGATGTTAAGTCCCATAGTGCTTAAGAGCCATTAGAACCATTTTCCATTACGCCACCGACTGCGCTATACGTTCAATAAACATTCGTTCGTGACCTGCGTTATATATAACGCTGGAGAAACTTCAAAGCCGATAATCTCCGTAAATTTATGAAAAACATTACCAACAGCCTATTTCTCGGCACTTTTTAGCCGTATTCCACATGCGTGTTTCACCACGGAACAGAAAGCAGCCTCAGCCATTTTCGTACTGCGCATTAAGAGCGCAACAATCAGAGCACAACGCTGCAGAGACAGCGACTGTACACGATTTTTGAAATAAAAACCACGTAGCTAAAGCATGATTACGAAAAACATTGACGGCTGTTAATATATTAGAATATCTTACTTTCATTTAACGCAACTTGGTAATAAGATACCTGATACACAAGTAGGACCTACTTCTAGAAGTGTAAACACCACCAGTGTACGTGTGCTACGGCTTCTGACCAATCATCGCCTTTGTTTACATCATCTTTATTCTTATGATGAACGGATTATACATTTTCATCTCCCTTTATATACTGAATCACCGCTTCAGCCCTGAAAACTGCTCTGTCACGGAACGGTTCACAGTAATTCACTCTGTCCTACCTTCCTTTTCATAACGAATCCCACTCCCGTTGTACCATTTTCTGCCGTTGTTGATATTGCCGTATACCTGTGTGACCGAAACCCATGTCTTCTTCCCATTTCGCTTCACTGAACCCCACTGTGTCTATATTGAGCCTTACCATTTGCCATTTCCTGTATCTAGATTGAGCCTTACCATTTGCCATTTCAGACTTTGCACCTTCCCTACCACAAGTTCAAACTTGAGACATTTCATGCCCCAGGTCATACAACGGAAACCTTTCGTTAGTTTTCCGCCTTTTCCTTTGGTCTCCTCCCCCTAGACAGTCCCCTGAAAGGGATCCGAATGGCTGACCGATCCGGAATCCTCTGCCAATGGGGGAATCATCAGCCCACTTTCTCGATTACAGGTCACACGTCCTTGCGTATACATACATTCGAGACTGTTCATAGCGACATCACTTTTAACGATTTGTTGGCCGTGACACGGAAATATAACGGTTTCGTCTAAAGCCTGTGTCAACGCTATATTTAAAAAGTCACTTAGTACGACATCGCTTTTTGCGACTTATCGTATAAAACTACGATGTTTAATCCAGTTTCGGGGAAACACATCGGCTGTAACGCCCAATGTTCGTTATTGGTCGTTGCGTATTCGTAGACGTAATGCTTATTTTCGAACTTTCGATTTCAGCAGATTGTTGTCTTCGAATTAGGCCTCACAACGAATACATCGTAAATGCAAAGTGCTTACGCACATCTTAGATGCGGAAAGCAAACAAATATAACAGATTACCTTAAGTAGGACAGTATATTGTAGTATGCGTTATTGTACTGTATTTAAAGTTAAAGCAACTGACTTGGCCGCGGCCATAGAAAACTGTTGTTGTTGTTGTTGTTGTTGTTGTGGTCTTCAGTCCTGAGACTTGTTTGATGCAGCTCTCCATGCTACTCTATCCTGTGCAAGCTTCTTCATCTCCCAGTACCTACTGCGACCTACATCCTTCTGAATCGGCTTAGTGTATTCATCTCTGGGTCTCCCCCTACGATTTTTACCCTCCACGCTGTCCTCCAATACTAAATTGGTGATCCATTGATGCCTCACAACATGTCCTACCAACCGATCCCTTCTTCTGGTCAAGTTGCGCCACAAACTTCTCTTCTCCCCAATCCTATTCAATACTTCCTCATTAGTTATGTGATCTACCCATCTAATCTTCAGCATTCTTCTGTAGCACCACATTTCGAAAGCTTCTATTCTCGTTTTGTCCAAACTATTTACCGTCCATGTTTCACTCCCATACATGGCTACACTCCATACAAATACTTTCAGAAATGACTTCCTGACACTTAAATCTATACTCGATGTTAACAAATTTCTCTTCTTCAGAAACGCTTTCCTTGCCATTGCCAGTCTACATTTTATATCCTCTCTACTTCGACCATCATCAGTTATTTTGCTCCCCAAATAGCAAAACTCCTTTACTACTTTAAATGTCTCATTTCCTAATCTAATACTGTCAACATCACCCGACTTAGTTCGACTACATTCCATTATTCTCGTTTTGTTTTTGTTGATGCTCATCTTATATCCTCCCTTCAAGACACCATCCATTCCGTTCAACTGCTCTTCCAAGTCCTTTGCTGTCTCTGACAGAATTACAATGTCATCGGCGAACCTCAATTTTTTTATTTCTTCTCCATGGATTTTAGTACCTACCCCGAATTTTTCTTTTGTTTCCTTTACTGCTTGCTCAATATACAGATTGAATAACGTCGGGGAGAGTCTACAATCCTGTCTTACTCCCTTCCCAACCACTGCTTGCCTTTCATGTCCCTCGACTCTTATAACTGCCATCTGGTTTGTGTACAAATTGTAAATAGCCTTTCGCTCCCTGTATTTTACCCCTGCCACCTTTAGAATTTGAAAGAGAGTATTACAGTCAACATTGTCAAAAGCTTTCTCTAAGTCTACAAATGCTAGAAACGTAGGTTTGCCTTTCCTTAATCTTTCTTCTAAGATAAGTCGTAAGGTCAGTATTGCCTCACGTGTTCCAGTATTTCTACGGAATCCAAACTGATCTTCCCCGAGGTCGGCTTCTACTAGTTTTTCCATTCGTCTGTAAAGAATTCGTGTTAGTATTTTGCAGCTGTGGCTTATTAAACTGATAGTTCGGTAATTTTCACATCTGTCAACATCTGTTTTCTTTGGGATTGGAACTATTATATTCTTCTTGAAGTCTGAGGGTATTTCGCCTGTTTCATACATCTTGCTCACCAGATGGTAGAGTTTTGTCAGGACTGGCTCTCCCAAGGCCGTCAGTAGTTCCAATGGAATGTTGTCTACTCCGGGGGCCTTGTTTCGACTCAGGGCTTTCAGTGCTCTGTCAAACTCTTCACGCAGTATCGTATCTCCCATTTCATCTTCATCTAGATCCTCTTCCATTTCCATGATATTGTCCTCAAGTGCATCGCCCTTGTATAGACCCCCTATATACTCCTTCCACCTTTCTGCTTTCCTTTCTTTGCTTAGAACTGGGTTTCCATCGGAGCTCCTGATGTTCATACAAGTGGTTCTCTTATCTCCAAAGGTCTCTTTAATTTTCCTGTAGGCAGTATCTATCTTACCCCTAGTGAGATAAGCCTCTACATCCTTACATTTGTCCTCTAGCCATCCCTGCTTAGCCATTCTGCACTTCCTGTCGATCTCATTTTTGAGACGTTTGTATTCCTTTTTGCCTGCTACATTTACTGCATTTTTATATTTTCTCCTTTCATCAATTAAATTCAATATTTCTTCTGTTACCCAAGGATGTCTACTAGCCCTCGTCTTTTTACCTACTTGATCCTCTGCTGCCTTCACTACTTCATCCCTCAAAGCTACCCATTCTTCTTCTACTGTATTTCTTTCCCACATTCCTGTCAATTGTTCCCTTATTCTCTCCCTCAAACTCTGTACAACCTTTGGTTCTTTCAGTTTATCCAGGTCCCATCTCCTTAAATTGCCACCTTTTTGTAGTTTCTTCAGTTTTAATCTACAGGTCATAACCAATAGATTGTAGTCAGTCCACATCTGCCCCTGGAAATGTCTTACAGTTTAAAACCTGGTTCCTAAATCTCTGTCTTACCATTATATAATCTATCTGATACCTTTTAGTATCTCCAGGGTTCTTCCATGTATACAACCTTCTATCATGATTCTTAAACCAAGTGTTAGTTATAATTAAGTTGTGCTCTGTGCAAAATTCTACCAGGCGGCTTCCTCTTTCATTTCTTAGCCCCAATCCATATTCACCTACTATGTTTCCTTCTCTCCCTTTTCCTACACTCGAATTCCAGTCACCAATGACTATTAAATTTTCGTCTCCCTTCACTGTCTGAATAATTTCTTTTATTTCATCATACATTTCTTCAATTTCTTCGTCATCTTTAGAGCTAGTTGGCATATAAACTTGTACTACTGTAGTAGGTGTGGGCTTCGTATGTATCTTGGCCACAATAATGCGTTCACTATGCTGTTTGTAGTAGCTTACCCGCATTCCTATTTTCCTATTCATTATTAAACCTACTCCTGCATTACCCCTATTTGACTTTGTGTTTATAACCCTGTAGTCACCTGACCAGAAGTCTTGTTCCTCCTGCCACCGAACTTCACTAATTCCCACTATATCTAACTTTAACCTATCCATTTCCCTTTTTAAATTTTCTAACCTGCCTGCCCGATTAAGGGATCTGACATTCCACGCTCCGATCAGTAGAACGCCAGTTTTCTTTCTGCTGATAACGACATCCTCTTGAGTAGTCCCCGCCCGGAGATCCGAATGGGGGACTATTTTACCTCCGGAATATTTTACCCAAGAGGACGCCATCATCATTTAATCATACAGTAAAGCTGCATGCCCTCGGGAAAAATTACGGCCGTAGTTTCCCCTTGCTTTCAGCCGTTCGCAGTACCAGCACAGCAAGGCCGTTTTGGTTATTGTTACAAGGCCAGATCAGTCAATCATCCAGACTGTTGCCCTTGCAACTACTGAAAAGGTTGCTGTCCCTCTTCAGGAACCACACGTTTGTCTGGCCTCTCAACAGATACCCCTCCGTTGTGGTTGCACCTACGGTACGGCTATCTGTATCGCTGAGGCACGCAAGCCTCCCCACCAACGGCAAGGTCCATGGTTCATGGGGGGGCATAGAAAACTAGAAAATTAAATCCCAATGTGTGCTGTTGTTTTTCAAAGAACAGAGATGGAGTAATAGGGTATTCGTCATTCATGTTTTGTGGTTACGTGTGTTAAGTACACGATTGGCCATTAAAATTGCAACAGCACGAAGATGAAATTTAACCGACACAAGAAGATGCTGTGATATGCAAATGACTAGCTTTTCAGAGCATTTTCGTGTAAGGACGAGAAATGCGTACCATCACGTTTCCGACTTTGATAAAGGTCGGATTGTAGCCTATCGCTATTGCTATTGCGGTTTATCGTATCGCGTCATTGCTGCTCGCGTTGGTCGAGATCCAATCACTGTTAGCAGAATATGGAATCGTTGGGTTCAGGAGGGTAATACGGAACGCCGTGCTGGATCCCAACGGCGTCGTATCACTAGCAGTCGAGATGACAGGCATCTTATCCGCATGGCTGTAAAGGATCGTGCAGCCACGTCTCGATCCATGAGTCAGCAGGTGGGGACGTTTGCAAGACGACAACCATCTGCACGAATAGTTCGATGACATTTGCAGCAGCACGGACTATCAGCTCGGAGACCATGGCTGCGGTTACTTTTGGCAGACAGGAGCGCCTGCGATGGTGTACTCGACGACGAACCAGTGTGCACGAATGCCAAAACCTCATTTTTTCGGATGAACTCAGGTTCTGTTTATAGCATCATGATGGTCGCATCCGTCTTTGGCGACATGGCGATGAACGCACATTTGAAGCGTGTATTCGTCATCGCCATACTGGCGTATCACCCGGCGTGATGATATGGGGTGCCATTGATTACATGTCTCGGTCACCTCTTGTTCGCAGTGGATGTTACATTTCAGATGTGTTACGACCCGTGGCTCTACCCTTCATTCAATTCTTGCGAAATCCTACATTTCAGCAGGATAATGCACGACCGCATGTTGCAGGTCCAGTACGGGCTGTTCTGGATACGTAAAATGTTTGATTGCTGCCCTGGCTCGCACATTCTCCAGATCTCTCACCAGTTGAAAACGTCTGGTCAATGGTGGCCGAGCAACTGGCTCGTCACAATACGTCAGTCACTACTCTTGATGAACTGTGGTATCGCGTTGAAGCTGCGTGGGTAGCTGTACCTGTACACGCCATCCAAGCTGTTTGACTCAATGCCCAGGCGTATCAATGCCGTTATTGCTGCCAGAAGTGGTTGTTCTGAGTACTGATTTCTCAGGACCTATGCACCCAAATTGCGTGAAAGTGTAATCACATCTCAGTTCTAGTGGAACATTTTAACGAGAAACATAGGAGCAAGTGTAGGCGTTCCTGTAATTTGTGTACAGAATACTGTCTTACCATTTTGGTACTGTTGATTAAATTTTGTGATTCAGTAACTGAAGCGGAGGTGTGTCCTTCCTGGCTGCCCTACCTCACAGCACTCACTGCAAGTTCTAAAAGTGCTCAACACCTTACCTCGTTCAGTCCAAGACCACCTTCAATATGAGTGAACCGTTAACGTCGTTGCTCCTTCTTTCTTCACTTATTGAGGGTTTTTGCATTTTGATGGCATTCTATTGCTGTACGCAGCGGACAAACGTAAGAAAAATTCCTCTTCAGTCCCTCTCCACAAATACCGCATTGTAAAAACTGTATGTAGGTGCACCGTATTTCTGCTGCTTTTCCGAAAGTCAACTCCAAGACAGCCTAAAATTTACAGACGTGAAATTATTATTAAAATCCAAAGCAAAAACCGGTTTGTGCGACTGTCAGCTATAACTACCGTAAACCGTCGGTCCCTTCTACGTCGTTACAACCGGTTTCGACTGTGTGTTGTCTCTGCTGCGGTGTACAATATATTAACACAGAAATGAAGAGTTTTGCTCAGTTCAGGCATTCGCCGGAACTAGCGAGGCCATCTCACAAAAAACAGTAAGAAAAAAGGATCGTAAAGATTCCCGTTTTCTCTCCTTGTCTTGTTTTTCTGCCATTTTCAATGATTATAATGCTTCTTTTATAAAATCACAGTTAAGTTTTTGCAACAAATACGTACTTTCTGTTTCAAATTTTTGCAATGACAAAATGTTTTACCGCCTATCACAAGTGGTTTCCATTGCGCCCTGCATCCTCGTGCTGTCGATCACTGCTGATTCTTCGACATTTTTGAAGCAGTTTCGCAGCCCTCCTCCGGCCCCTTTGACAAGGCCGCTGGCGGAACGAGTGACTTTTTGCGCCGGAAGTCTTTGGCCGCCATTGCTGATTGTTTTTATTCTAGAATTAATCAGTTACGAGGCTGGAACCGAAGACCAGGGAAATCGTGGTTATTAGTGAAATACGCGACGCGTAGACCACGGGTGCAGTAATCTACACACAAACACACACACACACGCAAACGCACAGAGAGAGGTGGTGTGTGTTGGGGGGCGGGGTGGAGGGAGAGAGAGAGAGAGAGAGAGAGAGAGAGAGAGAGAGATAGTGCCTCTCCCAATGGCACGAAAAGTAAACAAAAAAGGACAAACTACATGAAATGGCGCAAGCAGGTAGGGAAAGGGGCGGTGCAGAATGTCCGGGGGCCCCCCCTATCACCCAAACGAAAGTACTTACGACGTAGGTACCATGTACTGAAATTGAAAGATACTTTGATTTCCAATCGCACGACAAAAGGGGGATACGTCTTGTCAGTAGTCAGTCAGGCCAAAGATAGATTTGAGCTGTCTACACATTCGTAGCACTATCAGCTCTGTGTCGCTCTCTTAACCAAAACCAAATGTTGGCCTTGCTTGAGTTCAGTTTTGTTAACCACTTCAGTTAATTGCAGTTGAATGTAATGTAACTGCTACCGTTTATTGTTTGTGTGCTGTTGTGATAGTTTATGATTATGAATAAGTTCGTAACGGGAACGAACAGGCAAATGGATTTTGATTCGTCCGCCAGCGTTATGGTGAGTTAAAAATATGTACATACTACTGTCATTGCCTGATTACCTGACTATAGCAGCACTGGAGTCGTCATTCGGAGGCTGGTAGAGCTTTGGGGTTGCCATATTTCAGTATTTCACAAGGCAGCGAAGCGGTAAATATCATAGAAAACAACATTAAATTATAATTAGTGCACAAGAATACACTCGGATTCAGTTGTGTCGCCCAAAAATCGCTATCATCAAGAAAACTATCGCCTAAATGGCGATGGCTGTATTCCTTTCAAAAATGTTGCCCAGTTTTCTGTCATTAGTGGACAAAATGCCGAAAGGTGACACAATCTTATCACCTGGGTAGTATCAGTTATGAAAGTCAGTTCCGATATGGAACCATTTTTTGGCTGGGGTGGGGGTGGGGGTACAGGATGAGACAGCGCATTCTTTAGTTCGTTCGTTTCTTAAAGTGCACTGCTTGAATTCCTCCGAGCCGGCAGCGCCCTTCATCCCTCCCTCACCCTTTCGTACAAAATCTATTTCTGCTCTTGTGACACCGCAGTAACTGAAGCCAGCAACTTCATGCACAGTTAAATCGTAAAGATGTGTCCTCATCCATGCAGTGTCAAATGACTAAACGTGCACGTGTAAAGGAAAAACAAGCTATGTCAGAATTAAATCGTTTGTTGCGGGGCATTTTATTTTATTGTACAACAACCGGTTTTCCTCGATTCTCCACCGACCCCGGGTAGTTCAGCGAGCCGAGCTGCTGAGCTAGCAATCCCTGGATTCGGGAGGTGATGTGGTTTGAATCCATCCTCCGTCAGCGTTGAAAATGATTTTCAGTGGATTCCCATTTTCAGTTTAGTCAAATGCCAGGGTTGGCTCCTTACTATAGCGCACAGCCAGTTGTCTCCGAGCGCCTTTCTTTCCTGAGAGATTCCACTTCCCTTAAAGACGCAGCCCCTCTGCTTAAATGAAAACAGCTGCATCGAGGGCATGCCAAGCATCTGTTTCGAGACACCCGGCGCTAAAAGCAACATGACAAATAAATGATAACCCAAATGCTCCTCATTTAGGGTCGCGCAAGTCTGCTGGATTGTTGTGCAAGGCAGAAAATTATCTCCCTTATATTGCAAGAAGTGGCAGATGCATACTTAAATGAGAAAATTTGGGAAAGCGTAACACTGGATAATTCGACATCGTTTGCATTTTCGCCGTCAGAAATTATTGTACCTTCTCTGTGAAACAGACGTCTCTCTATTCCTTTACACTCACAAGGGCAGCTCACCTGCTCCCTACAGATTTATGGTCTCTGCAGGGCTCGGCCAGAAGTCAATGCGACATAAATGGGGGCTCCAGAAGGCCAAGCGTTTGGCAAACAGCAGGTGTTTTGGGGCGGGTCGGACGAGGAATGAGTCATTTGTCAGCACAGCTCCCAGTCAGCGGTTGGCGCACCAGAGACAGTTCAGAGCGGTAAACCGAGGGTCCTGGGGCAGAGTCCCTATATGTAATCTTTTTAGCTTTTTCCTTTCATTTCGTATGTCACATGCACTACAAATAAAACGGAATAATACTCCAGACATTGTATTTATTAGTATTTTAATAAAAGGCACGAAAACGAAACGAAAAGTAAAATTTGAGATTGCGAATGTAAGGGCAAGCAGAAAAGTAATACCTTAGAAATTTGTTGTCTGATAACTCTTAAAAGTGCTTTAAATAAATCAAACTTTATTAACGTTCGACATTTCCTCTGGACGGACAACTAGCATAAATGTTAAGTCATTTTCTATTACTTTCAAAAATTACATTTTCATTAAAATTTAATCTCGCTTTGTACTGCTTAAAAAATCTCCGCCAATTGGCATTTTTATACATAGATCAGAGATTATAAGGACGTTTTGGAGTACTTGCACACCATTTTTTTACTGGCAAGAGAACTCCGCGTTTAACACGTTTTTATAACTCTTTTCTGTGGCTACAATTATTTGCACCGCCATTACTGGCATTATTACAAGTTCATTTCTATTTGGCAACGATTCTAACCAACATAAACCACTGCCACTATCTGCTAAACACTGCACCTCCTCGTTACACCCTTGCTGAATATTTACTGGCTGACTCAACACCTTCGTTTCATTGCTGGTGTCAGAACCCTCCTCCAACAAATCGTTCACAGCCTCCCTTCAATCGAAACCTTCTCTGTTTCCAGAAGTTACACACATTTTTGCAGAATTACCCTTTTCACTTTTCTCCCTATTCTATTCACTAAATGAAAGCTCAAATTTTTTCCAGCGTTTCGTCATTCTCCCTTTCCTTTCTGTCTCTCCCTTTTTCCAACAATTAGTTGGCTGACCCCATTTTGGTCACCATTTACCTGCCTCTCCCTTGTAGCCTCACCAACGTCGTCATTTATAGACGCTAGTATTTCTTCTACACTGACATAACTAATCTCCTGTAATTCTGCACCTTCTGTACTTCCTCCATCCCCGGAACATGACTCGACTTCAACTTGGTTACTAAAGACTTCCTGGCAATCATGTTCTGTCAGATTTTCCGCAAATACATCACCCACTTCGTCTGCAACACAGTGCTTATTTTGTGTGTCCGTCCAAAAAATCCCCTAAACCTGCGTTAAATGTACAGATTTGCATATAGCGCGTTCCGCCTGTTACTACATTCTTTTGCTCCTCACAATTCCTGGCTGTTTAGGTCTAACACGTACGTAGGGTTTTGCTAGCGGGTTCAAATTAGTACTTCCCATCTCCCATCTTGTAAGTAAGTTTTCACAGACGCCATTTAGTTTAACGGATTCTCGGATTCTGTACCATTTCTTATGTCCACCACCATTTGCTGTCGCCTTGGCGTTACATCGTCCTGTCACACCGGAGAAAACGGTCGATAATAGTGCACCTGCTTCCCATTACTTCGCCTATCATTTGGTGGATAGCGCCACCTCTCGGCACCTCTGCCCCTGCTATTTCCACGGTACTCGCCAATTGTGTTAACGTTTACACTGTGCCGCGGTTCTGCATTGTTCGGTCGTTCGATACAACGTCTACTTCTACGTGATTACACCGCTATTCACAATAAACTGTCTGGCAGAGGGTTCAATGAACCACCTTCGTGCTGTCTCTCTACCATTCCACTCTCGAACGGCATGCGGGAAAACGAGCACTTCTGTTTTTCTGTGTGAGCCCCGATTTCTCTTATCGTGATGATCATTTCTCCCTATGTAGGTGGGTGGCAACAGAATGTTTTCGCAATCGGAGGAGAAAATTGGTGATAGAAATTTCGTGAGAAGTTCCAGTCACAACGAAAAACGCCTTTGTTTTAATGATTGCCACTCCAATTGACGTATCGTGTCTGCGACACTACCTCCCTATTTCACGATAGTACAAAACGAGCTGCCCTTCTTTGTACTTTTTCGATGTCATCCGTCAGTCCCACCTGATAGGGATCCGACACCGCACAGCAATACTCCAGAATAGGACGGACAAGCGTGGTGTAAGCAGTCTTTTTAGTAGACCTGTTTCTCCTTCTTTCTGCCAATGAATCCCAGTATTTGGTTTGCTCTACCCACAGTGTTATCTATGTGATCGTTCCAATTTAGGTTATTTGTAATCGTAATCCCTAAGTATTTAGCTGAATTTACAGCCCTCAGTTTTGTGTGTCTTATCGCGTAATCGAAATTTAGCTAAATTCCTTTAGTACTCATGTAAATAACATCAAACTTTTCTTTATTCAGAGTCAATAGCCACTTTTCACACCATACAGATATATTATCTAAATCATTTTGCGAGTCAAGGCGGTAAATCACAGCATCATCTGCGAACAATCTGTGATGGCTACTCAGATTGTCTCCTATGTCGTTAATATAGATCAAGAACAATCGAGGGCATATAACACTTCCTAGGGGAACGCCGGATATTACTTCTGTTTTACTCGATGACTTTCTGTTACTACGAACTGTGACCTTTCTGACAGAGAATCACGAATCCAGTGGCACAACTGAGGCGATACTCCGTAGGCACGCAGTTTTGTTAGAGGATGCTTGTCAGGAACCGTGTCGCAAGCTTTCTGGAAACCTAAAAATATGGAATCAATTTGACATCTTCTGTCGATAGCACTCATTACTTCATTAGCATAAAGAGCTAGTTGTGTTTCACAAGAATATTTTCTGAATCCGTGCTGACTGTGTTAATAAATCGTTTCCTTCGAGGTACTTCATAATGTTCGAATACAGTATGTGTTCCAAAACCCTACTGCAAATCGACGTTAATCAGATGGGCCTATAATTCAGCAGATTACTCCTACTTCCCTTTTTGGGTATTGGTGTGAGTTGAGCAATTTTCGAGTCTTTAGGTACGGATCTTTCTGTGAGCGAGTGGTTGTATATAATTGCTAAATATGGAGCTTTTTTTATCAGCATACTCTGAGAGGAATCTGACTGGTATAAAATTCGGACCAGAGGCCTTGCCTTTATTAAATGATTTTAGCTGCTTTGTCACACCGAGGATATCTACTTCTATATTTCTCATCTTGGCAGTTGCTCTTGATTGGAATTCAGGGATATTTACTTCGTCTTCTTAGCTGAAGGAGTTTCGAAAAACTAAGTTTAATAACTCTGCTTTAGTGGCACTGTCATCAGTGACTTCACCGTTATCGCGGAGTAAAGGTATTGATTGCGTCTTGCCACTGGTGTGCTTTATGTATGACCAGAATCTCTTTGGGTTTTCTGCCAGATTTCGAGACAGAATTTCGTTGTGGCAATTATTAAAAGCATCTCGAATTGTAGTACGCGCTATATTTCGTACTTCTGTAAAACTTAGCCACTCTTGGGGATTTCGAGTGCTTTTAAATTTGGCATTGCAACAACGACCTGACGCGTCTTGTGTACCATATGGGATCAGTACCATCAGTCATTAATTTATGTGGTACATATCTCTCAGTTGCTGTCGACACTATCTCTTTGAAAACATACCACAACTTTTCTACACTGGTTTGCCTGCTCCTCCTCATACATCATCTTGTCAACTCTCTCCAAATAACTAACGAATTTATGGAAGTCATCCCTCGGAGCTGCAATAATTTTGTTTCGCCAGTTCATGGGCAGTTATAATACCTTACAAAATTCTTTTGGATGTACATTTCCTGTTGGATCAAAACGTAAAAACTGCATGTTAGCGACATATGATATTTCAGACGATTCTGCTACAAAACTACACCCACAAGTGTTAGTTCCATGTCTGAGGTTAGTTTCAACTTGGCATAATCTACTGCTATGCTCACCCGACTTACTTTCAACCTCTTCTACTGGTTAGTCAGCTGAAGAACATTTTCTTCTGACACACCCACTAGGTCACACACACTTTTAACTTCATCCATACATTTGGCATATTCTTTTATCACATCTACCCTTCGTTTGCAATAGTAACTTTTTTCAAGGCATCTGTTACTTCAATTTTTACAGTTCTAATGGATTGTTGGGAGTTATTCTCAATTTGAGAAATTTTGCCATCTACATTCTAACGACTTCAAATCATTTTCTCACTTTTTTTTTTTAAACTGCAGTTTGCCTTACAAGTTTTTCGTTGATTTTCTGGCCAATTGTTTCGGCAAAACTAGTATGTTCATCTTTTATAGAACCCTTTATAGCTGCAAACATTTACTGCATACATCTTGGTTCTATTTTCTGCATTACTGTTTCCTGTTTATGTTGTTCCACCGATACTATACGAAATTTTGTATCCAAATTTGACACATTTGATTTAGTTACACTCCTAGCATTGCCATCACAGAACTGGTTGTTACCGATTTCATGCTTATGTCACTTCCAGGCTCTACATTATCTCCACCAGTTACATTAACTGACGTACTTGAAGCAGCTTCTACTCCACAGCCCGTAAATAACAAAGAAACATCGTCAAAAATCTCCTCTTTTTACTGTAACATCTACTAGGCCTACTCCTCTCTGTTCAGCCCTGCTGGTTTGTGAAGCACTTATATTCATTGAGGATCCGTCCTCTTTTTATCGTATTTTAAAATGTTTATCACCTTCCATGTTACTCTTTCAAAACACACACACACACACACACACACACACACACAAATGTAACAAACTTACCGTTCATTGAATGCTGCTGCCTCGGCATGCTGAAACGGAGTGTCAGGCCACCTCAGCCTGCCGTACCAGTGTAAGGGTCCCCACTCATCGTGTAAGTTGGCATCATTGCTGTTATGTACTGCTGCTCGTTGATACCGCTATGACGCCGTCTGCTGCCTCGCTGCGCTCTGTATTACATCTTCTTTCTTGTCAGTCTGTCCGGCGTCGCGAAATGGGTTGGGTTCAAAATTCCGTGTGTACCGATTTACTAAATTTTTCATTATCGTTGACTATACGGTCTCTCACTAAATTTCCCTCAACCACGGATTCAATGTACCACGGCTTTTTTACTGTTTCCCCGGCATGTGCTCCATGTGCGTCAGCACGGTTCCTGTTGCCTGCACCTACCTGTGAACTCGTTGCAGCAGATCACTGGCAGGAAGGCCGAGCAGAAACCTGCCGCACTGCGACTCGCACCAGGCTGCATACAGCGTAACTATTCTGAGAATTGGGAAAAGGTCTTAATTTAGACTGAAAGGTAGAAGTACTGACAAAATTTTGGTATATTCTGAAATTTAGAATTAAAAGTTCGCTGCCAAGCCGGTGCTAATCGTAACACACTCATGCGCAAACCCTTTCATTCATGTTAGCATCTGTGGTAACGTATTTCCCGAAATCTGAACAGCTGCTAAGCAAGGATTGTTCTTAAACGCAAATGCTCGCCACACTATTAAGTTTATCAGTGTCTAATTAATACAATCAAGTTTTTGGTCATCGATCTTCTCAATGTGCCACGTGATAATTACTTACAAAATATGTATTTCCTAAAACGTCTGCATTCAATGTCTAAAATTTCTCACACTAGTTCGTACAGCGTTTCTCAGTATAACAATGATCTGCATATTTACACATTCACGCATCATTCACACTGCTGAAACGTATAAAAAACTGTACAAACATAAATAAACAAAAAATAATTTAAGAAATCAACAGAACAATTCACGAAAACATTCTCTTGACCTGTTTGTTGAATGTGTCTGCCCCCTACTTTACTCTGGTGGATGAAAATTAGAACCACATACTCTGCTGAGCCCGATTCAGACCGTCTGCCACTGTACATGAATCAGTCATTCTCCCGATAAAGTCTCGAGATAGGAGCTCACTCGTAGACCCCCTGTGTGAAACAACTCCTGCATAACCGCTAGTGAAATGACGAATAATACAGACTCAGGTCATAAAACAATCTACATCTACCCCGCAGGGGGTCCACAACTCTTCTGTGGATACGTGCGTAGCGAGCACAGGACCCCGAGCTAATGTGGCCTTCCTTCCTTTCCGGGCTGCATACCTTCCTTTTCCGCATCCTTCCATATCCCCCATTTTTGCCCCCCCCCCTCCCCTCACCTCTGGCTCCTTCCTCCCCTTTCTTCCCCTCTGGCAGTATGGTTTGTGCCTACGTCCGGTGACGGATGCTCGTAAATGTAACGCATTCTTTGCCTTCTCTGCTTGTATGTCTTCATCATTCCTTTGTCCTTCTCTTTTCCTTACCTCTTCTCTTTACCCTTTTCTCCGCTGCGGCGTTTGAGACCTCTCTTCTTTCCTTTCCCTTTCTTTGTTTTTCCCTTTCTCTTTCTTCCTGTGCGTGTCTGAAGGCCGACCCACGCATTTTTGTGCGTAGCCGGTGACGGTGTAAAGCGTAATTCCCCGCCCCGGGTAGACAGGTAGGACACATACGTACCCCCTGGTAACGGCCAGGTCCAGGCCCAGGGAGGGGTGATTACCCGAGCTGATACCTTCCAAAAGTGCCGACTGGTCCGTCCGTCTCACCTGAGGCGGGAGTGCCCTCAGAGAGGGCCCCCACAAGGGAGGAGCGCGCCATCGGAGACGCCGGTAATCGTGGGGGATTCTTCCGCAATGGTTTCCTCACCTTCCACTATGTCTGCTAACAAGCGTAAGTAAGTTCACTGTCTCAGCCACAGACAGTTCTTCAATCGTTGCCACAGTTCCTTGTTGTTTCTCAGTCTGACGAAGGTCACGACTTCTCCACGGTCAACCCTTTCATTATTCAGAAAGGTGTCGACGCAATTGCAGCTCCTGTAAAGTCTTGTTCCAGATTACGGAATGGCACCCTGTTGTTAGAAACAGTCAGTGCCTAAAGTTCAACTCCCATCAAAAATCAAAGCAGGCTATGAGATAATTTCCGTTCGCCCTTACGTCCCAAACCCTACGCGTGGCTATCGGTGTCAGCAGTTCAATCACACCAGCCAGTCCTGTTCCAATCCGGCCAAATGTGTTACGTGTGGCAAGGATGCCCATGAGGGTGCTTGTCCACCTCCATCCCCTCACTGCATCAACTGTATGGGTTACCATGCTGCTTCCTCTCGAGATTGCCCCATTTTTAAAGACGAAAAGCTCATCCAGGAAATCAAAGTGAAGGAATTCGCCAGTCGACAGCCCACCGTGCCTCAGACAGGAAAATACAGCACTGTCCTTGCTTCTCCTCGGCCAACAAAGGAGGCGGCCACGCAGACTTGCGACCTCACCTTCAGTGCCACGGTCGTCAGATCGGCCAGCGCAAAGATCGCCCGTTCAACCTCACCACTTTCGCCTGCCCACTCTATGGCTCACCCTTCATCGGGTTCTGCTAAATCTCGAGCCCAAAAGTCAGACACCTAGTCTTCCAAAAAAGAGCATACTCATGACGATTTTTTACGTACCCCAACTTCACAACCATCGGTTTCTCCTTCATCTAAACATCATGTTTCTAAGAAGGCTAATAAGAAACCCAGTTCATCTCCTCCTCCGCCAAGGCGTGTCCCATCTACAGCACAACCTGGCGGAAATCGCCCTCGGCCGTCTTCTGTGTCGCCGAAGCGCACTGCTGGCGGCCGATCAACCGGCCGATCGCTGGTGGCAGGAGCTGCTCCTGACCAACCTATGGATCATGAACTTCTGCCTTCGGCTGAATGCCATTCCGTGCTGTCGGTCGCAAGCTCTGAGCAGTCGAGTTGACGGCAACCTTGGTCACATTCCTCCATTTTCTGTTCCCCTTATGTCCATTATCCACTGGAATATCCACGGCATTCGAGCCAATAGGGATGAATTGTCGATCCTCTTACGATCCTACTCGCCGGTCATCTTCTGTCTTCAGGAAACAAAGCTGCGTCCCCATGACCGCTTTGTTCTCCCTCATTTTCAGTCCGTCCGATATGATCTCCCCTCTGTTGAAGGCACTCCAGCCCATGGAGGACTCATGATTGTTCTCCACGATACTCTCCATTATCATCCAATCCCCTTAAACACTTCCTTCCAAGCTGTCGCCGTCCGTCTTTCCCTTTCCGGATACGCGTTCTCTCTTTGTACTGTATACATTCCATCATCCACACCAATGGCACGAGCTGATCTCCTTCATCTTCTTGGTCAGCTTCCACCCCCCTATTTGCTGGTTGGGGACTTCAATGCCCACCACCCGCTTTGGGGATCTCCACATCCTTGTCCACGTGGCTCACTATTGCTAGACGTCTTCCACCAAGCGGATCTAGTTTGCCTCAACACTGGGGTCCCTACATTTTTGTCTGCCTTCACGACCAATTTATCTCATTTGGAACTTGCGGTCGGTACTGTTCCGCTAGCTCGGCGCTTCGAATGGGTCGCCCTTGATGATACACACTCGAGTGACCACTTTCAATGTGTCCTTAGACTGCAGCCTCAACTGCCATATATGCGCTCGCGACGCTGGAAGTTTGCCCAGGCCGACTGGACACTTTTTTCGTCGCTGGCGTCATTCGATGACCGTCACTTTCCCAGCGTCGACGATGAGGTCACACACATTACCGACGTTATTCTTACAGCTCCGGAACGTTCAATACACGCACCTCCGAACTGCTCCGCCGCCCCCCAGTTCCTTGGTGTAACGAGGCATGCCGTGACGCAATACGTGAGCGGCGACGTGCTCTCCGCGTTTTCCGCCACCATCCTACTTTGGCCAACTGTATCCGCTATAAGCAGTTCCGAGCGCGATGCCGTCGTGTCATCCGCGATAGCAAGAAGGCAAGCTGGAAATTCTTTATTAGCTCATTTAACACCTTCACTCCCTCCTCGGAAGTTTGGAGTCGGCTTCGACGGTTCTCAGGCGCGCCTAGTTTCTCCCCGGTCTCTGGGCTCACTGTCGCGCATGTTACATTAGTGGACCCCGTCGCAATTTCTAACTCATTGGGTCAGCACTTTGCTAAGATTTCGAGCTCTTCAAATTACCCGCCAGCGTTTCTCCCGAAGAAACGTGCAGCGGAAGTGTGACCTCTTGCTTTCTCCTCTCAAAATCGCGAAAGCTACAATACTGTTTTCTCCATGCGGGAACTCCAACATGCACTCTCTTCTTCTCGCTCCTCCGCCCCAGGACCGGATGGTATCCACGACCAAATGTTGCTGCAATTATCAACCCATAGTCTGCGTTACCTCCTTCGCCTTTATAATCGAATTTGGACCGACAGTACTTTTCCCAGACGATGGCGGGAAGCTATCGTCGTTCCTGTTCCGAAACCTGGAAATTTAGCTTGGTGGCTGGAATCCCGCAGTCTTTTAACACCTGCCCAATGCGGATTCCGAAAGCATCGTTCTGCCGTTGACCATCTTGTTGCTCTCTCCACTTGTATCATGAATAATTTTCTCCGAAAACGCCAAACAGTAGCAATATATTTTGATCTGGAGAGAGCATACGATACCTGTTGGAGGACAGGTATCCTCCGCACACTGTTCTCTTGGGGCTTTCGAGGTCGGCTGCTCCTTTTTCTTCGCGAATTTATGGCAGAGTGTACATTTAGGGTGCGGGTGAACACTACTCTCTCCCGTACTTTCTCCCAAGAAAACTGGGTACCCCAGGGCTCCGTGCTGAGTGTTGTACTGTTTGCCATTGCCATCAAATCCAATTATGGATTGTCTCCTTCCTGATGTCTCGGGCTCCCTCTTTGTGGACGATTTTGCGATCTACTACAGCTCAACGGACCAGCCTTCTTGAACGACGTCTTCAAGGATGTCTCGATCGCCTCCACTCTTGGAGCATCGAAACCGGCTTCCGTTTTTCTCCCAGTAAGACCGTTTGTGTTAATTTTTGGCGACGTAAGGAGTTTCTTCCACCCTCCTTACATCTAGGACCTGTCAACCTTCCGTTTTCGGACGTCGCTAAATTCTTGGGTCTTATGTTTGACAGAAAACTGTGCTGGTCCTCCCACATTTCGTATCTTTCGGATCGCTGTCTGCGATCCCTCAACACCCTCCGTGTCCTGAATGGTACCTCCTGGGGAGCGGACCGAGTGGTCCTTCTCCGCCTCTATCGCGCCTTAGTGCGCTCGAAATTGGACTATGGAAGCATAGTCTACTCCTCTGCTCGGCCGTCTATTCTTCGGCGTCTCGACTCTATCCACCACCGTGGATTACGTTTAGTGTCTGGAGCTTTTTACACCAGCCCTGTGGAAAGCCTTTATGCTGAGACTGCTGAACCTCCGCTGTCCAATCGGCGAGCAGTCCTTCTGCGTCGTTATGCAAGCCATCTGTCTTCCATGCCTGCTAATCCAGCCCATGTCATTTTTTTCGACGCCTCCTTTGATGTAGGGTATGCAGGCCGCCCCTCCTCCCTACTACCACCGGGAGTCCGCTTCCGTCAACTGCTCCATTCACTTTCCTTCCGCTTCCCTAAAACCTTCTTGACAACTTGGGGTACAGCACCGCCTTGGCTCCGTCCCCGGATCTGCCTGCTCCGAGACCTTTGTCGATTTCCCAAGGATGGACCCATTCACTTGTTTGTCGGGCATTTGCTGCTCTATGTGCACAAATGACGGACGCCACATTTATTTACACCGACGGCTCGAAAACATCGTTAGGTGTAGGGAGTGGCTATATTGTTGGCGACACCCCAAATCACTTTCGGCTTCCCGACCAGTGTTCGGTTTATACTGCGGAGCTTTACGCTGATCTCCAGGCTGTCCACTACATCCGCCGCCATCGGCGGATACAGTACGTTATCTGCTCAGATTCTCTCTGCTCTCTCCTCAAAGCTCTTTACCCTGTGCACCCTCCGGTCCACCGGATTCAGGACTGTCTGCGCTTGCTCCACCTGGGGGGTGTCTCGGTGGCGTTCCTCTGGCTCCCGGGACACGTTGGTATCTGCGGAAATGAGGCGGCCGATGTTGCAGCCAAGGCTGCAGTCTCTCTTCATCGGCCAGCTATTCAATCGATTCCCTTCGGCGATCTACGGAGCGTTTTATGTCGTCGTGTTGTTCATTTATGGAACGCGCATTGGTCGACACTTCCCCAAAATAAATTAAGGGACGTGAAAACTCCTCCTTGTGCTTGGACCTCTTCCTCCCGAACGCGTCGTCGGGAGGAGGTAATTTTAACTAGACTCCGGATAGGGCACTTTTTTAGCCATCGACATCTTTTAAGCGGCTATCCTCCCCCACTCAGTCCCCACTGCTCTCAGCTGTGGACGGTAAGACACCTTTTAATTGAGTGCCCCTATTTTAATCCGTTACGCGCCCGTCTACAGCTGTCGCCTGATATATCGTCCATTTTAGCAGATGACACGCGCTCAGCCGATCGCGTTCTCGAATTTATTAGTGCCAGTGAAATGACGTCAGTCATTTGAAGCTTTTTTTGGGACAACCAACCCCTTTCTGTAGTGGATTTTTAAGCCTTCCTTCTGCTTTTAGTTTCTCCAATTTTCTGACTTTCGTTCCCATTACTGCTGGTTTCCGTTTTCGGTTTTTACTGTTTCCTAAGTCACAGACCAGGCGCTAATGACCATAGCAGTTTTGCGCCCAAAAACCAAAACAAAAAAAAAACAAACAAAAAATTACATGAGCATAACGAATGTAAATACAACAATTTGCAATAAACCTGTCACGAGTACTCACGACGGCCACTTTCACCCAGAAGCCATACTTCCCCATTCATCGCATCTTTCAGAGCGATTCTGGGCTAGGTGCTTTACCAGGATAGTTCTCATACTTTTCTATTTAGTCTTATTCCTTCCAGGCCGTCATCGTAGGATTCCGATCTCGCCGTTTCTCCTCTTACAAATATTGTTCTTTAAATATGACTCAATAGCCTTGTGAAACCTTTACACAGTCCGCAGCTCGTGGTTGTGTGGTAGCGTTCTCGCTTCCCACGCCCGGGTTCCCGGGTTCGATTCCCGGCGGGGTCAGGGATTTTATCTGCCTCGTGATGACTGGCTGTTGTGTGATGTCCTTAGGTTAGTTAGGTTTAAGTAGTTCTAAGTTCCAGGGGACTGATGACCATAGATGTTAAGTCCCATAGTGCTCAGAGCCATTTGAACCAAACCTTTACATAGATATCAAAACATACGGTTAATGACAATCTTACCACCGATATACGGGTATACAGAATGTCTTATACCAGGCGAGGGTGTTCGAGCCTTCGGACTGCCTACGCTCTTACCTTCGCTTCCAACGTTACCGGCACGTAGTGAGGTTTCCCAGACAACACTTGACATACCCGTACTGGATCTGTGCAATACGCTTTTGCATTACACGTATCTGACGCAGATATATTTTACGGTGTTTAAGTTAGAATTTCCATCACCCTTCTTAGCTAAGATAAAGAACGAGAGAATGTTACGCATTCTGTTCGGTCCGCCAAGAAGCGAGCGGTATTGCTGGAATAGTGCCGAACATTACTTCATTCTCTTCAAAAACTAAATGACATTCTAAGCTACGTATATTGTCTGCTCGTCCCTTCTTACGATTTAACTGCAACGTTCAAATCGCGGCAGGTTAATTGAACCAGCTCGCTGGTACGGGTAACGCACAGCGGAAAACGTATCCTTACTGCACTGCAGTCAGCTCGGCTGCCGCTCCTCGTGAAACGCGACTCAATGAGATCCCAGCAGAAGCGGAATAACACACAGTGTAATGTTTACATCCGGTTTACTCTCATGCTGGTCGTAGAATAACGGCCAGCTAATGTATTTGATACTGTAAATTCCAGAGCTTCTCATGGCAGTCTGGTTCACTCAAAGAGCGAAACCGGACAACAAAACACACTCAGTGCGACCGGTGGCTATCGTCGAAAACTTCCACAGCCGTTCCAGACACACGGCTAGTCGCTGCTGAGCCGACGGACATGGGAGCACCGGCAGTGGGGACCCGGCGGCAGCCAGACGGCGACGCTTTGGTGTTCCCGCCAGCAGACCCAACTGCAAGAGAGGCCGGCCGGATTTGCCGTCTGCACACACTGAACAGTTCTCGGCCTCTTTTCCGACATGAGGAAACGGGGTATTTGCGAAAATTGCGATAAACAGAACACTGGACAAAAAGAAACTATTCTGCATATATGACTGCATTGCTTTACTAACGTACATAAAAACTAAATTTTATACACATAAAGACACATTCTAACAATGCACTTCAAAACATGCTTGTAATGCCACTGCTTCATATGATAATTCATTGCTTTTTCCAGGAACTGATTAACATTGAAAATGAGAAGCTGAAAGAAGGATTTCTGACAAATGAACGATAATGTAGACATCAAAAATAAGCAAACAGTTTAGCTACTGTACGGCGTGCCCTGCTACTAACTTGGTACTTATCAGAAGACCTAACAGCTTCCGAAAGCTTTGACTAGGTTAGTAGCAGATTGCAGAAATCCTTGCAGGGAAGATCTTCATAACGAGTCTATAACAATTGCTTCAACAGTTTGTCGTAAAACGGTTTTTGCTAACAATCCAAAAGGAATTCACAGTTGAAAATACTCTTTCCACAACAGCATTTGTGCCTGGTAAAGCACGAGCAAACCTCACATGCGTCTCTATATTTTTACATGAAGTACCTGTACTTTAAAGTGTATGGAATACATCACACCATCTCTCAAGAGTTTCCAAATTAGCTTTTTTCCCATTCCTCAAGTTTCTGGGATACAATTTTGTTCAGGCATCCTGTCTCAACTGAAATGTTGCACATCAGTCTACTGTCTTAAGAATTTCAGACAATTTAAAAGTTAAGCCCAAGAAACGGAAATTTTCAGTGCCACCCAATGAAACTATTTCAGAGGATGAAACACACAAGTTCTTCCCTTCTCTAAAAAAGTCACAAAAGTGTCATAAAATAAATTGATAACAGGCTCATACCGGACTGAAAATGCATTCCTCTACCAAGTTAATTAAATTCGAAAAACCAACTGAAGTTTGAAGTTTACCAAATTTCCTGTCACCGATTTTTTTTTCTTTAAGCAGCTCTACCTCTTTAGCTGAATGTGTAACTGAAATCGTGGTTGTTTCAAACTTATGGATTGACTCTGAAAAGATTTTCATTAGCTTTGTGTGAAATGAAGCCAAACACGTGTCCGTGGGTTCTCACAAAATTTGCACCAATGTAAGACACCTATCCTGAGACAGAAAATAAGATTTCAGAGGTTTATACAGATCAATAACTCTTGTAACTCCCGGCAACAATGACAACCATCTAGTGTTAATACTACCTAGAACTTGTTTGTATTCAGTATCAACGAAATCACAGAAGTATTTCAGTTTCTCCACACGCTGAGTGTAAATGTGAAAATACTGGAAAAACTTAATTCGCTGTCGTTTCTGTGTCAGTGGGGAGAATTTCTGCACTCTACCACCGCTCTGTACCACGTGGACAGCACAACAGATGCCTTCAGTGCTCATCTCGAGAACGCCGTTGAGTTTGCAATAAACATTGTTTGTTCCTGCCATCTTGTGCCTACCAACGTTGAAATTACAATTATATGCACAAAATGTGACAATCTCGTAAACTATATTTTTCTTTTTTTAAAATACCCAGACTACAGTTAGCTAATAATGCTACCGCTTCTCCGCCATTGTTCATAAGAGAGATTATGTAGCGCTGACCAACTTTCTGCACGAATGAATTATCCAGCTAGAATCGGCACCAACTTCCACGTTTTGTCATTTGATGCATCATCAGCCATCACAGGGACATTGCATCTTCAAATCCTGACTGAACTTAACGTACTGCGTAAGGCCATAAAACGTTCACTTAGATGCACTCGCATTTTGTCCTAGAACATGTTTCTTCTGAAACAGGTCTCTGATGACAAGAACCATGCAGTCCTTTAACGGCAAGATCGTATGTGTTTTGCGGTAGCGATGCTTTCATCTTCGTCTGTTTGTAGTTCATTCGTACTAACAAAGCAAGAAGTTACACTGTCAGTTTCCGAAGAAACTGGAAAATGGTTCAAATGGCTCTGAGCACTATGGGACTCAACATCTTAGGCCATAAGTCCCCTAGAACTTAGAACTACTTAAACCTAACTAACCTAAGGTCATCACACACACCCATGCCCGAGGCAGGATTCGAACCTGCGACCGTAGCAGTCCCGCGGTTCCGGACTGCAGCGCCAGAACCGCACGGTCACCGCGGCCGGCGAAGAAACTGCACACAGGTACTTACTTTTCTTCGTGTGATGCGTTATATCGGCAAGCCATCGATGTTTGTTCAGTGGAAAAAACTGAACGACGCAGCACACATTTTACCTTCGTATAGTCGTGGTTTCCTTCAAAAAAGGGAACTCGTCTTCCATGGTTTTAGAGCAAGACGATTTTCGTTTCCCCGTTTTAACGGGCTCAAGCTAGTTTCACACAACGGACAACAGAGAATGGAGCGCACTGAAGCAAGTTTGCCAAATCTAGTGTTGAAACTGCCGCCTGCTTCTCATTGTTCTCTCAAACAGTCTGAAGACATCGTGTCGGTCGCATCTACTGTAAATGTATGTCATCGACCAGTGAATAGCTAGTTCGTAACTGCAAGTGCAATTGCACGTTGATAGCCCTGTAACGTTCTTTAACGAAAACTTGTTACATGCGTCCGTTATTTCTGCAGCAGTAAATGATGGATACGAATCGCGAAGCTCACGCTTGAGTCACTTTCACCGAGCGTGATGACGGGAAATCTTCTGTTCACACCTCTCCTCATCCTGTGACCAAAATACAGCTTCTGTATTCCATCTTTGAATTCTAGACAAAGCAAGACTCACGAAAATGTTTAGAAAACGTCTGTCATGCAAAATTCACGTAGAAATAATTAAAAACACAAAATGAAACAAAATGTCACTTCTGATTACGAAAAAGCCGGGGCGTTTTTCCTCCCATTGGATAGTCAACGGGACACAGAACGAAAAAATGGCCATTCCCATTAAAGACGGGGCTTCTGGTGACGCTAGCCTAGGTCCTGGTGTGTACATGCCTTAAAATGGGTTCTACATGCGACACCTCATCGGAAAGACGAAAACCGAATTTCGCAAACTGCTTTTCGGTCTCGTGGTTACATGTTAAGGCCTGAAACGCATTTGCTGCCCAGTTAAATATGGCACCAGGAAAAGAGCTGTTACGTTATCTGATTTAGTCTGTGCAACTGCTATTCCTATGTACGTAGACGAGGTGTAAATAGTTGTTCTAATATTTCTACTTGTCCTTCACTGTACAAAAAGCCACTCCGTCCATATTACCTGAAAGTTTTTAAAAATAAGAAAAAGCCTCTCAGCCTAAGCATGTTTGAAAACCGGATGCGTTTACATGGAAGCGAAAATCGATTGCGGAATTGGAAAACAGGCAACTAGAAGCGGTTTCCAAAAATAGATTTTTAAGGCTTCACATAACCACCCAGAAGAGGTATCGGGAAGTCGATATAAGAAAGTCGGTTTTTGGAACGCCATGCGTAGGGGGTGTGTGCTGCCAGCTCTACAGCATGGTACGAGGGGGAGGGATGGAGGCAGGCGGCCCGGCAGTGCCGACACCGACGTAGACGCCCCGGCCCGCTGGCCCTGCTGCATCCGTTCCTCGGCTACCGCAGGCCCAGCTGGCAACGCCGCCCCGTGACGTCACAGCTGGGTGGGGGCAGCCGCGCGCCCCGGCTGTCGGTGCGGCCCAGTTGTGACGCAGCAGCCGTACGGGGAGCAGTGCGCCGCCAGAGCATCTCTTCTCCGCGTGAGTACCAGAGGAAGGTAAGGCGGGCAGCTGGCCTGTGCTGGGATTTCAGGAAGCTGTGGATGATGTTCTGCACGCTTTTGTCTGGTTTGTCGCCTAACTCACGGCGGACCTGCTCCTAATCCATTGTCGTACTATTAATTACAAAATAGAATTGTTGCCAACAAACGAATGGCGAATAGTGTGTTAAATTTCCCTGTCCGGTGGTTAATAATTCGCTGCTTGTTATTTGCCGTAATGCTACAGTCATCTGATTGCTGAAAGCTTCCATTAGAATAATGTGGAACGAACGGAAAATAGCGCCATATTCCGTCGGGCATTGTTTCGATGTGCCTGTAGTTCCTCGCAGGCATACATTCTGGGTGTTGACAAATTTTTAAATTCAGATAAATGTGATAGCTCGAAATTAATAACGTCTGCTATCTAACAGCTATGCTCATAAACACATTCATCAGCAGCTGTCCATAATAATAATAATAGTAATAGGCATTACTTCTCTGCAAAGAGGAAGAAGTGGTTTTGTTGTTTTGTCCATAATTAACTAGTTTATGGTAAGAACGGAATAATGTTTGAGCTTCCACTACCCTCCGTTTCGCGTTTTTTGTGTAACTTTGAGTTTTCGTGGCTCTTTATTTTTTTCGGCAAGGTTCCTAATTCATGTGTTGTTAGTTAACTAATAAACTTCTGGGCCGAAAATCGGGCATTCTTACGTTGCATCAGCTTACGGTTATTGTAGTCACGCTTGATTTCGTCATTTTCTGTGACGACGGAGTTCGTCTTGAATGCCGTAAATTCTTTGCGGCCAACTTTTGCAGGTAATTTTCTTTTCTGTTAGCACTTGATTCAGGTTCAATGGAGTTAATGTTGCTACTCCACTGGAAAGCCGATTTGTACACAGTAGACAGCCAAATCCAGACATAAACAGCCGTTTGCGTAAATGATGAAATTCAGTTGGTACCATTTGCCGACAAGGTGACTTAACTAGAACACAAGTGAGGCGTTAAGAGCCGTAACGGCCAAGGGCACTTAGTCTTCGACCCCCTATATTTAAGTGAATATCAGAGAAACCAGTGTTCAGATATAAGTAAAATGTGGCCCTACAGTACAAATAAACTGACCCAACAGATGTCAGAAGCATGAGTAAATGCTACTGTCTAACAATCGACGATTAGGTGCTTTATGGTTCTCAGCCCCACAAATGTATTACTGTACGATAAATTCCAAAACATCTCGTTCAGAATTTCAGAAAACAAGTTTTTTTTCCCCTCAGTGTAACATACGCTAATGTCCGATCTGATTTTGCTATGTGTAGTGTGTGTCTGTGGTGTATGCTGCCGCTAGCGGGATTTATGGCGAACGCAGATAAATTTGCTGCCGGGTGCTACCAAGTGGTGGCATTGACGTAACGAGTAATTGTTCATCAAACCCTATGTATTAGGCCGGTAGGGAATTAAACGTCACGCCAGTTGCGCATGTGCAGAAACTTGTGTAAGGCCCGTTCCCGCCAAAAAACCACGGGGCTGGGCCTCCGTTGCCACGTGCGTCGCTCTTTGCACACGAACCGGTGCCGCGCCGCCAATCACAGAACGCGCTGAGCGTGACGTCAGTCACACAACCCCGGGCCACACGAACTTTCGCCGAAGCGCTCTGGCGTAGACCCGGCGGCAGGTATGAAACACTTACCATCCGATTTAAAGGAAACGGTTCGGTGAAAAAATTTTATTCTTCTGCGACTTACGGCCTGATGCCTTTTGTCGATAAAGAACTGACTTTCTTTTAGTTATTCGTCGTGGTTGCGTGCTCCATCGTATTTACGTAAATCATTACACGAATTTTTAATGAACTTTCAGAGGTGAAACTCCATTGCGTGGGCTTTGCTTATAGTTCATTTGACGTAATACATTATTGCGTATGGAATATAAGCTTCGTATGAGCAGTTGCCAGCGGGCTCGTGCGCATGCGCAGAGCTGAATTCGCGTATGAGCAGTGCCTTCCTCCCGCTTGGTTACCCGGAAAAATTTCCCTGGCGCGCCCAAGCTGCCAGATTCGCGCATGCGCAGAGCAAGCTGTGTTGTAGTTGGGGGGGGGGGGTCTTTCCCCACGTGACCCGCAGCCGTGTATGTGTTTCGTGTCTTCGTTTACAGCTCCCACGTCAAATCAAAACAAAACAGATTTCTCTGGCCGGGAGCCATCAAGTGAATTAATATACATTCTCATAACAATGAAAGACCAAAATAAGTTAGTAGTTTCAATTTTCTAATTTTATATTATTTCCACGTTATTAGCAATCAACCATTAATGTCTTAATGAAGCTATTTCTGTCTTGTTTTATAGAGAAATGTGCTTCAGTTAATTTTTTTTTTCCGCTGAGGTAGTTACTTTATATGAAACGAAAGCGCGCTATTGGCTAGTTTCAACCTCGTTCAATTTAAAGTGCAAATTTTCATTTTCTGGGAAGAATGACGTTATACCACAATAAAGAACCAAACATGACAATACAGTACTGGATCTCCAAGAAAATTGGTATCACGAGAACCACATGAAACGCTGAATATCAGGTACTTCAGAGTCCATCTGGACATAGAAATGTGCAATTAGAGCGGAATCAAGCATTTTAGAATGGTTTATGAAATTCCGATGCTGCTGGAGTAGTCTCTGATGTCCTGTTCCTTTTTATGACACTGTAAGTCTCTTAATGCTATATACGTACGAACTTCTGTAAACATTGACTTGAAGCTAAGTAGGCAAATTTGGTCAGTAGTTTTGAACAAAATATTTTGTTTCAAATATAATGACAGCTGTAGCAGAATTTTATAGATCTGCCTTCTGTGAAAGTGTTTTTCGATCACAAGGCACTTGTCTAGTACTTCCTCTGCGCCAGAAGTTATTTCTTAATTTGTGTTTACGTCTTAAATTTATAGAATGCCATTCTATGCTAAATTTTAGACTGGCAGCATACCATGTTTTATCGTTCTAACTTCCCACATGGCTTCATATTTATTCCTAGAGAAGAATATAAACTGTCAGTTGTACAGTTCCTTTGCCTCACAGACAACCATGTTAATTTTTTCACATTTTGAAATAGTATTGAATTTTATTGTCCCTTATTCCGGTGTAAGCTACACAAGAAACTGTCTCTTTTTTCTTGCAAGTAATTTGTATTCCATCCTAGTAGCTTTTTGCAGTGCTGTGTAGACGTAAACCTGTTGGAAATGCTACATAACAATATTGCACAGTACGAATTAAAAAAATCTGTCAGTCACCCCTTAGCAAAATTTTATGGTACTTCGAGCTGAAATGATATTTTCCTTATTTGCATCCTTTATGTGTGTGGGATACGATGAAACAATTGCTCTAAGTACAACTCAGTATGTCCTCTCAACAACATGCCACACGAGCGGCACGGCTACACATGGTCACGTGATGCCCCACCAGAAATACGACGAAAAGCGTGTGAGCAGAGCAAGCACCGAGCACGGGCTGCCTACGTCATCGTAGCCGCGCATGCGCAGTACAGCCTGTTGTCTGGCGCTTTCTGGTAACTGCTCAAACGAACCTATAGTCAACATGCCGAAATTGTTTTTAAAGTTGAGAGCAGAGCGGTAGCTATCACCGTTCCCGAGATATTCAGTGGTTCGTCGGCGGGCCGCCCGCCATGCGGCAGACACTTGGCCCTGCTCCTCGTCAACCACGTGGTTGTTATCGGCCCCAGATTTCCTAAACCATTCAAGAAATCGAAACTTTCTTTTTTTGCGAACGATAACTTCTAATGAGTCCAATATTTCGTCGGATGATAAATATCCAAAATTTATTTACCTATCGAGATGTGAAGGTAACTACAGTTTTTCACCAAGGATCGATTTAATTTTTTAAACGGCATTTGATAACAAGTGAAATGAGAATTGCAGTGACATGGAGCACTTTAATATTTACAATACTCTAAATTGACCTACAGAAGCTAAAGAGAAACTAATTTGATGGTATGTCATAAGATGTAATTTGCTAACTATCTACAGCTGTTGATCGTTTCCTTTCGTAAGTAATGAATCCTTTTTTCTTGCTGCAGTGTACTTCATTTGCTGAAAACGTGTTTTGCCCTTTGCTTTAAGGCATCTTTGGTGGAATGTAGAATGATTCAGTTTGTTTTGATATGTGACGCTTGTAGGTTATAAAAGTTAATCGTATTTTTGTGTGAAAAGGTAATTACGTACAGTTAAATAGTTTTTGGCGGAAATCTGCGTTTCTTCTCACCTGGTCAACACATTTTTGTGTTCACTCTTTTTTTCTCCTGTCAGTAGCTGTTGACGTTTTACCAAAAGCTGTAATTTAAGGTCGTAACTACAGTGTGTTCAATTCATGTCTCCTCTTCTTTCGTTTATGTACATTCTGCCAACGTAACGAATTATATGCTGAAAACTAACGTTTGTTTACTTCTGTTCAGTGAGAGGTATAGAAAGTTAGAAGTGAATGCAATAATTGGCGCAGCTGATTTCAGTTTTGGTTTAAGTGTTTTGTGGAGGAGTTCATGTAAGAGTAATTCACTACTTACATTATTAGATACAGTAGTAGAATAACATTTCGAAGCATGATGATTATTATCAGAATACTAGCACCCAACCCCTTTGTCCCTACTCTTACATGAACACTTCCAAAAACATTTAAACAAAAAATCGAAAAGCAGCTGAACATGAAAACTCTTAACTACGCTCTGGCAGATACTACTTTAGCATTCAGTGTCCTACAACGCACCCTAGCTAACTACACACACACACACACACACACACACACACACACTCAAAGGGAACAGACTTCAGTTTCAGCATATACTTCGTTAGGTTGGCAACGTGTAGATAAACAAATCAAATAAGAGACCTAAATTGAACACACGGTAATTACGACTCTGAATCAATTTTTGGCAAAATATCCACCGCTAGTGATAGAAGACTAATTGTGGTCCACACCAAATAGCGCAAAGAATATTAAAATTGTAAAGAAAAAAAATTAACGTGAATATGTGCTTATGTCGCAGCTTTCACTCAGTTCATACTCTGTAGAAATCAAACCTGCATTTGGATTGAACTTCCTTAACTCTTGTGGAGGAAGGTGTGCAGTATACTGCTGCATCCATTTTCAATAAGCTACCGCTCGAATTCAAAAATCTTAGTAGTACATCACGCACATTCAAATCGAAATTGAAGTGTTTCCTCATTGGTCCAGTCCTTCTATTCTGTCGAAGATTTCGTTGAAAAATTAAGGTGATAGTTGTTGTATTGTTGATTGACGTGTCCGTGCACGTGCGTCATCCATTGACTGTATGTTCACTTTACTTGCCCCCAAATGATGCTCTTGATGAAGTGGCCCTCACTGACCTTCTTTCCCAGCTCCCCCAGCCATTCATTATTTGTGGTGATTTTAATGCCCACAATGTCCTTTGGGGCTCTGCAATTACCTGCCCCAGGGGTAGAGCAATTGAGAGGCTTCTCCTGTCATCCTGTGCCTACTTGCTCAATGGAGGACAGAGTACTCATTTCTCCACAGCGACTGGGTCGTTCTCTGCCATTGATCTCTCGCTTTGCTCTCCAGCTCTTGCCGCCAGTGCTCACTGGGAAGTGGTCGCTGACTTGCACGGCAGTGATCATTTCCCAATCTGGATTCACCTGCCAGATAGCATGTGCCCCGAAAGGAGACCACCACGATGGGTGCTCAGTGGGGCTGACTGGACACTTTATAGCCAGTTGGCCCAATTCGAACGCTGTGCGAATGTTGAAGTGTGGGTGGATCATATTACCAAAACGGTCCACCACGCCGCTGCAGCATCCATTCCACAGTCCACAGGCCACCGGAAGAGGCCACCTGTGCCTTGGTGCAGTGCCGAATGCCGCTCTGCGATCAGGACCAGACGTGCGGCTCTGTGTCGGCCGACTGCTGAGAATCTTGCAGCCTTTCGGGTGGCGAGGGCACGATGTCGCCGCATTATTCGTGAGAGCAAGAAGAGGTCGTGGCAAACGTTTCTGAACACCATTAATCGTTCCACCAAAAGTTCCATTGTGTGGGAGACCATCAGGAGAATTTCTGGCAGAGGAGGGAGGTGCCCCATAGCTGCTGTAATGACTAACGGCACTCTCTATACGGATCCGCGAGACATTGCCCAGACTATGGCAGCGTATTTTGCCACAGTTACTGCAACAACCAGTCAGGATCCCGGTTTCCAGTGCCATAGAGCGGTTGCTGAGAGATGTAGTCTGAACTTCCAGTCCACCTCTCATGAAGTTTACAACTGCCCATTTTCTATGTGGGAGCTGGATTCTGCATTGTCTGGGGCTCGTGACACATCCCCTGGTCACGACAGGATCCATTACAGTATGCTATGGCACCTCACAATGCGCAACAGAGAAATCCTCCTCGCACTTTTTAATGCCATTTGGGCGTCGTGTCACTTTCCTGACGCGTGGCATGAGGCAGTTTTAATCCCTTTTTTAAAACCTGGGATAGACCACACGAGCCCAAGTAGCTACCGTAGTATTCCCCTCACTAGTTGCATAGGGAAAACCTTGGAGCGGATGGTCAACCGCCGCCTTGTCTGGATGTTAGAATCCCGGCAACTCCTTAGTCGCTTTCAGTGTGGGTTCAGGAGGTTTCGTTCCACCTTCGATAACCTTGCCCTCCTGGAGGCGGCTATACAACAAGCTTTCCTACGCCGTCGTCACCTTCTAGGTGTATTTTTCGACATCGAGAAGGCCTACGATACTACTTGGAGGCGTCTCATCCTGGAGCAGCTTCACGAATGGGGTTTTCGTGGTTGTCTTCCTCTTTTTATTCAGTCTTTCCTCTCGCCACGATATTTTAGATACCGGATTGGTGACGTCCTGTCTGATCGCTTTGAGCAGGAGAACGGTGTCCCTCAGGGTAGCGTTTTAAGTGTGACTCTCTTTGCCATCGCTATTAATAGCATTACGTCCATAATGAAAAGTCCTGTCCAATGTTCTTTGTTTGTGGATGATTTCTCTTTGTTTTGCTCTTCTTCAAGCCTTGCAACGACAACTCGTCAGTTGCAACTTACGATTAGGCGTTTGGATGACTGGGCGCAGAAGAGTGGTTTTAAGTTTTCCACCTTGAAGTCTGTACTCTGTATGTGTTCTTTTTAACCGTTCTCGTTCGATTTTAACCTTTCCTGAGTTGAGGATGAGGGACGCTATTCTTACTTTTAAAGACAGTGTGAGATTTCTGGGGCTCATTTTTGACTCGAAGCTCACGTGGTTACCTCATCTTAAAGACCTGAAACGGCGGTCGCTTCAGGCTTTAAGTATTTTGAAATGTCTTGGCTACAGTACATGGGGAGCTGACAGGACTTGTCTGCTCCAGTTTTACAGGGCGTTTGTGAGATCTCGGCTCGATTATGGGTGCACGGTGTATGGGTCTGCGAGGCCTTCTTACTTAAAGTTGTTGGACGTTGTGCACCATGAAGGGCTTCGGTTGGCCACTGGGGCATTCCGAACTAGCCCCATACCAAGCCTCTGTGCAGAGGCTGGTGAACCGCCACTTCATATGCGGCGGCGGCTACTTAACAGTGCTCCAGGCGTATAAAACTTTGTCCACACCCTACACCCCTGCATACCATACCGTTGCTCAGCCTCCTCTGGCACGATTTCATAACCGGCAACGTGCGACGCAGCCCTATGCGATTCGCGCACAGGATTGCCTCGGTGCGATGTCTATGGCTGGTCTTCGTGTTTTACGTCGCGGTTGGAGCAGATCTCCACCTTGGCTCCTCGGGAGACCCAAACTTATTTTAGATTTGACTAATTTTAAGAAAGCTGGCACACGAGATTTTACGTTCGAATCTCTGTTTTTTAACATTTTAGATGTGCATCACGGTTTCACTGTCGTTTATACTGATGGCTCCAAACAGGAGAGTTTCCTTGGCTGTTCTGTGGTGTTCCCTGATCATGTTACCCGGATTCGCCTCCCTGCCGAATATACCGTTTTCGCAGCGGAGCTCCACGCGATCCTGACGGCACTGGAGCAGATGCATCGTGTTCGGGGCGATCGATTTCTTCTCTGCTCCGATTCTCTTAGTCCCTTACAATCACTGCAGAACCTATACCGACTGAAGAGATGGTCCAGCTGATACATGACCAACTGTACTTGCTCCAACGGCGGGGTAAAGAGGTATCCTTCTGCTGGGTGCCTGGTCATGTCGGCATATGGGGCAACGAACAGGCTGATCGGGCTGCCAAGGAGGCCTGCAGAGAGCAGGATGTGATCCACTGTCCTATCCCCTTGCAGTCCGTCATCGCTGCACTCCACAGGAAGTACACTGAGTTGTGGGAGGACGAATGGCTGGCGGTGACGGCCAATAAACTGCGGTCGGTAAAGTCGACCACTCGGCTGTGGCGTTCCTCCTGCCGGCTGCTCAGGCGGGAAGAGGTGGCCCTCACACGTCTTCGGATCGGGCACTGTCCTCTCACACATAGCTATTTATTACGGCGGGAGGATCCTCCGTTTTTGTGATGTTTGTGGTGTGCCCATCTCTGTCCGGCAGATTTTAACGGACTGCGTTTTATACCGTGATGCAAGGGCAGAAGCAAAAGTTGATGGGGATCTGCCCTGTGATTTAGCTAACGATGAGACTTGTGTGTCTAGGGTTTTTAAGTTTTGTGATGTGTCTGGACTCTGGCCTAAACTTTTAGGCTGGCGGTTTCAGTGTATTGCAGAGTGGCTGACTCCTCCCTTTTTTCCTTGCAGTCAGCCAGCCACTTCCATCTGCTATATTGTTTTAGCTCCCTCTACCTTTTTCTTCTTGTGTTGTCCATGTTTTCCTGCTGACGCCCTGCTTCATCCCACGCTTCGGTGTGGGTGAGCACATATTTTTCAATGATTGTTCCCCGTGTTTTATGTTCCGTTTGTTGTGAATGTTCTGAGTTTTTTTCTTGACACCCGTCTCACTATGGTACTGAACGGGCGCTGAAGACCTTGCTGTCGTGCGCCCACAAAACCCTTTTACTACTACTACTACTACTATTACTACTATGGATTGACTTTTTCGCGTTCGTTAACATTTTATTTTTGTCAACACTTTTATGTTGTAATGTCATGTACTGACAGGCTCCATGACCTTGGAGATTGGAGATTTGCTTCTCAATTTCGCCCTACGGAGCTTGACGTGTAAACAAAAAAATAAACAACAAGAAAAAATGTCTGTACTATCAGTGCATTCTAAAGTCATGGATAATACGAAACCATTCATTGTTTGTTGTCTCATGAAGGAATACATGTCTTACGGAAAATGCTACAAATGGCAGAGTGGCCAAAATGGTTATTAACCTGTGTGTGTGTGTGTGTGTGTGTGTGTGTGTGTGTGTGTGTGTGTGTGTGTGTGCGCGCGCGCGCGGCCTGGGAGATCAGGGAAAAATCCGGAAATTTTTTCATCCGGTAGAAAACCGGGGAAAACCCAGAAATATTTTACAATTCCGGGAATTTTTCATTGTTTTAGTTTTCAGTTAAATTTTTATAACTTCGATTGGTAAGAACCAACGCTCTAACAAAGGCTATTGCTGTATCTCGCTACTGCAGAATAATACTGCAGCAATAAAACGTGAACGAGAGAATAGAAAACGAAAATAACACTGGAGTTGCGAAGGAAATGCGCCATGTACAACATAAAAACACAGTGCTCATACAAGCGTCTGCCAATAGCAAAATGTGTGAAAGGCTTTAGGAAGACCTCATGACGACAAATTGCCTCTGATGAGCGTGACGTCACAACTGCTTACATTAGATTCTTTTGAGCAGTTGCGAGCGAGCTCTAGCGCAGTTGAGTCGCGTATGAGCAGTACCTTGTCCCGTTTCTGGTTACAGAAGTGTGGCAGTTAGTTGCATGAGCAATAGCAGCAAGCAGCCAGCAGCCAGGTGCTACCCGGAAAAATTTCACTGACGCGCGCCTAAGCTGGCACATTCACGCATGCGTAACAGGCCCGGGTCTAGGGGACGAGTGGCAAACCGCGCTATCTGTCCTGGGCGGCAATGTCGTGGGGGGGAGGGGGGTAAAATTTCTATTCTTGATGGAAAAGACATCGTTTCTCAAAGCGCCTAGTATCCAGCGCACGTTGGTCTATCGAGTCTTCATATGATTTTGAAACGCATCACTGTAGGATTTTGAACATTTTTGAACAAATTATAAGTCGATTTCTGAATGAATCATAAGTTGAATTTTTGTATGCGTGCGTAGTGTACGTGATGTGTATGCCAGGGGAATCGCCGTCGCATCTAGAAATAAACTTTCCTGCAGACAAAAGGGGACAGGGCTACACAAGCTGGGCGGAACAAAGCCGAACGGGTGAATGCCAATCGCTGTTTGTATGGTTGACTAGGATTGCGAATGATCAGCGTTGTTATAATTACTAGCGGAATCCATAGGCTGAGACTACCAGAGTGGAAATAAACGAGTACAGGAATAAGAGGTAAGAAAGATTACTTACCTTCTTTCTATCCATGAAAAGGAAATTTTGATAGGAAAGTTTTGGCCACACCGTTAGACTAGTAAGGGCCAGTCGCACAGTCCCCAGATAACAGCCGCTAAAGCTGTATTCTGGTAGTGGCGCGGAAAACGCGTTGTACGAACACGTAATTACGCCTGACCGGAGAATAAACGTGGGATAACTAAACCGGTGATTGTGGTAGGGTTAGTGGAGTTAACCGGAGAATAATTTTTGACACTGGCAGGAAAAGTTACAAAATAAGTGATAACAAGGTTGTTTGTTCGGACGAGGAAGGAGAAGAAACGGGGACATCACACATATTACGGGAAAATATGGAGATTCCAAATTTATATCAAGTTTCGTACTACTACTTTCCGATCTCATGTTTGAGAAGCTAGAGAGTGTGATTGAAATGTGTAACTGTTTCCTAACACACAAACGTTTTGCTTGTAGGTCGCCTAATAAAAAAATGCCAAAACATCTTGTTTATTTGGTGTGTGTAAAAACGGCTGCAATATTAGGCAGGCCTATTTCGTCTACCAGACAGTGACAAAATACGCGTAATCAGATCGAGAAACCACAGTAGTCTTAGTTACTATTTGTATTAACAGCTTTTTCAGTACTGGACAGCGACATGTCGTTTTCTCATGTAGCAAAACGTTTGACGGACTTTGATGAGGTAATAGATTCTTTCCCAGAAAAGAAAGCACGCCATGTAAAGCTGTAGCAAGAGTAGGGAGAAAGATGCTAGGACTTACGGGTTGAAGAAATGTGTACTGTCTTGCTTGTCTCTTGTCTTTACTGGTTTTATGTACCCTATATATAATTTTATGTCACAAAACAGCAAGTTGTTAGCTAATAAGCAATAGAGAGTGCAAATTTTGTAAAGAGTTTTTGTTCTTCGGGTTACAAATAATCCCATCCAATATTAATTCAGAGTTTTTTTAGGAGGGGCGGGTGAGACAGCGCAGGACATTTTAATTTCCACCGTCTTGAATATAGTTTGATGGCTTCCATTACACAATATTCCACGTTTGAATTTCACAGAGCGAAATACTGTGACGGGCGATAGAAAAATGCTGTGTGAAGAGGCGTGGCATTGCACTTTGGCACACTGCTGACCAAATGACATGTCTCACATTTCCTCGAACACGTGTGTTCTATGGATCAGACCCTTCAGAAAGATGTGCGCTACAAAATCAACATAGTTTTTGAAAATATGAAAAAAACGCTCTTGTATTACCCCGGTCGGAAATACCGTAGATACGGGGGCTATGCACAGAGCAGTCTTGAGTTGTGGCGGAGAGGTGGGTAGTCTCCACGTGGCTCATGTTTACGTTTTAGTGATTTTGCTGTTCGCTCTTTGTCTATTGCTCTCGCGTCAAATGAAAACAAAACATTTTTTCTGTGCCCGGGAGCTATCAAATGAAATAAAATACTCACATAGTTACGGAAGGCTAAAATTTGTTATTAGTTTCAGACTATTTTGTTTTCACCTTTCTGACAGTCAACCATTAATCGCCTTGCAGAACAATGAAGTTACTTTTGTCAGTTTGCTAAAGAAATTTGGCTTTATTAACCTTTTCCGCAGAGGCAGTTAACTTATTTGAAATGAAGTGTATATTTCCACATTATTAGCTAGCTTTAACTGTTCGCTGAATTTCAAGTGCACAATTTCATCTTCTAGCACGTTTGGCATTATGCCATAATAAAGAACCAAACATGAGATGATACAGTACTGGTACTCCAAAAAATTTTCATCCGAATCAGGACATGCAAATGTGCACTACAAGCCGAATTATGCATTTTAGTATGGTGCTCCAAATTCCCATGCCCTTGGAGTATTCTCTAATGTCTTTTTTTCTTTGATGACATAATGTAAGATCTTTCAATGTTTTATACATACGAACATTCGGGCTTCCTGCGTCATCGTGGTGACGCCTCTTACCTGTCGCTCTCTGGCAACTGCTGAAACGATCCTATATCTTAACAGGTCGCGGGAAAATAATGCGGATGATTGTTTGAAAAGCTTTACTTCATAGTAAATTTCCTTTTACGGAAGATGATGTATGTACGAGAATGTACGATGAATTTCTTAAATCACGGAGCATTTGATCTCATTTAAAAATCTACCCTTTCAGGACGACCATTTAGAATAATTTCGAGCCCAGAAGATCAGACATTTATGTCGTTGTTACAAATTTTACTGGCCCATTTGTGTAGTGTATCTTAAAAGCGACACGCGCAAAAAAAAAAAAAAAAAAATAAAATAAACATATGTAAAGGTTTAACTTCTCTTGCAGTTTAATAATCTTAGACACTAATATGTGAAAGCTTTCCTTTTTTTGTAACAACACTGCGTATGTTAATTTGAACCATGAATGTTTCGTGTTTGTGTGTTTGCGCTACTTGACAGTAATGTTCCTGTTGGCTGCCTCCATCATGTCCTGTGCTCCGAATATCCACTACATCGACTGGCGAGATCACGTGACATGAGCTATGACTGGCTTTGAGAAGTGCATCGCAATCTCGATTTCAATGCTTCAGAAAGTAACATGGGGTGTTTGGTGGCATTCGAATTGATACTTTCGTAACACGAAAATATACAGTGTAGATTTTGCTGCGCATCAGCCATCTTTCCAATAGGTGTTTTTTCCCTGAATTTCGTTTCTTAAAGTGCCAGGAAATTATACACCGGTGTATAAAACCACAACCATTCAAAGGATTGATAAGTTTTACAGTTTCGAGGAATAGTGTGTCACTTAACACGGAAAAAGTGTATTTTCACCCAGGAGAAAGTTCATTTTTTACCGGAAAACCCGTGAAAATACGGTAATTCTTTTTCCTTGTGCACATATACACCCTGTAATAACTGTCACTTGCTGACAGACACCATAAGAAAACTGCGTTCAAGTCGTAACTTTGCCCTAACATAAGGCTGTTTGCAGAAACTAATAGAGACATATACACAAATAAATCACAAGTATGTGTGCTAGAGGCTACATTAAACAAATATTCTGGCAATAAATACGCAACTGACTTACGTAATGAAAAGTGATGTTATTTGCTGTTGGGCTTCATTAATAATAAAAACAATTCGTCTGTGTGTTGATAGCGTTCCACAGTAGTCTATCCTCTCCAGGCCTCTTCATCGCCACCTAATTACTTCATCCTACATCCATTCTAATCTGCTTACCATTGGCAAGCCTCGATCTTTCCCTAAAATTAAGCCTCCATTACCAAACTGACGATTTCTTGATGCTTCATAATATGCCCTGTCAACCAACTCCTCTTGTAGACAAGTTGTACCATAATTTCCTCTTCTTCCTCTATTTAATTCACTAACTCTTCTTTAGTTATACGATCTTCGTGTCTAATCTTCAGCATTCTTATTTATTATCACGTTTAGAAAGCGTCCATTGCCTTCTTGACAGAACTGTTCATCGTCCATGTTTCACTTACATAGCTGAAAGAGGCTACGCTCCACTCAAATACCATTATGAAATACCACTCAACCATTAAAATTCCCCCCAGGGGTCCACAACTTTTTTTGTGGATACGTGCGTAGCGAGCACAGGACCCCGAGCTAATGTGGCCTTCCTTCCTTTCTGAGCTGCATACCTTCCCTTTCCGCATCCTTCCCCATCCCCTATCTTCGCCCCTGCTCCCCTCACCTCTGGCTCTTTCCTTCCGTTTCTCCCCATCTGGGAGTATGGTTTGTGCCTACGTCCGGAGACGGACGCTCTAAACTGTCACAAATTCCTTGCTTTCTATACTTGAAAGTCTTCGTCCTTCCTCTGTCCTTCTCTTTTCCTTCCCGCTTCTCTCTGCACTTTTCTCCGCTGCGGCGTTTGAGACCCCTCTTCTTTCCTTTCCCTTTCTCTTTTTTCCTCCCTGTGCGCGTCTGAAGGCCGATCCACGCACTTCCATGCGTAGCCAGTGACGGGGTAACGCGTAATTCCCCGCCCCGGGTAGACAGGTAGGACACGTACGTACCCCCTGGTAACGGCCAGGCCCAGGGAGGGTGATTACCCGAGCTGATACCTTCCGAAAGTGCCGATTGCTCCCTCCGTCCGTTTGTCGGGAGGTGTGACCTGAGGTGTGAACAATCACCTAAGGTGGGAGTGCCCTCAGTTAGGGCCCCCACAATGGAGGAGCGCGCCATCGGAGGCGCCGGTAATCATGCGGGATTCTTCCGCAATGGTTTCCTCACCTTCCACTATGTCTGCTCACAAGTGTAAGTATACTGAGTCTCAACCACAGACGGTTCTTCCGTCGTTCCCACAGTTCCTTGTTGTTTCTCGGTCTGACGAAGGTCACGACTTCTCCACGGTCAACCCTTTCATTATTCAGAAAGGTGTCGACGCAATTGCAGGTCCTGTAAAGTCTTGTTCCAGATTATGGACTGGCACCCTGTTGTTAGAAACAGTCGGTGCCCTCCAGGCACAAAAATTGCTGCGTACTTCTCTGCTCCACACCTTCCCTGTCCGGGTGGAACCGCACCATACCTTAAATTCCTTGCGTGGAGTCGTTTATACATGCTCCCTCGATGGATTGTCTGACGAAGAAATTCAGCACTACCTGTCTGACCAGGGCGTAATATCTGTTCATAGAGTTATGAAAAGGGTTGACACGAACATCATTCCAACCCGCACTGTCTTCTTGACATTTGACAAAGTTCAACTCCCATCAAAAATCAAAGCAGGCTATGAGATAATTTCCGTTCGCCCTTACGTCCCAAACCCTACGCGTGGCTATCGGTGTCAGCAGTTCAATCACACCAGCCAGTCCTGTTCCAATCCGGCCAAATGTGTTACGTGTGGCAAGGATGCCCATGAGGGTGCTTGTCCACCTCCATCCCCTCACTGCATCAACTGTATGGGTTACCATGCTGCTTCCTCTCGAGATTGCCCCATTTTTAAAGACGAAAAGCTCATCCAGGAAATCAAAGTGAAGGAATTCGCCAGTCGACAGCCCACCGTGCCTCAGACAGGAAAATACAGCACTGTCCTTGCTTCTCCTCGGCCAACAAAGGAGGCGGCCATGCAGACTTGCGACCTCACCTTTAGTACCACGGTCGTCAGATCGGCCAGCGCAAAGATCGCGCGTTCAACCTCACCACTTTCGCCTGCCCACTCTATGGCTCACCCTTCATCGGGTTCTGCTAAATCTCGAGCCCAAAAGTCAGACACCAAGCCTTCCAAAAAAGAGCATACTCGTGAAGAGTTTTTACGTACCGCAACTTCCCAACCATCGGTTCCTCCTTCATCTAAACATCATACTTCTAAGAAGGCTCAAAAGAAACCCAGTTCCTCTCCTTTTCCGCCAAGGCGTGTCCCATCTACAGCACCACCTGGCGGAAATCGCCCTCGGCCGTCTTCTGTGTCGCCGAGGCGCACTGCTGGTGGCCGGTCAACCAGCCGATCGCTGGTGGCAGGAGCTGCTCCTGACCAACCTATGGATCAGGATCTTCTGCCTTCGGCTGAATGCCATTCCATGCTGTCGGTCGCTAGCTCCGAGCAGTTTTTGAGTTGACAGCAACTTTGGTCACATTCCTCCATTTTTGTGTTCACCCCATGTCCATTATCCACTGGAATATCCACGGCATTCGAGCCAATAGGGATGAATTGTCGATCCTCTTATGATCCTACTCGCCGGTCATCTTCTGTCTTCAGGAAACAAAGCTGCGTCCCCATGACCGCTTTGTTCTCCCTCATTTTCAGTCCGTCCGATATGATCTCCCCTCTGTTGAAGGCACTCCAGCCCATGGAGGACTCATGATTGTTCTCCACGATACTCTCCATTATCATCCAATCCCCTTAAACACTTCCTTCCAAGCTGTCGCCGTCCGTCTTTCCCTTTCCGGATACGCGTTCTCTCTTTGTACTGTATACATTCCATCGTCCACACCAATGGCACGAGCTGATCTCCTTCATCTTCTTAGTCAGCTTCCACCCCGCCATTTGCTGGTTGGGGACTTCAATGCCCACCACCCGCTTTGGGGATCTCCACATCCTTGTCCACGTGGCTCACTATTGCTAGACGTCTTCCACCAAGCGGATCTAGTTTGCCTCAACACTGGGGTCCCTACATTTTTGTCTGCCTCCACGACACATTTATCTCATTTGGAACTTGCGGTCGGTACTGTTCCGCTGGCTTGGCGCTTCGAATGGGTCGCCCTTGATGATACACACTCGAGTGACCACCTTCCATGTGTTCTTAGACTGCAGCCTCAACTGCCATATATGCGTCCGAGACTCTGGAAATTTGCCCAGGCCGACTGGACACTTTTTTCGTCTCTAGCGACATTCGATGACCGTCACTTTCCCAGCGTTGACGATGAGGTCACACACGTTACCGACATTATTCTTACAGCTGCGGAACGTTCAATACACGCACCTCCGAATTGCCCCGGCGCCCCCCAGTTCCTTGGTGTAACGAGGCATGCCGTGACGCAATACGTGAGCGGCGACGTGCTCTCCGCGTTTTCCGCCACCATCCTACTTTGGCCAACTGTATCCGCTATAAGCAGTTCCGAGCGCGATGCCGTCGTGTCATCCGCGATAGCAAGAAGGCAAGCTGGAAATTCTTTATTAGCTCATTTATCACCTTCACTCCCTCCTCGGAAGTTTGGAGTCGGCTTCGACGGTTCTCAGGCGCGCCTAGTTTCTCCCCGGTCTCTGGGCTCACTGTCGCGCATGTTACATTAGTGGACCCCGTCGCAATTTCTAACTCATTTGGTCAGCACTTTGCTAAGATTTCGAGCTCTTCAAATTACCCGCCAGCGTTTCTCCCGAAGAAACGTGCAGCGGAAGTGTGACCTCTTGCTTTCTCCTCTCAAAATCGCGAAAGCTACAATACTGTTTTCTCCATGCGGGAACTCCAACATGCACTCTCTTCTTCTCGCTCCTCCGCCCCAGGACCGGATGGTATCCACGTCCAAATGTTGCTGCATTTATCAACCCATAGTCTGCATTACCTCCTTCGCCTTTATAATCGAATTTGGACCGACAGTACTTTTCCCAGACGATGGCGGGAAGCTATCGTCGTTCCCGTTCGGAAACCTGGAAAGGACAAACATCTCCCCTCTAGCTATCGCCCCATTTCTCTCAAGAGTAGTGTCTGTAAGGTTTTGGAGCGTATGGTGAATTACCGTTTAGCTTGGTGGCTGGAATCCCGCAGTCTTTTAACACCTGCCCAATGCGGATTCCGAAAGCATCGTTCTGCCGTTGACCATCTTGTTGCTCTCTCCACTTGTATCATGAATAATTTTCTCCGGAAACGCCAAACAGTAGCAATATATTTTGATCTGGAGAGAGCATACGATACCTGTTGGAGGACAGATATCCTCCGCACACTGTTCTCTTGGGGCTTTCGAGGTCGGCTGCTCCTTTTTCTTCGCGAATTTATGGCAGAGTGTACATTTAGGGTGCGGGTGAACACTACTCTCTCCCGTACTTTCTCCTAAGAAAACTGGGTACCCCAGGGCTCCGTGCTGAGTGTTGTACTGTTTGCCATTGCCATCAAATCCAATTATGGATTGTCTCCTTCCTGATGTCTCGGGCTCCCTCTTTGTGGACGATTTTGCGATCTACTACAGCTCAACGGACCAGCCTTCTTGAACGACGTCTTCAAGGATGTCTCGATCGCCTCCACTCTTGGAGCATCGAAACCGGCTTCCGTTTTTCTCCCAGTAAGACCGTTTGTGTTAATTTTTGGCGACGTAAGGAGTTTCTTCCACCCTCCTTACATCTAGGACCTGTCAACCTTCCGTTTTCGGACGTCGCTAAATTCTTGGGTCTTATGTTTGACAGAAAACTGTGCTGGTCCTCCCACATTTCGTATCTTTCGGATCGCTGTCTGCGATCCCTCAACACCCTCCGTGTCCTGAATGGTACCTCCTGGGGAGCGGACCGAGTGGTCCTTCTCCGCCTCTATCGCGCCTTAGTGCGCTCGAAATTGGACTATGGAAGCATAGTCTACTCCTCTGCTCGGCCGTCTATTCTTCGGCGTCTCGACTCTATCCACCACCGTGGATTACGTTTAGTGTCTGGAACTCCAGCCCTGTGGAAAGGCTTTATGCTGAGACTGCTGAACCTGCGCTGTCCAATCGGCGAGCAGTCCTTCTGAGCCGTTATGCCAGCTATCTGTCTTCCATGCCTGCTAATCCAGCCCATGACATATTTATCGACGCCTACTTTGATGTAGGGTATGCAGGCCGCCCCTCCTCCCTACTACCACCGGGAGTCCGCTTCCGTCGACTGCTCCATTCTCTTTCCTTCCGCTTTCCTACAACCTTCTTGACAACTTGGGGTACAGTACCGCCTTGCCTCCGTCCCCGGATCTGCCTGCTCCGTGACCTTTGTCGATTTCCCAAGGATGGTACCCCTTCACTTGTTTATCGTCGGGCATTTGCTGCTCTATGTGCACAAATGACGGAAGCCACATTTATTTTCACCGATGGCTCGAAAACATCGTTAGGTGTAGGGAGTGCCTATGTTGTTGGCGACACCCCAACTCACTTTCGGCTTCCCGGCCAGTGTTCGGTCTATACTGCGGAGCTTTACGCTGTTCTCCGGGCTGTCCACTACATCCGCCGCCATCGGCGGATACAGTACGTTATCTGCTCCGATTCTCTCAGCTCTCTCCTCAGTCTCCAAGCTCTTTACCCTGTGCGCCCTCTGGTCCACCGGATTCAGGACTGTCTGCGCTTGCTCCACCTGGGGGGCGTCTCGGTGGCGTTCCTCTGGCTCCCGGGACACGTTGGTATCTGCGGAAATGAGGCGGCCGATATTGCAGCCAAGGCTGCAGTCTCTCTTCTTCGGCCAGCTATTCCATAGATTCCCGTCGCCGATCTACGGCGCGTTTTATGTCGTCGTGTTGTTCATTTATGGCACGCGCACTGGTCAACTCTTCCCCAAAATAAATTGCGGGACGTGAAAACTCTTCCTTGTGCTTGGACCTCTTCCTCCCGAACGCGTCGTCGGGAGGAGGTAATATTAACTAGACTCCGGATAGGGCACTGTCTTTTTAGCCATAGACATCTTTTAAGCGGCGAACCTCCCCCACTCTGTCCCCACTGCTCTCAGTTGTGGACGGTAAGACACCTTTTAATTGAGTGCCCCTATTTTACTCCGTTACGCGCCCGTCTACAGCTGTCGCCTGATATATCGTCAATTTTAGCAGATGACATGCGATCGGCCGATCGCGTTCTAGAGTTCATTCGTGCCAGTGAAATGACGTCAGTCATTTGATTTTTATTTTTGGGATACCCAGCCCCTTTCTGTAGTGGATTTTTAAGCCTTCCTTCTGTTTTTAGTTTCTCCAATTTTATGACTTTCGTTCCCACTGCTGCTGGTTTCTATTTTAGATTTTTTATTGTTTCTTAAGTCCCGGACTGGGCGCTAATGACCAAAGCAGTTTTGCGCCCTAAAACCACAAAAAAAAACCATTAAAATTAATTTGATGTGAACAAATGTTCTTTTTCAGAAACTCTTTTCTTGCTACTGACAGTGTGCATTTTGTATCCTCTCTACTCCTACTTTCTCAATAACTGCTTCCCTTCAAAGTCATTGGAGTTTGGTTTCTTTACAAGCTGTAGATAATCTTGCGTCCCTGTTTTTTACCACTGATACCTCCGGAGCTTCAAAGAGTGTCTTTCAGTTAATATTGTCAAAACCTCTGTAAATATGCAAATGCTATAAACACAGGTTTGCTTTTCTTCAGTCTGTCTAATTAGCTAAGTGGTAGGATCAGTATTGTCTCTCGTGTTCAGACATTTTACAGAAATCTAACATTGCGTTCATATCAGTTCGTATAGCCCCTCCCCCTCTCCTCTCTACATACTCCTTCCACCATATATCCTTCTCTTATTTGCTTAGTTCTGGGTACCCAAATGAGCTTTCGGCAGTTCGTTCTCCTTTGAGCAAAGTTTTTTTTTCTTATTTAATGTCGGCACCCAAGTTTTCCAAGTGCAACATCGCTTTTGCGATTTTCGACTCTGTCAGCGTATTTTTAGACATCTCTGTTCCCCATGGTCTACTTTATTTGCTACGTTTTTATATTTTTTGTCTATTAAATTAAACATTCGTGTTTTATCCAAAGATTTCAACTGTACCTTTTCCGATTAACATTCTCTGCTGCATTCACCACCACTTCTTCTTCTCAATGAAGATATCTATTCGTATTGTAATCGATTCCTTTCTCTATTTCAATCAGCCGTTGCCTGTAACATTAACGAAAAACTCTGCGCCTTAACTTATTCAGGTTCCACGTCTTTATCTGCTTCCGTTTACTGTCAGTTTGCGTAGTTGTAAACTGCAGTCCGTAACCAATAAATTATCGTCTGTGTGCGTCTGTACCAGGAAATGGCTTACAGTTTAAAATCTGGTTCGAAAACTCTGTTCCTAGGCCGGCGGCGGTTGCCAAACAGTTCTAGGCACTTCATTCCGGAACCGCACGACTGCTATGGTCGCAGGTTGGAATCCTGCCTAGGGCATGGAACCTCAGCTGTTAAGTCCCATAGTGCTCAGAGCCATTTAAACCATTTTTTTCTGTTCCAAGTATGTATTATTCTTTCATGGTTATCGAGCAAAGTGTTTGCGATCATTACATTATGGTCTGTGCAGACTTCTGTCAGATGGATTCCCCTTTCATCCCTTCCCCCGAAGTCTATATTTTCTTACTATTTTCTCTTTTTATACCTGCTACCGTATTCCAGTCTCCCACCACATTTTACATTTTTGTCCCGCTTACCTGGTTAATCTCTTTTAGCGTACATTGTTTCAGTCTGTTCATTGCCTGTGGTGTGAGTGATAGCGTAATGTCTATCTTGGTAATGATGTCAACAATAATGGCAATTTGGAGACGGGGCAGAATGAATGTTGTGGTTCTCTTCATTGGTAGTTGCAACAGCCAACTCACGCTACTGTCAAGTAGTAAATGTGAGGGCAATGGTAGCATGCTTTCGACTGCGACAGTAAACGCACATTACGAGTGTATCATTTTAGACTTCGGAAGCAATTGCCGGATATCTGGTGGTGGTGCTGTTACAGTGAAACACCGGAATCTGGAGAATGTCGACTTTCACTGGTGAATGTCAACATTCACGTAGTCGCTTAGTGTATGTCCGAAATATTTGCTTAACACCCTTATTTCTGACTTAAACCGGTAAATGTTGACATTCACCATGCACTAATGCTGAAATTTGAACATGTTGGAGATTTATATTTTCTTCTCCGTAATTCAGTCGCTATAAAACGTCAGAAGTGTGACGTAACTTTTTCGCCTCTTTCTGAAAGGAATGACCAAGAACTTAAAGTACACAGTACATTCTACATGAGAAAAGAAAATAATAGTTATAAAAATTACTGAATTATATGATTCAAATCTTATTTATTGCAACAACTTGAACTGTTATGGCACTTGGAATTGCACAAGAGCCCCTCGCTTCTACAACTGCATTTATTTGTGGAACTCTTCCTTTTGCAACGACGCCTTGTATAGCCTTGTCCCCCGCCTCTAGAATTAGGTGCAGCTGCTTCTCTCAGCGTCATTTCTTGAAAGGAAATCTCATCTATGGAAAGTAGCTTATGTTCACAAATTACGAACTGATTACGTGTGTAAAGCTGCATGAAGGTACCATTTTTATTTGCCAGTTTATAGAAGTGGGAGTCTTCTATTCCCACAACAACCGCTAACACATTTCGGCTATCTGTACGACTACGGTCGACGTCAGGGCCTCGTATTCGTACATTATCACCAATTTGAGCAGGAGGAAATTGTTTTTGTGAGGTTCGTAACATCTTTGTTGCTTGCAGTAGGAGATTTTATTTCGCGGCCGCTCGTTTTGTAGAAATCAACTCGTATTTTTCAGACAGAATTTGATGTGAAGACGTTGTAGGGTGTAGGTCCTCTTCAATATTTTTCTTTGGAATGTGGTTTTCGGTATGACCACAGCTCAAGTTTTTTTTATATAAGCAACAGCTTCTTCAAGCTATCTTTCGGTTTCAGAAGTATTGGCAATTTCTTAGAGTTCTTCAGTTTCAATATTTGCGATGTGTTCGCCAGGCAAAAAAGATGATGCTATGCCTCTTTTTGTTTTAACGCCATACATGGCTTCATAAGGACTTTGGCGTATTCCTTCGTGGTATGTAGTGTTCTTGGCAAATTGAACAAAGGACAAACCATCTGACCATTTATTTGTGTCGTTACCGTTCATCTATGCAGTTAGCGTATTCTGTATATCCTGAATGGCCCTTCCAACTGAGTCTTGTTTGACTGTGACGAGGCTTTCCATGAACTGTTTTAACATCTGTCCACATAGCGCATATTTCGGATGTGACTTGATTACTAAAATCTCTACCATTATCTGACTGCAATATTGCTGGTGCACCAAATGTTAAAAATATTCAAAGAACGTGATGCGCTACTTCTTCAGCTCTTTTAGTTTTCAAAGGTCTTAGCTGGACAAACTTGGTTAAATAATCTTGATACACTATTATGAACATATATCCGCCATCTCTGTTGGACTGCAGATCTATCAGATCAACTTGACATCTTGAGTTTAATTCAGAACTAACCATTGGCTTCACAACAATACCTTTCTTAGGTGCACTGCGTTTCATTTGACACTGTTTGCATAAATTTAAATACAACATTACAAGTCCATACGTAATATTTTTGTATTTAACTTGCAACTCTTTAAGCATGCGTGTTCTTCCTCGGTGGCCTATTCTGATGTTTCATATACTAGACTATACTGTACAATTCTTCATTGGTAAGATAATACTGTATGTTTTGTTTCCCCTGGTTTTAATGGTAGTATTAACTTCTCTTCGTCATTAATTTTTAAAACATCAAAACGTTTTAATCGTCAGCGATCCAAAGGTATGTTGCATTTAATTTTAGCGGAAACCACTTCAGAAAGCGTTTTAGAGCACTTTTCTTGAGAAAAATAAAAACAGGGTGTCTTCTCCATTACCCGCAATTAATGCATTTAACTTTACTTGAAAAAGATCACGATTTACTGCAATATCCATTTAGTATAAATTAGGGTACCGGAAAAAATTACGAAAACGTTGCTGGCGTTATCAAAGCTTGCGTAAGACTGACAAAGCTGATTGACTCCGAGCAGAACAAAGGATTTGGCGGTAGAGAGCCAGTCGCTTGTTTTTTTGACTCTTCTGTTTTGGACCTCCACCAGAACATATCTGTGACTGTCGACACACACCGGACAGGGTCCGAATGTACAACAGTGTAATGAAATATTCGATCTTTCACCGACGTATTTGGTATCTGTTGGCATTCACCGTAGAAAGTCGACATTCTCCAATTTCGGTCATTCACGGTAACAGTGATATTGGAAACACAATATTTTACAAAAGGCTGAAGAAAAATAAGTTAAAAATGACGTGTGAATCTTGTGTTACGGGTTACAAACTACCGTATGTTTTATAGGACATGAAGCTTTCGCCATAAAGCATATTTCATGAACACCTGTAGTCGGAAGGTGCTAAATCGTGAGAGGATAGTTTTCAGTTATCGGCTGTCCGGTTCTGAAAAATTATGGAGAAATAAAGTTGCTTATACTCGGCACCAAGGAGTCTATCACTAGTTCATCATCCGAAGATGATGCGAGACTGTAAGAGACAAGAACGTTTTTGCAACAGAATATCAAAATAGATTCACAAAATATTTGTACCTTTATGAACGTCACGGACAAGCACACTGTGGAAAAAAAAAGAAACATCCACTTGCCTGGTCGCGGCAACACCGACTCAAAGGAAGGCCTCGGCGCTTGTTGGTGACGTCACGTCAGCTAGGCACGGCGAACGCCAGGTCTGTTGCAGGGAGAAACGTAATGGTGGTGTCTCCCACCCTGACAAAGGAAAATGTGAAACTATTGGCGGTAGCTGACCAACACACATTGTTCTGAGAGATTTCTGCAATCAATTAATTATGCAGTTCATTACACTTGTTCACAAATAGTGTACTCCTGAACTTAAATTTCCACTTGTTTTAGGGACGGACATACAAAAACAACAGAATTTGTGCTTCTTTACCTTATTTGTAAATCTGAGGAAGTTAGGTTTGTACTGGGTTGCTTTTACACGAAACTGTGAACATATTGGTGCTCTTCTTTAGGTATCTTGGTTGACTATGGGGTGAGGAGCACTGAATGTTAATGAAATATCTTGCGATTGTACACGCTGGAGGAGAGGGTCGGGGACAGAAGAGGAGGCAAGAGAGAGATACTTGTTTTATCAAATAAAATTTTTTTATCTTGTAAAGTTTCTCCTTTCACTTGCAAGAGGGGAATATTTATCTTTTCTAATGTGCATGTTTAAAAAAGTTTAAGCTCAGCAGCATTTTCGATGTACGAAGCTATTTTATTTCCTGTTTAGTATTCCTTTCGTTGAAAACGACTGTAATCTAATGACTGGCAACAGTTGGACTTTTACACATGTAAATTAGTTCGCATTTTCAATGAGGATGTGAAACGAAAATAAATAAAAGAAACGAGTTCATTGTAAGGGGGTTGGGGTAAGTTTCGATAACAAAATAGATCAAGTAAATGTAGTTTCTTGAATGTAAAATTTCCGAAGCTTTCAATGGGGCAAATCATCTTCTCATGTTGATCTACGTTTGTTTCAACAGGATTCAGTAATTGAGAAGTATGATCACATTTGTAGCTTTACGATAGTAAGAAAATCTTTCATCTGAATAAAACTGCAGAATCCAAAACAATACCAAACAGTTCGCCCCAAAATAAGAGATTTATAGTGATAAGCACGCCCAGGCGTTTCTGCCTGCAGCAGACCTGGCGTTCGCCGTGCCTAGCTGTACGCACGTCCGTAGCACCCAGGAGGCTGTGACTCGGCGCGCCTCAACTCTGCCGGTGGCGCGGGCCGCGTCAGCACTGCCCGTGGCGCCGTGGGGAAGAGGCGGGGCCGCGCGTGTCCAGGGGAGGCGTGGTGAGCTGACGGGGCTGCCGCCGATGCACACCGTCTCCACACTGACCGAAGTTCGTAACGCGGAATGTAAACACTGAACGCAATTAACGTTTACCCTCTCATGTGGAAATTAAAATGCCATTTTTAATGGTTTGTACACTGTTGCTCTTCCCCATGTCCTAACAAATGTTTCAACGTTGTTTCATTGCCCTACCATGGCTCACTTTTCATGGGAGCCCTCTCGTGCGGTGAGTGTAACTACAACCCCCCCCCCTCCACACACACACACACACACACACACACACACACACACACACACACCAAAAGTTTTGCGGTTCCCAGAACTCCTGAAGATAGACGTTCACTGTGGATATGGTATCACAGACACAGTCCTTTTGACTGTTCAGAGATGTCACCAAACCCACCCAAAAATGTAAACAACTATGCATGGGCAGCACCTATTAGACAGAGCGGGTCCGACAGCCAATCAGTTCCAGCCATTCCACCTCGAAGGGGGTACACGGCTCGTGTTCTATGTAGTTCAGCCATGCCTAGACGGTAAATACCGCAGTTCGATCGCGTCCGCATTGTCCCTTTGTGCCAGGAAGGGCTCTCAACAAGGGAAGTGTCCAGGCATCTCGGAGTGAACCAAAGCGATGTTGTTCGGACATAGAGGAGATACAGAGACACAGGAACTGTCGAGGACGTGCCTCGCTCAGGCCGTAGTGGGTGGCCGCTGCCTACGGATTATGCGTCGCAATAACTCTGACAGCAACGCCACCATGTTGAATAATGCTTTTCGTGCAGCCACAGGACGTCGTGTTAAGACTCACTGTGCGCAATACACTGCATGATGCGCAACTTCACTCCCGACGTCCATCTTCGCAACCACGACACCGCGCAGCGTGGAACAGATGGGCCCGACAACATGCCAAATGGACCACTCAGGATTGGCATCACGTTCTCTTCACCGATGAGTGTCGCATATGCCTTCAACCAGACAATTTGCCCGAGACATGTTTGGAGACAACCCGGTCAGTCTGAACGCCTTAGGCACACTGTCCAGCGAGTGTAGCAAGGTGGAGGTTCGCTGCTGTTATGGGGTGGCATTATGTGGTGGGCCGACCGACGTATGCCGCTGGTGGTCACGGAAGGCGCCGTAACGGCTGTACGATACGTGAATGCCATCCTCCGACCGATAGTGCAACCATATCGGTAGCATATTGGCGAGGCATTCGTCTTGATGGACGACAATTCGCGCCCCCATCGTGCAGATATTGTGAATGACTTCCATCAGGATAACGACATCGCTCGACTAGTGGCGAGCAAGTTCTCCAGTCATGAACCCTACCAAACTTGCCTGGGACATATTGAAAAGCGCTGTTTATGGACGACGTAACCCACCAACCACTCTGCCGGATCTACGCCGAATCACCATAGAGGAGTGGGACAATCTGGACCAACAGTGCCTTCATGAACTTGTGGATGGTATGCCACGACGAATACAGGCATGCATCAATGCAAGAGGACGTGCTATTGGGTATTAGAGGTATTACAACCTGGACCACCACCTCTGAAGGTCTCGCTGTGTGGTGGTACATCATGCAATGTGTGGCTTTCATGAGCAATAAAAAGGGCGGAAATGATGTTCATGTTGCTGTCTACTCCATTTTTCTGTACAGGTTCCGGAACTCGTGGAACCCAGGTGAGGCAAGACTACTTTTGATTCTTAGTTTGCGAGATTAACGATTCTTCAGTTCGACTTTTATTGAAGTTAGAATTTTGTCTCGTGTAGATTTTTCATAGGCATTTATTATAAAGACAAACTTACGACCAAAAACTCAGTGGCAAAAAAACAGTCAGTAGAATGGGAAACCAGTCAGAGTAGCAAATTTTTACTTTTTATTTATTCGATGACTAATTTCGGGCCGAGACCCATTTTCAAATCACAAATCAAAAATAGTATTTACGAACATGTCAAAAATGTTTGTTGCACATTGGTATTTTCGGAAATGTCATTTCCGATTATGTTATGACGATTTCAAAATGGGTCTCGGCTCGAAACTGGTCATCGTATGAATAAAAAGTAAAAATTTGCAACTTGCGCTGTTCTTTTATGCTACTGATAGTAGTTGTTGCCCTAAGGTACTGCAACATGCTGGAAGTTCGCAAAAGAAAATGTGTTTGTAAGGTGCAGTAGCTGCTGTTAATTTTTTCCAGAGGAAATGTTTCTCACATGTATAACACTCTAGAATGATTGCAGCTTGCCGTACTTCAGACATTTGGTGGGTGATTTGGTAAATGTAATGGATACCTCTTGACTAGCTTTTTCCACCCAACTGATTAGTCATTCGACGGCTCTTCACTGATATGGGTTCTGACTTTGAGCCACGAACAGGTGTTAAGCAGTCCTTTAAGGACTGCATGGTTTTCGGAGGTTGGTGGTTAGAGTGGGGAAGCAGAGCCACTTTGCCGGAGGACAGGAGAATCTCGCGTGTGTCTTTTTCAGCAGGTAGGGCGTCCTGGTTTTTAGCCGGGCGACGTGTCTCATATGTTACCTACAATGCAATAGTGCTGCACAATCGCAGTTCCCCGACTAAGTGCATAATGAAACTCATCGTATGTGTCAGTATGGGCACTGACTCTGTTGTGAGTAATTCTGCCCATTGATCACTTCACGATGTCTGCATACAGGGAAAAAAACCAAATGACGAAAACTGACGTTTGATAGACACACAGCCGTCCATTTATGTAGCCTCACAGTTGCATTTGTGTGCGCTGATGACGTGATGATGTTCAGAGGGAGCACATGGTCGTAATAAGGACTGAAAGAGCCACACACTATGGGTTTCTTCCAGTATTTAACGACCGTTAAGTTCTAAATGTTCCTTTCAGCTCTGCAGGAAGTTTCAGTACAGTAATGCAAAGTCTATAGTTACCGCGGATGGATGATGTATTGGTCATAATTACGGACTCGTTATGTATTACCTGAGTTGTTTACGTGTGAGAGCAGCAAGGCCCTTGTATTTACTGGATAAACCAATCAGTTAGTCTTTTAAAGGGTAGTGTGATTCTTCCTCCTCCAAAACTGAGTCTCACTTACCTACACTCTTGAAACGACTGTGAAGTGCATGGCAGTGAGTACATCCATTGTATCACTTACTAGGACTTTCTCATGGTCCATTCACGTTCAGGGGTGTGTGAAGAATCATTAAAGTGCCTCTGTGTGTGCAGTAATCAGTCTAAACTTGTCTTCGTGATCTCTGCGAGAGCCATACGAATGGAGTTAAGATGTATTCGCAGAGTCAGGATTTGACGTTGGTTCTACAGACTTTCTAAATGTGGTTTTATGGAATACTGTCTCCTCCGGAAATCACCTGCATTGAGTGCAGTCCTTAGCTCCTCGAAAAGCATGCAGAATGGCAAAATTCTGGGCTCATTTAACAAATGCGGCAATCCAATAAACCTTGAAAACAAAAGTCAGTGAAATCACTCACCCAGACTCAGTATAGAAACATTCCTATAATGCATATAATGTCTCGTAATCTGCACGAAACACGCCGCGCAGTGTCAACGGCAAGAGAAGCAATAAAACGCGCAAATTTCTTTATTTTGGAATAAATTTGATCAGTGCGATTTAACACAGGCGTTTACCAGAAGACTTAATTGACTCCTAGATAGGAGGCACAAAGCCATACTCGTACGCACGGGATATGCTTAATTCCTATTGGCTAATATGTTAAACAGCCAATCAGATCATTTCGAGCACTTGTATACTTAAGGTATTTTGAATGTCAGCCAATCAGATTACTGCAGGTAATTTAGACGAGAAATCACGTGATTCCGAAACAAAATAAAATTTAATGAAGACAAAATTAGATTCCATTCCCTAACATAAATTACTTACAAGTTTAATGCTCAACGACCCTTCTGGCTGCCTTTTACGAAATCTACCTAAGTCGAGCATACGCCACAAATTCCACTATTGTACAAGAAACGTTCTCACACATACATTTACTTAATTTCCATGAAATTTCAACGTATCTCCTCAGACCCTGCAAAACACTTACGTAACCAAAACACGTGCGTAGCCAAAACACGTGCATGGCCAAAACACGTGCATAGGCAAAACATGATGAGATAATAATTTTCCAAAGTACTTTTTTTTTTAGTCAGAAATCTGTCGTAATGAAACGAAAGAAAATTCCGGACAATTAAATTTTATGGACCAGTACTTGTAGTTGTAGTTTCAATTGATACTATAGATGAATCCATCACAGTCGTCCCTTAGGTAAAAATTTATATCTCCGAAAGTACTGAAGTTATTCACTTGAAATCAGCTGGGCCAGCGTGAGAACCAAAATTCTGCTCTCCTCCCAGCTCCGTGGTAAGCTACGCTTTCAATGTAAGATGACAATTCGTAATAATTAGCTACATTGCAAACCCAGAAAGTGGTTGAAAAAGTGTTCATATAGCTGACATGGCCAGTTTCATCTGGTTGTTTCATTCAACTGATAAAACTGACCGAGTGAGTAAACAGTTGATTAGCCACTCACGTCTTGCTGCGTCAGTGAGCTGCCCATCATCCGTGTACTGCTTGCCGTGGAGTGCATCCTTCGTTGGACCAAACAGACGGAAGTCGGAAGGTGCGAGATGCGGGTTGTTCAGCTCTGAGTGATCCACCGGTCACCTTGAATGAGAGCACGTTCCCACATCGCAGGAGTCACAGCCGTCTGCAGCTGACCGACACGCGGGGGTCGGCCAGATATGCACAACCTTGTTGCGACGATGGCGCTGCTAGGCTAGGCGTGGATCACCAGTGAGCTCTTCTGACGCTGACAGACACCTCCCACTACGACTCACTGCCAAATCTCCTCAGACATTCTGCAAGCGGATATGTAGATCTCCGATGCTCTGGTTTTCATCCTAAAGAAACTCAGTGACAGCTCTCAGCTTGGGTAGCACCTCCTTTACGGACGCCATTTTGGAGGCTACATACAGTGCTGTCAGCTGATGGAATTTCATGAAGCTGTAGGGGCTGAATAGGGAATATTCCACGATGTCTCACAAATTTCACATTTTTCCAACAGAAATTGGCCGAGAAAAAAGTGTAGAGTCGCAGATCGAATGCCTCCGGAGTTTTATAATTAGCTCAGTAGGATGATTATTCTTATGTATTTTAATCAGGGTCCTTGATCTTGGTGTGGCTAGATTCTTCACAATGCCTGTCTTCTTCTCGGCATCTGGTAGCAAGAAATGCGTGTGTTTGAGAATAGCTCCTCCTCCCTGAGGTCACTGGAAATTTGTTTAATATCGTTCTCGGCCGAAAACACTAACATCTTACTGCTATCTGAGCTGCACAGTGAAGTCGCTACCACAGCCAGGACAGACACACAGCCAAACCAGTTACAGAAGTACTGGCCTGCACGTCAACTGGTTCCGAAAATGACGAAGAGATTAAGGAAATGCTTTTTGAGAGAAAAGAAATTGGTCAGATCGTTAAGCGAGATGAAAACTTGTGATGCGGCATTCGAAATCGATAGTCGGAATACGAAGTGGAAGAAAAGTTGGAGGAAAAAGAACTGAAGTAAGGGAATGAAAGGGGAAGCTGCCTGGCAGAATTTTGCACAGAGCACAATTTAACCACTGCTAACAGTTGGTTTGAATCATGAAAGACAATTGTGTACATGTTAGGAGTCAGAATGCACCTCACTGTTTGAGACAAACTACATAGTCCTAATATTTACTATTACTTAACAAATAAAAATGTGCTCGGATCGAACCTTGTTCTCTCATAATGACTCTGGAAATTGCTAATGCCCATTCCAATCAGCTGGAAATTTATTTCCTGAACCAGAGATTACGAGTTGCAATTTTCATTTTAATCAACAACGTGGAAAGAAGTCCCCTCTTAAGAAAAACGAAGAAAGACATTGTTCTCTAACAATCTATCCAGAGTACGATATATTGTCTTAGAAATATTGGATAATGGTTGGTTGTCTATTCAGAAAATACTGTGTGAAAAACTAGTGTTTCGTCGATTATTTGACCATTTCTGGACCAGTTGTTGGTTGATGACGACCAGATGCCATCAGATATGTGGAATTGCAGTGGAAGGCCCCATCACATCGAAAACGCCTCTGAGGGGTGGAAGAAATTGATATTAATATATCAAAAGCTCAGCCAAGTGTTTATTCATAAAAAAAACCTTCGAGAAGGCTGATTAATTTTGAATTTGGATGGAAAAAGAATAAAGAAGTCTGCAATTCATACTGATGAGGCGACTGTAAAGATTCCAAATTGATGGCACCGTGAAATCGTTTCTGACTTGTGTGACCCACACACGGAAATTGCACTGAAGAAGAAACCATCACCACCATTGGAAGTTATATAAATATTGAAAAGTGGTTTAATGCACGTCGTACTCATTGGAAAGCTTGTAAACAACTTTAATGATGGACGAAATGAGACCACTTCCTCACGGTTTTCCTGGGAAACGACACACCGACAGCTAAATACCTGTTGCAATTTGTGGAACATTCGGTAATGAAGACCGGTAGGGCTGCCTTAAAGGTCATGCCTCTCCTAGGGCACCATCACGGCACTCCGATTGAGAGAGACTCTATGAAGAAAAACCTGTGTGGGTGGACAGCAAACAGAAAACCGGTGCAGAAGACACAAATGAGAAGCAGCCACGTCCACGCATTCGCCCTTCGTCTGAAGACCTGCTGCAGACCACTGCACGGTGTGTGGACGAACCACTGTCCTCCCGAATGTGAGTCCAGAGTGTCTCACCGCCGCGCCCTGCATATCCAGTCCACTAGAGTTTCACACACGTTTCTCTGTCGGTTACATGGCGCAGACACGCACGAAGATTGTGTCTCCAAAATATGCTGAAGGTCTGTTTCTTAGACGAGGAACATATCGATGCTCGAAGACTGTATGGAAATGTAAACCGCTTTACAGCTTTTACCGCAACGTTTATTTACATGCAGCACCACTTGGATGTAGGAAAATACGGTAACAACACCTTTAAACAACAGTAAAAAGTCGTTCATTATGCGATTACAACGCCAGTGTCCAAAGTTTTGAGCCTATAACATTGAGTCCATACTTGGTATGGGGAGGCGAAAAAAACCGCAAAGCGATATAAAACGGAAGCAAATGTACAACTAACTAATGAGGGATGTGAAAGGAAGACTTGGGTTTGTCGGGTGGCTTCCAGAAGCCTGCAGTGGACGTGTTGGCCTGCGACCCTGCGCTGACTTCCGGCGCTACGCTCTGTACAGCACTGCCTCGGCGTCTCCATCCACGTCGAGCGGGCGTGACAGAAGCCTTGGGACGAATTCTTAGGCGCTCTGCTAGCACCGTAACAATCCGGCAGACCTCTTACGCTGGTGTAATGGAGATGCTAAGTCGGCACGTTTCGAAAAAAGTGGACGCCGTGCTCGTGAAACCCACTTGTCTGAATTTCGGAAACCAGTTTACAGTGTAGGGTGTGGAACTATTTCACGGACTCTGTCGTTTGCCCCCTCATACGACCAGGAGAGTCAAGAGTGATGTCGGAGCTGTGATAGAGCTTACTTTGGTTTAGCCATGACATATCTGTCATCTAATAAGTATCCGAACGTTCTGTGGGGCAAAGATGGTATACAAACAGATCCACGCCAAAAGGAGATACAAATATATATTTGTGCGAAAGTTCCACAACACACGTTCTGGAAATGGAGGCAACGAGTTCCATTGCAAAACTGCTCAACCTGGAAATACCTGGGTACACCATAGCTCGCAACAATCGGATAAAATGGCGACATGATTTATGATTGTATTATGCAGCATTCTTTACCACGGAGGTGGGCGCTGCATCTTTTTCTTAAGAAAGAAGACGCAGATATCAATCTGTTCAAAGGAGATTTAAACATACCAATGAATTTAGACTGTTACAGTGGTTCAAAACAGTTCAAATGGCTCTGGGACTTAACATCAGAGGTCATCAGTCCAATAGAACTACTTAAACCTAACTAACCTAAGAACATCACACACATCGATGCCCGAGGCTGGATTCTAACCTTCGACCGTATCAGGCGCGCAGTTCCGGATTGAAGCGACTAGAACCGCTTGGCCACCATGGCAGGTCAAGTTTAATTGTGCCTACCCTGAGAAATTCACCGACGAAACTGATTTCTGCATTACATGTGCATTGCTTCTGATGACGTGTCACGGGTCTGAGGAACCTGAGATAAGGAGTAAGAAAATTTTTCTCAGAGGTGCCACGAGCTTGGATTTAAATGTCGTGTAACTTTAGGGCTGAAAGAAGTTTGTTGCTTTCCCAATTTTTTTGCTGAGACATAAATAAACCATCTTTTGACTGAGAACAATAACACTTGTAGAAGGTGAAAGCAGTCTATCATAGCACCACACTGGTAGTTATAAACCTTAGGTGATCACAAAGCAGTACGGACACAAACCTTAGGTGATCACGAAGCAGTACGGACCCTTGTCATTTGAAGGAAACTGGTGACGTTGCAATTGATTTAGGGTGTACAACACTTTAACAGCTGATGTTTCATACAGGTATGCATGCGCCTCGTTTAAGTGTTGAGGGTGCAGTGCGAGGGCTGCTCAGTGGCACTGTGTTTCAGGACCACCCACCATGTCGGCAGTTCCGGAGGTTCAGAACACCACAACCGAGGCCCTGGCCGCCCTGGTAGACGGGGGTGAAGGCGCCCTGGTGACATTGGTTGCGGGCGAGACGAGGGTGGCGGCTCACAGGGCCGTGTTGGCAGCTGCGAGCCCCGTGTTCGCAGCGATGTTCGCGCACGACATGCTGGAGGCCAGCTGCGGCCAGGTGAGCATCGACGACGTGGAGGGCCCGGTGCTCAGGCTCCTGGTGGCCTACACGTATACCCTGCAGGCCCCCCAGCTGCCCGACACGGCCCCCCAGCTGCTCTCGGCAGCCGACAAATACGGCTTGTCGGCCCTGAAGGCTGCCTGCGAGCGGCAGCTGATCGCGCAGTTGGCCGTGGAGACCGCAGTGGCGACGGCCATCAGGGCAGTGAGGCACTCGTGCCCGGACGCCACGAGGGCTGCCGTCGCCTTCATAAAGGACCACCCGCAGGTGATGGCCACGCGGGGCTTTGCGGACGCTGTGCTCGAGTACCCGCAAGAAGTCATTGAAGTCTGCAGTATGCTCGGTGAGCCACCAGCAGAAGCCAGGTAAGCATGATTCCCTTTTTGGCAGTGCTAGTGTGAATTTGACGTCGTCCTTGCTTTGTTCGTCCTTGCTTTGTTCGTCCTTGGTTCGTTCGGCCTTGGTTCGTTCGGCCTTGGTTCGTTCGGCCTTGGTTTGTTCGCTGCGTACATAGCATAATACCTTAATGTCATCTACTTACTGATCATCGGTCACGATGCTAAGTCTCTCGCTGTTTTCACTTCTTCTGCTTCTTATCAATTTCGCCTATCTCTGATTTACTCTGATTCCATATTCTGTACTAATTAGACTGTTCATTCCATTCAGCAAACCCGTTAATTGTTCTTCACTGTCACTGAGGGAACCAGTCATCAGCAAATCTTATGTCATTTCAGCCTGAATTTTAATTCGACTCTACAATCTTTCCATTATTTCCGTCATCGCTTCTTCGATGTATAGATTGAACAGTAGGGGCGAAGGATTACATCCCTGTCTGACACCCTTTTTAATCCGAATACTTCATTCTTGGTCTTCCACTCTTATTTTACCTTCTTGCCTCTTGTACATATTGCAAATAACTCGTCTTTTCCTATAGCTTACATGTATTTTTGTCAGAATTTCTAACATCTTGCACCACTTGATATTGCCGAACGCTTTCTCCAGGACCACAAATCCTATGAACGTCACGGAACTTCAATTTTCTTTTCCGTTCTCCTGTGTATTATCCTTGTCAGAAACGTGGATGCTTCAGCTGTTAAGTTGATTGTGCGATAATTCTCACGCTTCTCTGCTCTTGCAGTCTCCCAAATCGTGATGATTATATTTCTCTCTGTCAGATTGTATATTGCCAGACTCATACATTCTATACACCAGTGAGAATAGACCTTTTGCCACCTCCCCCAGTGATTTTAGAACTTCTGATTGAATGCTGTCTATACCTTATGCCTTCTTTGATTTTAAATTTTCCAAAGCGCTTTTAAAATCTGATTCTAATCACCAATATTTTCCATACCGACTCCTCTTTGTTCTTCTGTCACGCCATCGGACAAGTTGTTCCAATAAGAGAGGCCTTCAGTGTACTCTTTCCAACTATCCGATCTCGCCTCTGTATTTAACACTCGAATTCCCATTGTGCTCTTAATGTTACCACTCTTGCCTCTAATTCCGTGGAAGATTGCTTTGACTTTTCTATATGCTGTGTCAGTCGTCCCAAGAATAATTTCTTCTTCGATTTTTTCACATTTTTCGTGCAGCCAATTCACATTAGCTTCTCTGTACTTCCTATTCATTGCATCGTTAAGTGACATATTTCTCTATTACTGAATTTTCCTGAATATTTTTGAACTTCTTTCTTTGATTGATCAACTGAAGGATTTCTTATGTTTTCCATTGTTTCTTCGCAGTTAGCTTCTTTGTACCTACGTTTTTCTTTCCAATTTCTGTTACTGTCGTTGTTAAAGATATCCATTCCTCTTCAACTGAACTACCTATTGAGCTGCTTATTAGTGCAGTATCTGTAGCCTCAGAGAACATAAATCTCATCTCTTGTTTCCTTAGTACTACTGTATTCCACTTCTTTGTACATCGATGGCTGCTGGCGAGTCTCGTAAAATTCAGCCTACTCTTAATCACTGCTAAATTGTTATGTCTCTATATCTACTCCTGGGTATGCTTTACAGTCCAGTATCTGATTTCAAAATGTTTGCCTGACAATAATATAGTGTGACTTTAAACCTCCCATATTTCGGTCATTTTCCAAGTATACCCCCTCGTCTAGTGATTATTGAATATACTATACCAGCTATTACTAGGATAAATTTACTGTAGAGCTTAACTAGCCTTTCTTCTCTCCTATTCCTATTATCAAGTACATATTCTCGTGTAACCCTTTCTTCTACTCCTTCCCCTACGATTGTGTTTCAGTCCCTCCATGACTATTACATAGTACTGAATTACCTGTTCAATATCCTCACTTTTTCTCCCTCTTCTCCTTCAACTTGCGACGTCATCATGTATACCTGAACTATGCATGTTGTTGGTTTGCTTTTGATTCTCAAGAGAACATATCTATACTCACTTTCTGTCCTGCCTTTCTATTGATACTGAATCCTACTGCTGTTGCTACTACCCTATTCTCATGTGACCAGAAATCCGTTTCTTATTTTCTGGCCTCCCAACCACATTCGAACTCCTCACTTTCCAGCTCCCGAATCATAGAATGTTATCCTTTCGTTGGTTACTCAACCTTTTTCTCGTGTCACCTCCCTCTTGGGCCTCCTCGCCTGGAGGTTTGAATGGGGGACTAGTCTTTTGCTAATGGAGAGACCGTTATGGCTCTTATTGAATCACATGCCACATGACATGTTGATGCACGTTACGTAACTTTATGCAGTGGTTTACATTGCCTTCTGTATCCTCACGTTGTTGATCATTGCCAATTCTTCCTCATTTAGGAGCAGTTTCAGGCCTCAAGGGAAAGAGAGTGCCCTGAACCTCTGTCGGCCCCTCCGCCCTCTTTGGAAAGGCTGTTCACTGAAAGAGGGTGACACCTGATGGTGGAAGTCTTCAGACACTAATGCTGATTATTCGTATTCAAAATTCAAGTGTTGGTGAGGTTCAAACCTGGGACTGAAGACTTTCCTGATTACTAAAAAAGACGCTACCCCTAAGTGACTGACCCCAAAGAGTAGGGTATGACTCCTGGAGATGAGATGTCCAGTAAAGCAGGAGCTATGAACACTGGGGCTACTCATGCACACTGGGGGCAAACAAGAAGAGAATGCTCCAGGCAGCACAATAACATTGTCACACTCAATGCTGTGTCTTACAATCACTTTTCCTTCTCGTCTCTGTTCAGCTATCGCCCCGAATTTTTTCCGTGCATTCCCTTTCACTAAACAGACAGGAAATCTCTGCCCCCCTTTCTTGTTTGAAGTTCCCTGTGGTGTTACCAGAGGTCGTCCAGGGAATCCTATCAGGTTTCCTGCTATTGGGATACAGCAGATTATATTCGCTGTCCACCTACAGGTGTACGACATATCTCCCACAACGTCAGTATTGATGTGATGTTTTCATCCAGCTATCATTTGTTGCCTCTGTCTCTCGGATACATATGCTCCATACAAGTTTCTATTGTTTCCTTTTCAATTAAAAAAAATCCATATTCAATAAACTACAGGTTACTTCACAAGTTGTAAACATTGTCCATCAGATAAAATTGCATACACTGCGTAACCCATTTTTTTCTTTTAATGGTGGCCTCTACTGTAAACTGCTCAACACGAAAATTGTTGTTTAAGAAACACATCACCACTGCTGTCTTTTCAATTAATCGAATTGTGGAGACATTACATGCATATATATAGTTCTATTTGCTTTACTCAAATGCAAATTTTGAATATACTCTTCATAACTTTCATAGCATAGCTCTTGTAATTCTTGTCCATCTTCTTCATTCCCTTGGGCTTCACATGAAACAGCCCTTGCATATCCATGACCATATAGTTTCAACAGTAAGTTGATACCCCAACTCACCAGTTTGTTTCTCTATCGCTGGGTCTCTCTGCCTCTCTCTCTCTCTCTATCTCTCTCTCTCTGCCTCTCTCTCTGCCTCTCTCTCTCTCTCTCTCTCTCTCTCTCTCTCTCTCTCTGTCTCTGCCTCTCTCTCTCTGTCTCTGCCTCTCTCTCTCTCTCTCTCTCTCTCTCTCTCTCTCTCTCTCTCTCTCTCTCTCTCTGCCTCTGCCTCTCTCTCTTTCTCTCTCTGCCTCTCTGGCTGCAGTGATATAATTCAGCATCCATACATCAATTTCCAAATTACCGCACAACCAAAAGTAGCAGCCAGTTGACTTTAACTGCTTCTAAATTCTGTCTGATAGTTGTTCTGTCAGGGCAGCAAAATTGTTGGTCCTTATGTTTGGGATTTGGTTTGTGCTTCATTGTGAACAATCTGTTGTTTTGCATCTTAAGCTAGACCAGTGGAGAATATAGCAGAAGTAGTGCAGAAAAAGACGAGTTAATTGGTGGTACAGTCATGTTAAGTGACAGGCTGGTGTTGTTGGCACTGTGTTTTCTGTTGCCCCGGTGGTCAGTCCCTCAGCTGTACCGCCTGCAGTGAGCCCCTATGTGAACACGCCCACCCACACAGTGTTTCTCTGTGCAGCTCGCCGACCGCCACAGGGGGCGGGCCCACCCCCAACTCTGACCGTCAACCCTACAGCGGCCACAGCCAGACTCCTGCTGCAGCTGCGCCTCCCACGTCTGCCCGACACACCCCTCCACCTGATGATGCAGCCGTCTCTCGCTTCCGGTGAGTTGTGTTGCCACACGTGCCCAAGTCTTACCCTCAACAGTACTGCTTATTTTGGCATTAACCAGCCAATATAGAAATAAAATAAAATACAGATTCCTTCAGTTTTTGGATAGAGGTTACAGTTGGCATTAAACATTACTCCTTTCTCAATTTTTTGGCTATGATATTTTGAAGACTGAGCACATATGCAGAAGATTTCTCGTTCTCTGTATTTGCCGTGAGAATTACGTTCAGTTCAGAGTCACTCAACAGTAGTTACATAGGAAGTGTCCCATTCAAATCATACCCATTTCCAAATTCTTTATGTATTGATGTGTTTAATATAGATTTTGTTTTTAGTGATGTTTGTGTGTCTTACAAATTGGTTCTGAAGTAAATGGGTGTGGAAACGGGATTTTTCACTCAATTCCACTCAACAAAACCTATGTGAATGGTTGTAGATATATGTTGTTGAAGACACTCAGGAAGAAATGGCGAAAGAAAGGAAAACAGAAATACAAGTAATAATGACAAAAAGTTAATATTTAGTACAGTAATGAGGATACAGCTTGTTTTGGGTATGTCTTAAAATGTAATTCGAATATTCCTTAAATGGTTCCCTGGTCAGTTACATCTGTAGTGACTATTGGAAATCCGTGCCGCACTGTAACAGGAACCCAGATTAGCTGCTTATTGCAGGCAGTCTCCTTGAGCAGTAGGCTGCCTGAGCACACCTCATCGACACTTGCTCTAGAGTTTATCCACTTTTGGGAAGAGTAGCAAGAGGGAAATTGAATCGGTGGATGTGTTATCTTACTTCAGAGGATGTACATCAGAATCTCTGCTGGTAGTGTTAGCAAATCATGGGTAAAAAACATCATCCACAATGGTAATTCTACGCCAGCAAAAGCATCCAGCTGGTCTAATGGTTGAGGTATCTGCTCTCGAGAAGTGAGAAATGCAGTGGGTGTGGCTGAGTGGAGGTGCGTACAGCACTGTATGGCTCGTCACTCGTAAACAAACTCCTGTATTCGATGGATGATGGTCACCAGGTGTGATGAGTAGTGGATTTGATTCACCGAGGAGAAGTTTTGCATAATTCCATGGTATAGTTAACTATTATTTTTAGAAAAGGGCAACCGATGTGGGCAAAGATAGTTGGTCCTACTGAAAATATACTGCCATCTCAAAGTGAACTGACATGTTTGCAAAATGGCTCAATAGCTGGTGGATTTCAAATTTATGCTTCAGTAACACACACACACACACACACACACACACACACACACACACACACACACACACACACACCTGGGACCAACAGCAGTGAGACTCTTCGACATGCCTTTTGAAATTAACCAGAGCAGAATGCAATAAGCTATTGTATAATACAGAAATTTTCTCCCCTATACAAAGGGAAACGTGGGAGCCAAACAAGTAATTTAATGTGGATAATGTGGCAGGAGTCTTTTGAATGGACTCGACTTATTCCCTTTTAATAGTTTCCACAATGAAACATTGTCTCAAAATGTGGTAGAAAGCCCAAAGACATTCTGGTCGTATGTAAAGTACACCAGTGGCAAAAAACAGTCAACACCGTCACCGTGTGATAGCAATGGAAATGTTCCCGATGGTGGTGCCACTGCAGCGGAGTTACTAAATACAGTTTTCCTTAATTCCTTCACGAAAAAAGGCAAAGTAACTATTCAAGAATTCGAAACCAGAACAGCTGTTAGTGCTGTATTTTTAGAGGAGGCCGAAATGCACGCGTTTACATACACGCAGACTGGCGTGAGGTCTGGAACAGGACAATGTCTTTAGAATTGCAATAAAGTACGAAAATCTTGTAATACTTAACTTTAATCCACATTTGTAGAACATCGCTCTTGATGACACAGAAGTATAATAGCAATAATAACAAAGGATAATGGCGCCTTGCTAGGTCGTAGCAAATGACGTAGCTGAAGGCTATGCTAACTATCGTCTCGGTTAATAAGAGTGTAATTGTCAGTGATGCCCTTCTGGCAAAGTCGTCTGTACAACTCCAACTGAGGCGAGTGCTAGTAAGTCTCTCTAGACCTGCCGTGTGGCGGCGCTCGGTCTGCAGTCACTGACAGTAGCGACACGCGGGTCCGACGTATACTACCGGACCGCGGCCGATTTAAAGGCTACCACCTAGCAAGTGTGGTGTCTGGCGGTGACACCACAGTTAGCATGAGTGACGTAAAAGTACATATTTTAGGTGTTGTGAAACAACTCAAATCACTTAAGAAAGGCAAGTCTTGTGGTCCAGATGGAATACGAATCAGGTTCCTTTCAGAGTATGCAGACGCAATAGTGCTTTTCTTAGCAATCATATACAACCGTTGACTTGACAAAAGGTCTGTTCCTAAAGAATGGAAAGTAGCACAGGTCACACCAATACTCAAGAAAGGAAATAGGAGTAACCTATTGAATTACAGATGCATATTATTGACCTCAATTTGCCGTAGGATTTTGGAGAATATACTGTACTCTAACATTATGAGTCATCCTGAAGAAAATGACTTACTGATACATAACCAACACAGATTCAGGAACTATTGTTCTTTTGAAACACAGCTAGCTCTTTATTCCCATGAAATAATGAGTGCTGTCAACAAGGGATCTCAGACCGATTCCATATTCCTAAATTTCCAGAAGGCTTGTGAGGAATGGTATCAAAAGAGACTGTTACAGGGTGTATACGTCCTGGGACATCTGGGAAAGACTCGGGAATTTTTTCATCCCGAAGAAAACTGGGAAAAACCTTGGATTTTTTAGAAATCTGGGAGTTTTTCATTGCTTTTGTTTTCAGTTAATTTTTGTCATTTTGACTGTTAAGAACCGATACTCTAACAAAGGGTATTACTGTATCCTGCTACTGCAGAATAATACTGCATCTACAAAATATGAACGAGAGAAAGAAACTTAAATTGCAAAGGAAATGCATCATATATATACACTCCTGGAAATGGAAAAAAGAACACATTGACACCGGTGTGTCAGACCCACCATACTTGCTCCGGACACTGCGAGAGGGCTGTACAAGTAATGATCACACGCACGGCACAGCGGACACACCAGGAACCGCGGTGTTGGCCGTCGAATGGCGCTAGCTGCGCAGCATTTGTGCACCGCCGCCGTCAGTGTCAGCCAGTTTGCCGTGGCATACGGAGCTCCATCGCAGTCTTTAACACTGGTAGCATGCCGCGACAGCGTGGACGTGAACCGTATGTGCAGTTGACGGACTTTGAGCGAGGGCGTATAGTGGGCATGCGGGAGGCCGGGTGGACATACCGCTGAATTGCTCAACACGTGGGGCGTGAGGTCTCCACAGTACATCGATGTTGTCGCCAGTGGTCGGCGGAAGGTGCACGTCCCCGTCGACCTGGGACCGGACCGCAGCGACGCACAGATGCACGCCAAGACCGTAGGATCCTACGCAGTGCCATAGGGGACCGCACCGCCACTTCCCAGCAAATTAGGGACACTGTTGCTCCTGGGGTATCGGCGAGGACCATTCGCAACCGTCTCCATGAAGCTGGGCTACGGTCCCGCACACCCTTAGGCCGTCTTCCTCTCACGCCCCAACATCGTGCAGCCCACCTCCAGTGGTGTCGCGACAGGCGTGAATGGAGGGACGAATGGAGACGTGTCGTCTTCAGCGATGAGTGTCGCTTCTGCCTTGGTGCCAATGATGGTCGTATGCGTGTTTGGCGCCGTGCAGTTGAGCGCCACAATCAGGACTGCATACGACTGAGGCACACAGGGCCAACACATCATCATGGTGTGGGGAGCGATCTCCTACACTGGCCGTACACCACTGGTGATCGTCGAGGGGACACTGAGTAGTGCACGGTACATCCAAACCGTCATCGAACCCATCGTTCTACCATTCCTAGACCGGCAAGGGAACTTGCTGTTCCAACAGGACAATGCACGTCCGCATGTATCCCGTGCCACCCAACGTGCTCTAGAAGGTGTAAGTCAACTACCCTGGCCAGCAAGATCTCCGGATCTGTCCCCCATTGAGCATGTTTGGGACTGGATGAAGCGTCGTCTCACGCGGTCTGCACGTCCAGCACGAACGCTGGTCCAACTGAGGCGCCAGGTGGAAATGGCATGGCAAGCCGTTCCACAGGACTACATCCAGCATCTCTACGATCGTCTCCATGGGAGAATAGCAGCCTACATTGCTGCGAAAGGTGGATATACACTGTACTAGTGCCGACATTGTGCATGCTCTGTTGCCTGTGTCTATGTGCCTGTGGTTCTGTCAGTGTGATCATGTGATGTATCTGACCCCAGGAATGTGTCAATAAAGTTTCCCCTTCCTGGGACAATGAATTCACGGTGTTCTTATTTCAATTTCCAAGAGTGTATATAATAAAACACAGTGCTCATACAAGCGTCTGCCAACAGCAAAATGTGTGAAAGGCTGTAGGAAGACAATGCAATGCTTCGTAACAACAAATTACCTCCGATGAGCGTTAAGTCACAACTGTTTACATCAGATTAATTTAAGCAGTTACAAGCGGAATCACGCGCATGCGCAGTTGAGTCGCGTCTGAGTAGTATCTTCTCCCGCTTCTGGAAACAGGAATGTCGCTGTTGGTTGTGTACGCAGCAAACCGGAATATCTGAACCGGGCGGCAATTTCGGCGGAGGGGGCCGGGGGGGGGGGGGGGGGAAATTCGTATTCTTGAGGAGAAATAACCTTGTTTCACAAAGCGGCTAGGGTGGCGCCACCATCTAACCGTCCAGTATTGCCCTGGTACGAAATATCATAGATCTGGGGCTGATGTGCAGAGCTGTTTGACTTACAGTGGTTTGTGGGGGGGGGGGGGGGTGTTTACATTTAGTGATTTTGCTGTTTCCTCTTCGTTTACTTTTCTCACGCGAATGGAAAAAAAAAGATTTCTGTCGTTGGGAACTACCAAGTGAATTAAAATACATTCACATAATTACGTAAGGCTAAAATAATTTACTAGTTCCAGATTTTAATATAATATCCACCTTTCTGACTGTCGAGCATTAATCGCCTTGCATAACAACGAAATTATTTTTGTCACTTTGCTAAAGAAATTCGGCTTTTATTTATCTTTTCCACGGAGTCAGCCTGTTTGTTTGAAATTATGTGTTTAATTCCACACTATCGGCTAGATTCGACTGTTCGCTTCATTTCAAGTGCAAGTTTTCATTTTTTAGCACGTGTGGCATTACGCCATAATAAAGAACCAAACATGTGACAATACAGTGCTGGTACTCCAAGAAAATTTACACCCCGAAAAGCACACTGAAAAGCTTAATATCAGATAGAAGCCTACTTCGTTGGGAATGTGGACATACGCATGTGCACTTCAACGCAAATTATTCATTTCAGTATGGTTCAAGAAATTCCAGCTCTCTTGTATTATCCTCTGATCCCTTGTTCCTTTTATGACATAATGTAAGATGTTTTAATGTTTTACTCATAAGAACATACGGGATTCCTACGTCGTCATAGCTGCGCAAGCGCAGGGACGCCTCTTACCTGAAGCTCTCTGGCAGCTGCTGGAACAAATCTATTTCTGACAGATCGAGGGGAAATATTACGAATTGTGGTTTGAAAAGCATTATCTTCAAAGTAAATTTCCTTTTACACAAGATGAACTGTTGTTGTTGTGGTCTTCAGTCCTGAGGCGGGTTTGATACAGCTCTCCATGCTACTCTATCCTGTGCAAGCTCCTTCATCTCCCAGTACCTACTGCAGCCTACATCCTTCTGAACTGCTTACTGTATTCATCTCTCGGTCTCCCTCTACCATGAACTATGTGCGAAAATTTACGATGAATTTCTTAAATCGCAGAGCCTTTGGCTCTAATTTAAAGACCAACTCTTTGATGACAAGCCATTTAGAAAAATTTCGAACCCAGAACATCAGAGATTTATGTTGGTGTTAAACATTTTACTGGCACATTGTGTGATGTATCTTAAAGTGCAAACGCGCAAGAAAGATTGACATTATATGTGAAAGCTTAGCTTCTCTTGTAGCTTATTCATCTTCGCGACAAATATTATATATGAAAGCTTTGCTTTTCCTGTACCAACACTATGTAATTAGTTTAAACCGTTAACTTGTCCAGTTTGTGTTTTTGCCCTAATTGAGTGATGTTGCTATTCGCTGACTATATCACGTGTCCTATGTTCTGAATACCCACTGTCATCAGCTGGCGAGATCACGTGACATGAGCTGTGACTGCTTACAAAAGCGCATAACAATGTCCACTTCAATGCTTCGGAACGTAACATGCAGTGTTTTGTGAAATTCGAATTCGTACTTTTGTAATACTAAAATATGCAACGTATATGTTGCTGCACATCAAAGAACTTCCCAAAACGTGTTTTCCCCCCTGTGTTCCCTTTCCTGAAGTACCGGGAAATTCTAAGCCGCTGTATAAAACCATAACCATTCAAATGATTGATAAATTTTACGGTTCAGAGGGAAAGTATACTCTCACTTAACACGGAAAAAGTGTATTTTCACCTGGGAGAAAGTCTTTTTCACCCGGAGGAGTCTGTATTTTTAATCGGAAGATCTGGGAAAAATCCGGGAATTTTTTTCCTTCTGTGCGTAGACACCATGCATTAATCAAATTGGGTGCGTGTGAAGTATCGCCTCAGTTGTGTGACTGGATTCGTGATTTCCTCTCACAGAGGTCACAGCTCAGATAGACGGCAAAACATAGAGTAGAACTGAAGTGATATCAGGCGTTCCGCCAGGTAGTGTCAAAGGCCCTCTGCTGTTCCTGATTTAAATAAATGATCTATGAGATAATCTGAGCAGCCCTCTTAGATTGTTTGCAGATGACACTGTAATTTACAGTCTACTAAAATCATCGGATGATCAATTCCAATTACAAAATGAACTAGAGAGACTTCTGTGTGGTGTGACAAGTGGCAATTGGCACTAAGCAAAGAAAAGTGCAAGGTCATCCACACGAGTACTAAAAGAAATCCAATACATTTTGGGCATACGATGAATCGCACAAATCTATGGGCTGTCAATTCGACTAAATACCTAGGAATTACAATTACGAGCTACTTAAATTGGAATGACCACACAGATAATATTGTGGCGAGGGTGAAACAAAGACTGCACTTTGTTTGCAGAGCATTTACAAAAGGCCACAACGGCATTTTATTAAATTTCGATACATCAGAAACTACATTTTAAAAATATGAACAGTCATAAACAAGTTCTATAATCCCGCAATCGAAGTCTGTTAATTCCCCTCGTGCGGCCATCAAGACGTCGGAAAGCCTTTCCCTGGAGCCACCTCAGTACAGGTGACAGCGGCGCCAACACGCCGCCCTTTTATACCTTGCATACGCGATACTGCTGCCATCTGTATGCGTAGATATCGCTATCCCATGACCTTCTGTCAGCTCAGCCTGTCTCTGCCTGGAAGCACCCGGGTGGTTCTACAGCGCAAAAGACCTGCTGTCAATTAGAAATCAGAAACTACTCGAAATTGTACGTAGACGGAATAGATTTTAAAGAAGCTAAACATTTATTCAAAACAAGTGATGCCTTGTCATCCACAAACTAAATACTTTCCTTAGTGAAGTATGGTTTCACATTTTAATGAACAATATGGTCAAATTGCACACCATCGACTGCTAGACACATTTGGAATGGCTGTGTGTGTGTGTGTGTGTGTGTGTGTGTGTGTGTGTGTGTGAGAGAGAGAGAGAGAGAGAGAGAGAGAGAGAGAGAGAGAGAGAGAGAGAGATAAACTGGACAAGCTACATTGGATGTTACGTCGTTGTGTGGTCTCGCGCGTATCATCTGACATACCTGGGGTTCATGTCAGACTGTATCTTTCAGTGCTCCCCGTAGAAAGAAATCCATTTGAGTCAGATCAGGGTACCTGGCTGGCCTATGTACTGCAGCATTCCGTCCCATTCAACGGCCAGGAAACTTTCCATTCATTGGTCACTTTGGAGCAGGCGAAGACTCTGGGCAGCGGTCGTGTTGGATCCACATACACTGTCGCTTGTCCACAGAACTACCTCCAGAAGAACAGGCTGAATGTTAGTAAGAATATGTGCATACGTGTTTCCATTTAATCACACCGTGGTTGAAGGAAGGTCCCACAGTATAATTTCGTATTGTGCCAAATCATACATTGGTAATTCAATACCGTTAGTATTCTACCTGATGAAGTGAGTGCACATTTTCAGAATCGTTTGCCATGCACTGCAGTGCAGAAAGACAAAATTTTGAGCCACGTTCAAAATCACGTCCTCAGGAATTCCCAGTGGAGTCTGAGATGGTAAGGGTGGCATCAATGTAAATGCGAGGTGCGAGTGACACTCGTCTGGCTGACCCCTCATTCAATAAACACAGGATATCTTAAAGAATACCCGCTCTGCATTTAAATTCCTTCGTCCGTTTCTGAAGGGTTGCCCTGCAAGGCAAAGCAATTTTTCGCTTTCGCAAATAAGTGTATGCTTTAGGTGACAGAGCTCTTAAAGTTAATGCATGGGCAATGTCCTCCGAATTCCACTTTGCCCTTTTATTTTCATTTAATAGACATCTTATTTGTGCCGGTGTAAAACACTTTGACAATACACTATTTACACTTTTGTGCAATACGACTTTTGCTTTCACGTCAGATGACTTTTCTGCCCGCTTCAACGAAAGAACGTGTCTGAGATCTTTCGTTTTACTTCGTAAGGCTGCATCACATTTTCTAGTGCCGCTTCTTTCTGTGCATTCAGTTTTTTTAAAAGTTCAATCTCGGCCCTGAGTTCCTTAATTTCCAAATCCTTATTCACTACTTCAGCGGGTTCATGAACGCAGTCTGTACATGTGCTTCAGTCGACTTTCTTTTTTTTTCGGTGACACAGTTTCTAAAGCCGTCAAAGCTCGCTTTTGCAAACTTGTTGCTCCACAGCGTTGTGCACGACTTCCGGATCCCTAAGGAATGAATTTGATTTTAATTTTATTATTCCTAAAATTATTTACGGAGTGGGCCTACTATTCGTAAAATTTTTGACCAAGTACTATGCAACTGCATTAATTTCTCACTAAAAATCAGATCAATTGACAAAAGCGATGCAATATGAGTGGCATAAGCGGCTACAATAGCTTAGTTTGATAAAATAAAAATGTAATAGAAAATACAAGTATACGAACGCTTAACCTCCAAGATGGGAGTCAGAAACCATACCACTACGCTGCGAAGTCAACTGGTCAGCATCAGCTATTGCTTCAGAAGTAAATGTAAACAAATTACGCGAAATATGATGATTTTGTCATTTTAACTATATACTAGCTTTAAAATAGTTAACATATCGAGAATACTTAAAAAAACGGCTATTTCTAAGACAACTGTAGCTATTATATCCAGGAGGAAAAGCAAATACACTTAAGCAACATTATTTATTGCCTGTGCAATATAGCGAGTGATTCACTCCCGTAAAGCAATATAGTAATGCGTCAAAAAGCATTGCATTTATGTGAATTCGTTTGTATTACGGTAATTTTTCAGTTTCAATTATTGAATGTGTTACGTATGTGCAGACGTCTTACCCTTCCGTTTGCATCACCGCTTTCCGCAATTTCTTGTCCACGCCAGTTCGGAATGTTTATGCAGGGGATTGCTGCTAGTGATAACTTCTTTCTTGAAGGTAACCCTAGCTCATTTCTCAAATCCCGTTCACAATCTTCTGGCCGATAATGAGCTGACCACACACGTGCAGTTTCCACATTCACTTTATCCTTGCGTTTACATCGAACCATCCATTCACGTCGCAAGTGCTCATCCTTGGGAAAAACGTGATACGTAACGTCCGTCGTCGTCCGAACACTGTTAATGCAATGTGCCACGGCACACTTACAGCGAGCCTTGCTCGTGGCTGTCTCAAAACTGAATGCTCGGCACTGCAGCCTCCTCTCCGTGACGTCAAGGCGCGCGAGGGCGTCTGCGAGTTTTTTACTCGCTAGGGGCCGGAATGGCCTGCCTGCTTTTTCTATCTGCCTCGGTTCCGAAATGCCGTGCCGGCGATTCCGCGGCGCGCGCCTTAAATCGGTGGCGACGCACTGTGCAGACCCATCCGGGCAGCGTTCATTTTTAGGTAAATGAGTTGGCACCACTGCGAGACAGCAGTCGATAGCCATCTCCCGAAACACAACATTGTGGAGTAAATTACATCAACACAGGAACAGAAATCAAAAGCCAGGGTTGCCACATCTATTACGAATATACGTCAGAACCGAATGCCTGTTCATCTGAATGCATTTTCATCTACAATTTCCTCCAAAATGGATGGATATATTCCGAAGCGATTATAAACGAAATGTGGTGTAATTATGCCGGACAACTGAAGACTTGCTCTTCCATTGTGTTTCCTCTAAGAGGTAAAAGTTCCCCTTGATTGGGTGGATTGAAACATTACCATTCTTGTGATACGGGAAACTCGTCATTTCACGCGTTTTATTACTCAGATTCCTACTTCCTTTTTGTCATTGTGTGTACAATGTTATGTGTATCGGTTATTTAGTGTGTTGTCACGTGTTAGAAAGGTTACTGGTATTTTAAGAGTATCAGCAATTATTTGTTTAAAAACGGATTACCGCATTTGTATTAAAATTTGCTATGACAACCGATTAAAATGCATCATGGTTTTAAAAATATTATATACTGCTTTTGGTGAGTATACTACGAGTGAAATAGGTGTTTATGAGTGGTATAAACATTTAGAAGAAGATGAAGATGACGAGAAGGTCGTAATAGAAGACGAACTGAGAGTCAAACCAAACGATGCGTAAACCAACACTCGATCGTCTCGGTGACAGATGGCCGAGACCACTGAAATGTGAATGTTACGTGTCTGACGGTAATCGTTGGTTTTAACAGTACAGTGCACCACGACTCCTTGTCCCAAGATGAAACGGCCAGTAGGCAGATCTTCTCACCAGCTCAACCCAGATGGCTTGAAGCAACGCGGAAAGGTGTCCCGCTTTGTGGCGGAACAATTCACCGTTTCTGCACTGCGATAACGCACCTGCTCACACTTCATTGCGTGCTTGTGCGTGCTTGTGCATGTTTGGCTAGAAACAATACTGTAGTGATGTCCTTGGCCCCACGTTCGCTCCATGTGTGACATTTGTTCCCAAAAATAACGACAAACCTTAAAGAGCTGTCTTTTACAGAAGATAAGAGATTCAAACTGCACATCTGAGAGAACTAAACGCTACCGTAAGGATTGTTCCAGAACAGTTTTAAGCATTGCAAGAACCACTGGAATAAATGTATAATATGTAATGGGAAATATTTTGGTGAGACGACATTGATGGAGACCAATAAATAAACCAAGTATTGGATTCAACATTCACCGCTGTTTCTTCCACTATCATATTGTCCATTTTGGTGCCAATGTCACGACCCTGTCACCGTCTTCTAAGAGGAATGTCGTTGGTTCACCACCCAAGTTTCGTCGACATAAGAGTTCTGTTAATTTCCTGACTTGTATCAAGTATTTGCATCGCCAGTCAGTCATCACTTCTCTCTAGAGGGATGTTTCCTTTACTTAGAGGTCTGTTTCAAGTAAATCGCATTTCATGCAGTGTCTTACGCTAAACAGCTTTCTTCGAAGGAAAATAATTTTTTTTGTTTTTATGGCAACTAATTTGTGTAATGTCAGCACTAGTTTTTAGCCATACAAAAGTCCCTATGATTAATCAAATTACCGATTTTGAGAAGCTGCTTGCAATGATGGATTTATACTCCAAATTTCGTAGTGCACTTTCTTGGCGGCTCTGGCAAACCGCGTGGTTTATTTTCGGTCGCCTTTCTGATGGGTCCAATAGCGGCAAGGCTGACTTGTGTGTAAACTACAATCCTTTCTTTTTGAGACTGGCAACATTAGCCCCCAGTTCTCTCTGTGCTGACTCTTTAATACAATCCGTGATTGCAACAGAGGTGACTGAGCCATTTTTACCCCAAAGATCGTAATTCTTTGCATTATGCAGATTTTCCTGTGATGTGGTGCACTTGTCGATCATGTCTGAATAACATATTCGTACATGTCCACAGAGCATTTCACACGGTGGATTACTGTCGACTGTTGAAGGAGATAGAAACGTGTGGATTAGGTTCCCATGTATGTGAGTGGACCTCAGCTCTTAAGTGACAGAACCCAGTATGTTGTCCTCAGTGGCGAGCGTTCACCAGAGGCAGGAGTTCTCCAGAAAAGGGTGGTGGGACCGCTGTTACTGTTTGTATACATAAATGGTCTGGTGGACAGGTATCTGCGGCTGTTTGCTGATGGTCCCCTAGTGTACAGTAAGATGTCGTCGTTGAGTGAGTGTAGGAGGACACAAGGCGAGTTGGACAAAATTTCTAGTTGGTGTGTCGAATGGCAGCCATCTGTAAGTTGATGCAGGTGAGTAGGAAAAACAGACACGTAGTGTTGAGGTGTTCCGCTAGACACAGAGGTGTCGCTTAAATGTCTGAGCGAGAGTTCGCAAAGTGATACGAAATGGAACGAGGTTGAGAGGACTGTGGTAGGGAAGGCGGGAGGTAGACTTTAGTTTGTTGGGAGAATTTTAGGAATGTGTGGTTGGCCTGTAGATGAGGCTGCATGTAGGCCGCTGGTGCGACCTATTCTCGAGTACTGCTAGAGTGTTTGGTATTCGCAACAGGTATAATTAAAGGAAGACAGCTATAGGACTGAGAGCTGAGCTGCTAGATTTGCTACCGGTAGTTTAGAGTGACGCAGAGGTATTGTGCAGAAGCTTCAGGAACTCGAATCGGAATCACTGGAGGGGAGGCAACGTTCTTTTCGAGGAACTCTGTTGAGAAAATTTAGAGAACCGTCTTTCGAGGCTGACTGCAGAACAATTCTAGTTGTGGCAATGTACACTTGAGGCAAGGCGTGTGAAGATAGGGTGAGAGGCATTGTCGCTCGTACAGAGGCATACTGGCAGTCTGAGAGGCATTGTCGCTCGTACAGAGGCATACAGGCAGTCGTTTCTTTCTCGCTCTACTTGGGAGCGGAACGGAAAAAGCAGATGACTGCAGTCAGTTGAGAACTTTTTATATGTACCAGTTACTACTATTGTTTCATATGGTTGCTGCTCCACCTACATTGATTATTTTGTACTGAATGCAGCAGTTTTATTACGTCTGTAGTTTCTAGTTGGTATTTCACTTGTCTTTGGAGCTTCTTACTGGCTCTCTCGCTTGGGATTAGCCTTTAACTTGCATCAGCTGTGGAGAGAGGTTCCCGCGACATTGGTTAAAGTTCAGCAATGCCAGATCTATACAAGTATTTTGATATTTGTAAGTGTACATGCGATAATGAATCAACACTCTGTTTGTATTTCTTACAGGCACCTGATTTCTTTCTGGCATGATCTAATTTATGCATTGCATTAGATACAGGAAATACAGTACTTTTTTGAGACTGGTCTAAAGTTACGGTTTAAGTGTTTGTACTACTACTGAAAGAGAAATTTTACTCGGAAGCAGCGTAGCTGGTGTACACTTTAAGTTTACTTAGACCTTTTTAAGTATAAATGTAAAGTTTTACGCCTTCTGTAGTGGTGTGTAACTTATTTTGTGTCCAGAATTTTCAGAAAATGCAAAAAGTTGCACAAAGTTAACATGACTGAATATAGTAGTTGTGCAGGATACCGCCTGCCACAGACCATATGGTGGCTTGCAAAGTGTGTAAGTAGATGGAAATGAATGTTCCAGTGGATGTAGCTCTTGTTGCATGCATGATTATATGAGCACATGTGACGATTATTATGCAGCGGGTAGTTTGTGTGTGTGTGTGTGTGTGTGTGTGTGTGTGTGTGTGTGTGTCTGTCAGGGAGAGTCGACCTGGTGCCCTTGTTGTATTTGAAATATGTCGACCGACTTATTGTGTACGAAGCAGTGACTTTTATATTTTATGTCGGTATGTCAGGAAATTTCCATGTTACTGGTCTGAATCACTTAGCTGTCTGGTGAGGAAGTAGTATTTCAGTGCTTACAGATGCATTTAGTTTCTATTGTTTTCTTCCTAAGTGACTGAAGGAATTGGTACCCAGAGAAGGTAGTTTTGGGGTGTGTTTGAATGTAGATGAAGGATTGGGTAGCAACTGCATGCCGAGGTGAAAGGAGGCGGATCTGTGGAGTGAACTATGAGGGAATGTGCCAAATGTATTTGTTACGGGATGGAGTGCACCTATTTTTAATGGGAGATGGGTGAAGTTTTTGATTATGGGCTAGTGCTGTGGATCTGCCTGTAATACGCTGGTTAACCCGTATCGCAGAAGCGAGATTTCTAGATTTGTGACTTGTCGCTCGGAAGAAGTGTATTCCGAATTGTTGGCAGTTTTGCGGCTGTGACAGTTTCTTTCATTTGGTGTGTGTGTCTCGATAGTTGAGAGTAAATGTGTCGATGTTTTGTGCAGGAGCCTTTCTGATGCAGAGCGAGGCAGGAGGCTGAGAGAGGCGGCTGAGGAGGGGGCGGTGGAGGAGGTGCTTGCGTTGCTCGCGGCTGGGGCGGACGTGGGGGCGAGGGGCGGGTACGGGTTCACCGCCCTGCACTGCGCTGCAGCGAGAGGCGACGCGGCTGTGGTGCGGCTGCTGCTCTCTGCGGCGTCCGACTCCAACGCCAGGGATCAGGGGGGGCTGACGCCGCTGCACTTGGCGGCATGGAATGGCCATGCGGAAGCGGCAGCTGCGTTGCTGCAGGCCGGAGCCGACAGGCGGGTGAGGGATGGTTGGGGGCTAACCCCCCTGGACTACGCCAGGCAGCGAAACCGGCAGCAGCTCGTCGAGATGCTAACAGAGCGTTAATACGTGCCAGTAGAGGAAATTACATGTACTTCATTGTACATAATATTAAAATAAAAAATTGAAAGAAAAGATCGCTTTCTCTATTCATTTCTACCTTTTGCAGTCCACACAATTACTCCAGTAACACCACAACTACTGCAACAACAGGAGATATCTGTAAACCAACGTGACAAACCTTCCTTTTGAGAATTCACTCTGTAAAACATTTCACAATCAATTTCTGCAAAAGCTCAGCAACAATTGACAAACACTCCATCATTCATAAACTCCACTTCTCTCTCCCTCTCTTGTGTTTCTCGTCCCACATACAATATTCAAACAGCTTACAAGAATACAGCCGACGTCTTTCACAACCGCCTGTATTTCGAAACGTAAACACGCAATCTCTTCCAAGAGACAAATGCGAGAATACCGGTTGTTGTGTAACACGTCGCCCAGCCGCGATAACGTCACTTCTTTCCACCAATCCGCTACATTACCTAATTACTGCAAACTATTTGCTAGCAGTGTCTGTGTTGCTACATTGCATCACTGCAAACGGCACCATACTCATATTACTGCCATATAAGCTGTTCACTTAGAATGTATCTTCAGATTTCACACTGAATTCACTTCTGTGCCTGCACTACACAAGTACTTTTCATGTTTAACTGTAATGTCACATTGGTAGCAGTGCTCACACCACATAATGCTCACACCATCTGCAGCCTTCCTGCCAGCTCACCTTCAAATAAAGAGAATTGAACAACCACCTAAAATCATTAGACTCCTAAACACCTCCCTTGCTGCTCTTACAGAACAAACTACCATCTCTCAAGGAATTATACTCAATCACGTGAAACATGGAGCGATCACTGGAATTATACGGCAGTTTCCCAAAGTACACTTTTGCGTCTCTGTAGACGTTTTGGAAGCAGACCACATTTGGAACATTCATTCCCCTGTCTGCTGTGATACAATTAGACTTGGCATCCCCATGCGTGCATGTGTGACCAAAGTGGCAGACTGCATTCTGAACAAGAGCCTCTGTGGCCCTCATGTGGCGGCGTTACACACGGAAGCTCCTTAACATTCTCTGTGAGGAAGCAGCGGCGCCAGAAGGCAGTATTGACTTGGTGAGTGACCTCCACGGCATTGATGAATACTTCATCCTCAACATAAATAAATGTAATATACCTTACATACACAGGAAAAGAAATCCACTACTGTACAATTACACTGCTGATCACAAATTGCTGGAAACAGTAAGTTACCTACCGTAAAATATCTAGCAGTAACTATCCAGAGCGACGCTACGTGCAATGACCAAAAATACCAATTGGTAACAAATTGCAGTACATCTTTTCTCAGCGATTCCATAATCACATGTTTTGGGCTCCTAAATCCAAATTTCGTGCTTCCTGCCCTATAGTATGTCGACTTCACAACGAAAGCCTCAAAATTTTCCGACTTTTCTCAGATTTTCATTTATTTCACAAAGACTACGTGTTTCTCAAAGTTGAAAACTCAACACAAAATTAAATTGGACAAACTCTTCTATAGTCTATTCACCGAGAGCTGGGACGAAACATAAACAGTGTCACGTGAGCGACTACGCTCGTTTCCGGAGAAAGCATTCGGTGTTCACGTGATACGTAGGGGTGTGGAAAATCCTTGGCGCACGCTTTGCAGCTGGCGGCGTTCGGCTGGCTGCCGAGCTGTCACAGCGGACCGTGAGAAACCTGGGCAAAAATCTACGAAATAAATTTAACAATAATGTTAAAATAATGTTAAACTGAGTTCATTCTGTTGAAGCAGATTTATTTTCATTCAGGTTGCTAACAAAACGCTCTATTAAAACACAATTAATTGTTAATTTTAATAACAATACCAGTAATAATAATGATAAAGGACGAAACAAGGTTCACTCTGTAGAACTTGGACTGCTTTCATTGAGGTTTATAACAAACCGCTCCTCTCTCTCCTTTATAACGCAGTCTAATTTCTACATTTCAGTTTCCACTTCTTCTACGACATGGAGGACGCACTTGTTCCAATCGTCTGCAGTCACTGTTCTTACTGCTTTTTCTAGTAGTACTTTAACTTCCGGCATTTTGTATGTTTTCCTTTTCGCTGCAACATAGCCTTTGATTCTGGCCCACACTAAGACGGTGGCGTTTAATTCACAGTGGTACGGAGGAATTATGAGAACTGTTTTCCCTGCATTATTCGCCATTTCATCTATTGCGTATTCGTTGTGCGCTGTTCTGTGATTTTTAACTACATCTAAAAGTTCTTTCTTCAACATACCGTCTTCGAAATCGATGTTTTTAGATTTTAGCCACTCTGATATTTCGTGCTTATTGGAATTCGCATTGGGAACTTTTTCTTTTCTCCGAGAATGGTACGGCGCGTTATCAAGAACAACAACTGCAAGCCAAGGAAGAACATCTTGAAACCACTTCTCGAAGGTTTCGGCGCACATCTCCTCATGATAATCTCCACTTTTCTTGGACTCGAAAGTCCACAAACATCCTTCAACGAACCCTGCTTTGCTGCCAATGTGTGCGATAATCAGGCGTTTCCCTTTACCTGACGGGCCCTTGCTGCCGGTGGATAGCCCGGACAGAAACGTTCGTTTTGAGGAATTTATAGTGTCATCTACCCAGACGTAACTTCGTGTATGTCCTGCGTTCACCCACGTCTCGTCCAAATTGTAAATGGGTCTGCCTTCATCTCTCAACCGTTTAATGGTTCGAAGATAACGCCGCCTCCATAAAAAGATGTCGTCCCTGTCTAGTAGCATGCTATCGCGCGCACGCCGGACATTATGAAATTCATTTCTCTCAATAACTTATAAAATGTAGTTCTCCGAAAATTGACCAGATCTGCATCTTCGTTCACGACCGTAACCACTTTCTCAATTGATGGCAATTCGTTACGAAAAAAAAATTCGTGAACTTTCCTTCGTATCGCATTTCTATCGAAATCATCAACATTTTCAGAAAGTTTGTCGTAATTTTCATTTCTTGGTAGACTTCAAAGAGTGTGTGGTCTTGTACTCACTTATCACACGATACACTGAAGAACGTCCAACACCTGTAACTGCAGCTGTTTTCGAAACAATGTCACTCATCGACTGCTCTGGATGTAAATGTTCCGTTTTATACACATTAAGCACCATGTGCTTCTCAGAAGAACTTAATGTTTTCTTTTTTGCTCGCTTCTTTGGTGGACTCAGTTTCTGACTCGTCGACCTCTCTCGCTGAATCCGTGGATGACATAATGACAGCCGTATGTGATGCTAATGAAATAAGTGAATATATAAAATAAGAAACCATGTGATGCTATTGGATGCGCACATAAACAGTGAATGCTCAGCGTGACTACAAACACATATACTTACTCTAATAATCAACAACTAGTCTTTCAAGTGTCTTTTCAGAGGAACTTAAGATATCCTAAAATCGCCGCTGTACAACACGCACTAACGAGCTCACACATACATGAGATTCATTGGGAGAGTCCTTAGAAAATGTAGTCCATCAACAAAGGAGGTGGCTTACAAAACACTCGTTCGACCTGTACTTGAGTATTGCTCATCAGTGTGGGATCCGTACCAGATCGGTCTGACGGAGGAGATAGAGAAGATCCAAAGAAGAGCGGCGCGTTTCGTCACAGGGTTATTTGGTAACCGTGATAGCGTTACGGAGATGTTTAATAAACTCAAGTGGCAGACTCTGCAAGAGAGGCGCTCTGCATCGCGGTGTAGCTTGCTCGCCAGGTTTCGAGAGGGTGCGTTTCTGGATGAGGTATCGAATATACTGCTTCCCCCCACTTATACCTCCCGAGGAGATCACGAATGTAAAATTAGAGAGATTAGAGCGCGCACAGAGGCTTTCAGACAGTCGTTCTTCCCGCGAACCATACGCGACTGGAACAGGAAAGGGAGGTAATGACAGTGGCACGTAAAGTGCCTTCCGCCACACACCGTTGGGTGGCTTGCGGAGTATAAATGTAGATGTAGAACTGAGGCGGCCACACTGACTGAGCGCCGCGCCTGCGGACCGCACAATGCATCGTTCATAAAGGACAAACGGTTGCACCCATCACATTCGAACAAACTAGAAAATTAAATTCATACCTTTCTGAAACTTTTGTCGCTTACACCCCCACAAAAGAATTTAAAGGGAAAAAGTTTGTCGCTTACTATATTTCGGATGATGATTTGGTAAAAGTTCTATATCAGACATGAGATTTAAATTCATTGCTTCACTATTACTGACTCTATTGGGCAGAAAATTTGCAGACGTCATCAACATATAGCACTGAAGGCAATTATAAAATTATTTTGCTGTGCGACACACAGTTTAGGAGATATGGCGTGATAAATATAGAGTAACGCGAAAAACCAACTTTTCCTGAAAGCTTAAATATTTCTCTTTTTGAGTGACAATAAATTTTGGAATGGAAATGAAGTCCCATGCTTCTTTACAGAGCGTAGGGGAACGATGCCGGGCAAGGTCCTAATGGTCCTAATGGAGGTGGTTTGCCATTGCCTTCCTCCGACCGTAATGGGGATGAATGATGATGATGAAGATGACACAACAACACCCAGTCATCTCGAGGCAGGAAAAATCTCTGACCCCGCCGGGAATCGAACCCGGGACCCCGTGCTCGGGAAGCGAGAACGCTACCGCGAGACCACGAGGGCGGACAATAAATTTTAATGTGATGTAAATAAAGGTGTTGGATGGTAGTTCTCGGATCACTTTATCATGTGCAGGTGCCAAATTATAAAAAACACGGCTTTCATTTTTTAGTTTCTGACGCCCCAGCCTTGTACACCCCTCGATGGCAGCGCTGTGGTCACGCGCCTTGCCGTGTTTACAGTACGTCTCTTGTTTCGGTGAATGGAGTATACAACATGCAGCAATCAGCAGTGATTTTCTGACAACGAGTGGTGACCGCGCTAGAGCGTCCTAAAAAAACGGTGACTCCCCAAAATTCGGATCGCGCCTAACGCCATTCACCTGTTGCACTCTGCTATTACGGCACTTTCGAACGGTATGGCACGCGTCAGCAGACGGAAAACAGCCCAGAACTCCACCTGCGTTCTTCGCATCGTCAAACACAATAGCACTCACGCCAGACATCCGCTGTCGAAACGGACGACATATATTTTGAAACGTGTTCGCATTTATTTAAACTAGTGCTTGTAAGTGTGTGGTTGGTATCTGAGAAATGGCTAAAATTTATTTTGATATCGAAATACGTAAATCTCAGTCCAGTGCGACAGAAAAGTCTAGAAATAAAATTTTGTTCCGAAGTATGCGAAGCACACGCTACACGATGCGAAATCCAGGCTAGCCGGTACAAACAATTCGCCTGCGAGAGAGGAGGTCGTTTTCAATGTAATTTATCTGCAAAACAGATAACTCAATTTAAAATATTTGCCCTGAATATTGTAAATCTTTATCTTCAGACTTGTAAACAATAACTGCACCAGATCTGCTATCGTATTTATAGTGCAAATGAAGATAAAATGTAACGCATCCCGCTTTGTGTCAAAACTGCTCCAAAATTCACAAGATAACGCCTTTCTGAAATAATTTAGGGATTCGGAAAGTCTGAAATGATAATTTCACAGATACATTCTGGTGTGTGGCGGAGGACAGTTTGAGTACCACAGCTGTTCCGGCCTTTTCCTGTTGCAGTCGCGATGCTAGAAATATCTTTGAACTACTCGTCTATTAAGAGCTCTGAATGGAAAGTAAGAAACCCGGAGAACATCTGGGGTGCATTTCCTCGCCATGTTACAGGTTTAGGTGGAACCTTTAACCTGCCACCTCTGCAGTGGGCGACATAGGTGGCTGAGACTGACGGCAGGACCAGGGAATCGTGAGAAACTGATCCAAGTGCTTCACTCAAAAACTACCTCGGGCCATTAATCTGAGAAACGAGTCGTGAAGACAGCATCTTAGACTTGCGAGTGACAAATAGACCCGAACTTTTCGAATCTGTTAGGGTAGAACGGGGAATCAGCTATGACAGGAGCGTTACAGTGTCACTGAATACGACCGTAAACATAAATAGAAAATAAGTTGGGAATATTATTGTGCTTAGCAAGAGCGACGAGAAACAGGCTTCAGGTTTCCTTACCTCTGCAGCAGCAACAGCGCGGGTATCAGTGGAAGCAGTTGAAGAGCATTGTGAATTACGCTGCAGACAGGTGTGTACCGACCAAATGCGTTTCAAGCCCAGTTTCACAGCGATGAGTTTACAGCACTTCGTTTCATTTAAGTGCGCGTCTGCGCACGCCAGATCACGAGATAACAAAGGAATTTCCGAGATCCGAATTTCATCGATAAAAATGACGCCAAAGAAACAGTTGTTTCTGGAAAGAGCAACGTATCTGTAACATGTTGCATTACTCTCTACGTAACGAAAGCCTGTGTAAACATTCAGTCTTGTCTGTAATGCAGAAACGCTTACAGCACTGTTATTCACGTGCAAACAGCAACAGGTGGCGTCAGACTGGCCGCGCTAACGGCCGGCGCAGTCGCCGAGGGGAAACTCGCAGGTGGGGGAGCGACGCAGAATGCGGGCAGCGAATCCGGCAGAGGGCCGCGCATGCGCAGAAGCAGCGGAGGGGTTTGGAGCAGGCGGTAGGGGCGGTCCGACCACGGCGGCGGAGAAAAGACCGGCCACACGACAGGGGGGCCGAAACTAAATCAGGACGATCACTTCCCGCATAAAATGTGTAACACTGTTTAGCGATTAGAGCTACAGTTGTACTCAACAGTTTATAAATCAGTGATGATCGCAGACGCCAGCGTCCGGCTGCCATTTAATGTCCCGGTATTACAAAGATATTTTCTCCCGCTCTCGCAGCAATTTCGCAGTTATGTCAGAGCACGCTACATCTGTCTAATGGCAGTCCACTACGTACTAACACTAAACATTATTTCGATAACAACCTCTGTTAAAATTAGTGCTCTGGATGATTTAATACATGTAATGTTTTATTTTTGCAGCAAGTCTCAACGGCAGCTGTAGGAACATCCGCTGGCTTTCAAGCTGTCATTACTATCGATGCAGAAATAAACAGCGCAACGGCAGTTCTTTTAAGGGATGGGTTTACACCTGAAAACGTCCAACTTTATCCCAGCAGACGTGCAATTGCATGTTCTGTCGCTGAGACATTCCGCTTAAATATTTACGCGCCATCTGGGACTGACGTTACACATGCACGATCGGACTATTTTTTAATCAGGATGTCACACGTCTTTTGGTAAATGTGTGTATGCGAAGCACACGCTACACGATGCGAATTAGAGGCTACTCAGTATATCGAACAATTCGCCTGCGAGAGAGCAGGCCGATTTCAGTGTAATTTGTATATGTCATTTGTCTGCAAAACAAATTACTCTGATTAAAATGTTGGCCCTGAAGATTGTTCATCTTCATGTTTAGACTTCATTTACGTATTTGGAACCTCTGAAATGATATATTTTCACAGATACATTGTGACAATCACTGTACCTTACAGTGGACATGAACGTTGATGGTAATTAAATTTGTTGGCCTAGCTGTGTGAACGGAACGCTCCTCTGTTCTGGAATCAGTTACTATTAAGAGAGTGACCGAACTGTCAAAAACGTACGGGACAGGTCCAGCGCGACAGCCGTCTGGAGGCAGAAAGGGTGCCAGCATCACAGAACCAGCAGAGGGATTCGATACGCCCGCGCATGCGCAGAAGTACGCCTTCTGCTTCTCGCTCGGGTGGCCACCGGCCAAGTGGAGAGTTTCGTAATGCAGATTTTGCGCCTTTTGCGGTGAGTAACTCTTCACGAACACAGTAACTAAAGGATGCAGAAAAAGAGCCGGGAGGACGCATTGTGACAGGCGTTGCGAATGTGGTCACCTCTCTAAACCTCTGCACTCCCTCCGCATCAAACAAGAGAGCTCCAAGGGAAAGATTTTTCAGCCATCGACTCAGAAGGCGCGACACCCTTCTGTGGCGCCCTGCAAAATCTGACTGCAGGTCTGGACACGGAAGCCGCAGCTGAGCGGCGCGCCGTTACACGTACTCACTGCACGCACGCCTCGCCAGTGTCGGCTTCGAGGCCTGACAGACTCCACACCACAGCGGGCTGTGAGCAACTGTGCAGGATTACGACGCAGCCCCTGTCAGCTTCTCTGACCGTGACACTGTAAGTGAGAAAGTAAAAGGTCTACCTCGTCCCAAAATAATTGGCAGAGGATACTGGAAATTAAATTGTAACCTCCTCCACATAACATGGGTGAATATGGATTTAATTGCTCGCTACAAATCCTGGATTAAATGGAAACGTTTCTTCAGTAACGCGAGTGAGTGGCGGCTGAACCTTGCAAAACCCGGTGTCCGGAAATTATTTACAAATTTCGCCTACAGGATTGAAGTAAAGCGTGAATTTCATTTTGAATTATTTCAAAGTTGTAAGAATAATTAGTAATTGCCACTACATCACTCAAAAAAATAATTCGATAACGTGACATATCAGACTGTAAATAATACATAACATGTAGGCAAGTCCTAGATACGACTTACTTATTTACAGAATTTTCGTTCGGGGGGTAGTAAGCAGTTATATTATGTATAAAATGCTGCACAGGTAACCACATCCTCAACATAAACTCATGTGTGTTAACTGGAGAAACACTGGCCACAGTAGCTGGAAAGGAACAAGTAGGGGCGAAGCCTTCGACTGCAGGCGACAGACTAACTGGGAGACATTTTGGAAAACAATTTCCTCCAACTGACAGCAAAGCGAGGCCGTGGAGATGGTGTAAAGTGTCTGGTAGCAAAGCTAAAAAAGAAACTGGAGTGTGGGAAAGGAAAGAAACAACATACTGTTGTCCAGTGTGTGATGTTGCGCTGTGCATGCCAGAATGCTTTGAACCATTTCACACGAAAGCCAATTACGTATACAAATTATTTATAAAAAATTGTAATTTAATTTAGTTGTGTATTAAGATATTTTTTAGTAAATGCCTTTCAGTTTGTTTCCAGACTTCAAAGTGTTGACTTGTTGTTCCGGTGAGAGGCAACGGGGCCAGCGTGTGTGACGGTGGTGTTATGACGTCACCACAGTGTGAGAGCAAGAGGCGCATGCCATGGTCTTCAGTTAACGATAGACTATCGCAAAGAAACAGCAGAGACACTCACGAAGGTCTTGGTAATACGACATTAAATAACAACATTTTTCTTTTCCGTTATTATCACGAAATTTCAACACTGTTAATGTAGTAAAAACTGTGGTATCGATAGCTACGCTGTCACGGCGTAGGTGCAAGTTCCCAAGGTGGCGGCACGCCGAACAGCGGCTTCTAGCCGGCCGGCGCTGTGCTGCTCTGCTGCGCTGCGCGTTCAGCCCACTTGATCAGGGGCAGGCGGCCGGGACACTGCGCCCCCTGTCGGCACTCCGCTCTGCTTACGACGCGTCTAAGGCTTCGCACCCACGCACAAAGTTAGGCATGCCTCTGTATATATCCATGCACCAGTAAACCACTTTTACTTATTTGCAGTACCGACGAGTTTTACCTTTTCCTGCTCCTACTCACTTCCTTCATTCGTCCAACGTTTCCGTTTCAGGAGCAGACCCACGCGCCGCCCTCCAGGCGGGATAAAAAAAAAAAATATTAACCAGATGTACTTTCTTACCAAAAGAAAGAGGGAGGTACTGATTTGTGTACGTTTAAAAGCGTGCTTCCGGGCAGGGCGTCTTCACTTTGCAAATAAAACGCAGTCGAGATCAGAGTAAACGGTGGCAGCGAGAAGATCCTCGTTAACCCCATGAATAATGATAAAGAACTGCACAACGATTCTATTACTATTGTTTACATACGAACGTCTAGACAGAATTTGAAGTGGCAGAATGTAAAGTTGACAATGTTAACCAGATGCAATTACTTATCAAACGAAACAGATTCTCATTTTCCGTCATCTCAAGTCCAGCTTTCGACTACTGCATCTTCCCGTTGCAGATAAAACGCACTCGATGGCAGAGTAAATGGTGGCAGCCACACTATGGTCGTTAACCTGCTGATAAAGAACAGCTCTGTTATTGAATTTCATATAGGAATCAGGACATAGCATTTGAGGTAGCAGAATGTAAAATTAAAAATGTGAACCAGGTATGATGACTCACCAGCAACCGGCATTACAGTTTCAGCCGAGCTTTTCAATGGACGAACGAGAAATTAACAGACTAGAGCTTTTTTCGCGCACAACAACACACAATGGTGTACACAATTTTCCACTGACACGTCTTTTGCTACCGACAATGCAGGTGTGTAATCGAAGACAAAGTTGACAGCTTTTAAGCACCAACAGACGGTCCCAACAACACACTGAATGGGACAGATTTTTCAGCACACCGTTAATACACTTCCTACTGATTCAACTTTGCTCTCGCCACATTTAGTTTTGAAGAATAAAAATCCGCCGGTCAAAATAAAAGAACTTGTTTCTTTCCCCTGGTCACAGCGTCTACGTCATCGTGAACTCATTGACATTGCAATGGCTAATACAAAAGAGGCAGGTGAGAAGAGGAAATGTTACAAAAGAAGGTAAATCACACTGGAATATCTCAAGTTCGACAAACAGTTTTAGTTCGAGCACATCCATTATCTGGTAAAGCAAAGAACAGGTGTCAGAAATTTGTATTACTTTATAACGGACAATTTCGGACTCGACGAATCCCACTTCCGAACGCAGGACATCTTGAAACACTCACAACGAAAGCTTCGAGAGGTCTTCATCACATCACCAATATAAAACCGTTCACTAAATAATTGGTTGACTTCCTTCTCCTTAATGATGACAGCACCATACCGACATATAACAATTATGTTCTGACAACACGTATTTCATTTTCGTATGACATCAACCGTTTGTACACAGTAGTCAAGCTGTTTCTATGAGTTTTCTTTCATTCGCATGTAAATGACGAAAATAATATTTTTCCTGATACAGTACTATAAGTACAAGCCATTTCGTACGTCTATTTTCACTGCCTTACGACTTTTATGTAACAGATACAATGATTGTTACAGAGCATATACCACGTCATGTTCTAACATAACTCACCCAGATCTTTAGAATACATCATTTTACAAGCAAAGATTACGTAAAAGAAGACAGCAATGAGTTTTTCGAAGAAGAAAAGGCATCACAGAAGATAAAAGCAACATGAGAAACAATAACATCGAATTTTGCTCGTCGTAATGCATTTTCTCTTACAGGATAACGTACAGAAGTATGCAGTAACGGATTCCAGATAGTACTGAGAAAACAGGTAGAGTACATTTATTTGCACAGGCATAACACGTACTCTCAACAGTCGGAGGAGATATTTGATTTCAGCGTCTTCCACTGAGATACTCTAACACGGAGGTACAATCAGGGTTTCTTCACTGACTGTAAGAGATTTACTATAGATGTCGTATGTTAAGTGATGACAAGGATTAATTATAGATGAAGTATGTGTAGCAATGAATTATGGAATTTTATATTGAAGATGTGATGAAATAGTAGGAAGTGAGGATAGCGAACTTTTTATGACTATTATGCAGGCGTTTATGATTTATATGAAGTGTGGCATATTGATGCTAGAAGTTGTTAGGGATTACATGATGTTTTTAGCCTTGGTGCGTGATTTGTTGATTGTGTTTTGCTGCGTATCTCTGACGACTGCTATTTCCAACGGCCTGTGACAAGGTGTTGCAAAACGATAATACGAGGCTATGAAGTTACGAGAAGATAAACACTTTCATTCAGCAGAATGCATCTTTTTGTGAACGGCAACGTGAAGGATTGAAGACCCTTATTGCCATGCCATGTACTTGCTTTGATCGATTTGTGACTTTGCTTGAGCTAATCGGTTTTCTTCTCATTCACAGGATAATATCATTTGTCATTGTTTTCCGCCTATAGTTAGTCGACTTCATCGGAAAGAGAGAATTTCCTATTTATTTTCATTCTGCACGTTGACTTTACTTGTTCACAGACATTAAGTACTCGTCTTGATACTACTTAAATTTTGCATTTGGGGTAACTATAAGTAATTGGCGTGTGCATAAGTTAAAGTTTTCGGAATACATTTTCATTTGCTTTATGTTTTATGACTGACAGATGGCAGACAAATGTGATAATTTCTTTTTTTCCTCTACAGCAGTAAAATATTGTTCACATTTCTTTCCTGTCCTTCCCTTTAGGCTGTATCCTTCCACGAGTGTACTCAAGTATATAAAAACATACACTGTGCAGAAATAACTATTGTACTCTTGCATAACAACACGAGTGGTCGACTCATGCACGTGTAAAATGTAGGAAGACTGATAACAATGTTTGCCTATCGATATTTTCACAATGCATTGTACATGTAATTATTACTATATCTTAATGTTCCTTTTCTCTCGCACAGTATAAACGTCTTAGCTTTATTTTGTTTCACTGTATCGTAACAGAATATACGTACTTTGTGAAAGCGGCACATTCGGGGACTCGAGTATAGTTATTGTCTGGACTGTGAGAAAGTTGGAGGTATTATTAACGTTTTCTACACCACGACATGCCGCATCGATTATCGTGATTTTTGGTGACTTGACAGACATTTTGTTAAAAGTGACACGGAGGTACCTTCTGTGAGCGGTCTGGCTCCGAGTTGCCACTGGGTTTGTCACTGACACGTACGGAGTGCACCAAGTCTGCTCTCAGCCGCCTCCCACACAGTCACGATACGACGCTTTCACCTGGTGAGGTGTTACAACGTCACGAGTGCTGGAAGACACTTCAACATGTGCTGCATAGCGTGCTGGGTACTCTCAGGCCAACAGCTGCGTGTGTGAAAACCACGAAAAGACATTGCTTCGATACATATTTGCTACGACTAAAAGACAATATAATCACAACAAGTCTCACGAGATTTTGTGCAGCAAAACGACAAAAAATAATGCCATCAATGTAACCATTTTCTTCATTTGTGCACACTTCTTTCAAACGAAATGTAACGTATTCTGAGTACACCTGAACACATATGTGAACAACATTTGTAACTTTACTTGGCGTTCACCTGAGCACGAAATGGACGAAGCGTTCTGCACAATAATTTATGAGCGAGTAGGCGACACTACTTACAAAACAGTTACATTACGAGGTGAGATATTTTCATTCCAGGATCTGTTTGCTACGAAAATCGTCAATGGACAGGGATCATTTCACCAACAGGAGCATTAACACACGAGGACCACTTTCTTTTTATTTAGTAGATCAATAGTTAGGTTGAGGATTTAATCAGTTTGCACATTTTTACAATATGAACACAGTAACAGAACGTATTATCACACTGGAAGATATAATAGACACGTTATTGCAGGGAAAAGAACAGCCACAAGAGAATGTGTATCGTGCGATTATCAACATATCAATTGACTCACGTAATTTCACCGCAGTAATTGACTATGGATCTCCAGTTACATTGATTAGTGACGTAGCATGTAATAAACGCAATCCGAATAATTCTTGCCCTACAGTCCCATTAGAAAAGAATAACGATAGAGGAGCAGTTTCAGGAAAAGGAGTAGATGTAAACCTAAAGACACACGTATAATTTGCTGTTCAAGTCGACATATTTTATGCAGAAGTGCCGCAACACGGCGTGGCATGGACTCGCCTAATGTCTGAAGTAGTGCTGGAGGGAACTGACACCATGAATCCCGCAGGGCTGTCCGTAAATTCGTAAGAGAACGAGGGGGGTGGAGATCTCCTCTGACCAGTATGCTGCAAGTTTGACAGCCAGCGGAAGTGTCTAAAATCAGAAGAGTGTTCCTGTAGCCACTCTGTAGCATCTCTGGACGAGCAGGATGTCGCATTGTCCTGCTGGAATTGCCCAAGTCCGTCGTTGTGCACAACGGACGTGAATGGACACAGGTGATCAGACAGTCTGGTTACGTACTTGTCACCTGTCAGGGTCGTATCTAGACGTGTCACGGGTCCCGTATCACTCCAGCTGCACCATTACAGTGCCTCCACCAGCTGGAACAGTCCCCTGCTGAAATGCAGGGTCCACAGATTCATGAGGTTGTATCCACACCCGTACGCGTCCATCCACTCGATACAATGTGGAAGGAGATTCGTCCGACCAGGCAACGTGTTTCCAATCATCAACAGTCCAGTGATGGTGTTGACGGTCGTAAAGCTTTGTGTCGTGCAGTCATCAAGGGTACACGAGTGAGCCTTCGCATCCGAAACCCCTTTTCGATGATTCTTCGTTGGGTGGTTGGCACGCCGACACCTGCTGATGGCCCAGCATTGCAATCTGCAGAAATTTGCGGAAGGATTGCACTTCTGTCACGTTGAACGATTTTCTTCAGTCGTTGATGCTCCTGTTCTTGCAGGATGTTTTTTAGACCGCAGCGACGTTGGAGATTTGATGTTTTCCTGTATCCTGATATCGTAGGTACACCACTGAAATGGTCGTCCCGGAAAATCCCCACCTCATCGCTGCTTCGAAGTTGCTGTGTTCCATCGCTGGTGCGCCGACTATAACACCACGTTCAGACTCACTTAAATGTTGATAAGCTGCCATCGTAGCAGCAGTAACCCATCTGTGTACATTAACTACATTTCGTATAGGAATTTGTAGATATCATTTTTATCAAATTAAAGAAAGAAAGACACATCCCTACATCTCCAGGGCAGCTTTCGAGCAGGGCATGTTCTGTTTGCAGATGAAAGGCAGTCGACTGCAGAGTTAATGGTGGCAGACAGGCGGTACTTGTCATGCTGCTGATGAACAACAGGAGAATAAGCGTATTACTACATGACGTGTATGAATCTGTAATGAGTGTGTGAGATAATGGCATTTAATGTGTAAAAAATTAGTCATGTAATTACTTACCAAGTAACAGAAAGTGGTTTTCAGTTATCCACATGTTAAAGGCAACGTTGGTGTAGTTTATCTTCTCTTCGCAGAATAGTAGTAGCGAGGTCTCTAGAGTTGTGGTACCCGTTGTGAATGTCCTGCAATGTAAGTCGGTGGGTGAACACACGCCATGGGTTATCGACCATCTGAGTGCAGACCTAAGTGAAGGAGACACGATGAGTGTGGAATTACTTGTAGAAGCACAGGCTGCTCCTGCAGGGGGACCGCAGGTGGAAATTAAATTTTGACCTTTCGCTTGTAAGGAAAAATTCGAAAGAAAATATTTGACGGAAAATGAGAGGAAGTGCTCATGACGTTCGGTGTGGCCGTGCGGTTCTAGGCGCTTCAGTTTGGAACCGTGTGACCGCTACGGTCGCAGGTTCGAATCCTGCCTCGGGCATGGATGTGTATGATGTCCTTAAGTTAGTTAGGTTTTAGTAGTTCTAAGTTCTAGGGGACTGATGACCACAGATGTTAAGTCCCATAGTGCTCAGAGCCATTTGAACCATTTGTGATGTACCCGTTTTAGTAAGACACTACGCAAAACTCAAAAAGATTGCAACGAAAATTAGGGGTCGCTGTGATTTTGCGTTTGGTACGTATTACACCATATGTTGCTGCGTATGAAATTTAGCTAACATGCTGAATTGTTGTTTACACTATCTGCCTCCGATCTCGAGAAAATGGATCCTACGTAGCGCGTTCACTTCCGATCTCACGCCCGCGAGAATGAAAGACTCGCAACATCTCTCATATCTTCTAAACCGCTCGAGACATCGAAACGAAAGTTTGGCGAATGATAGCACACAAGGAGGAGAGTGTTTTGCCAACTCTTAAGCACACGGAAGTTTCTCATCTATGGCGATATATCAGTACTTATACTTCCCTTTCTATTTATTTCACTCCAGTGACTAATTTTTTAAGAGTTATCGACAGCTAGCGAAACAAGAGCTTCCTAGTATGAAAATAAACATGAAATTTCTTCTTGTATGTTACTGCAAACCAACACTATGAGGTTTTTCGTAAGCTATTGTTGCTCTGTGATTGCCAATTACTTGTTTAATGAGGCACTCCGTTTCGGAATTCTGTCGCAATAGCTACTGTGAGATGAGTTTGTCAAATTACACTGTGACAAAGGACGTACAATTAAACCAGTCACCAAGAGAAATATGGCCGTTACTCACAAACGGTAATGCTTCTTCGAATGAGAAAAGGTTAACAATTAACACAAAAATAGATTGCCAATTCTTTTGGAATTTTTGTGGAATTCCAGTAACCCATCGTATTTTTAACACTGAGCCACTGGAATGGAAACTTACCAAACGATTTTATTCCTTCTCTTCATCGGAGTAGTACTAAGATAATGACGAGCGTTCCTTCAGGCGGAATGATAGGCACATGCCAGATACTGGTTACTTACGTACGGCTTACCAAACTGAACTTGAAACACCCACAAAGAATAAGAACAAACAATGGAGATGAAAAGAGACGACACAGAACAAGAAAGACACAGACAGAGACCAGAAAAAAGGAATTACACTACTGGCCATTGAAATTGCTACACCACGAAGATGACGTGCTGCAGACGCGAAATTTAACCGACAGGAAGAAGATGCTGTGATATGCAGATGATTAGCTTTTCAGAGCATTCACACAAGGTTGGCGCCGGTGGCGACACCTACAACGTGCTGACATTAGGAAAGATTCCAACCGAATTCTCATACACAGTTGACCGGCGTTGTCTGGTGAAACGTTGTTGTGCCTCATGTAAGGAGGACTTTCATAAAGGTCGGATTGTAGCCTATCGAGATTGCACTTTATCGTATCGCGACATTGCTGCTCGCGTTGGTAGAGATCCAATGACTGTTGGCAGAATATGGAATCGGTGGGTTCAGGAGGGTAATACGGAACGCCGTGCAGGATCGCAACGGCCTCGTATCACTAGCAGTCGAGATGACGGACATCTTATCCGCACGGCTGTAACGGATCGTGCAGCCACGCCTCGATCCCTAAGTCAACAGATGGAGACGTTTGCAAGACAACAACCATCTGCACGAACAGTTCGACGACGTTCGCAGCAGCACGGACTATCAGGTCGGAGACCGTGGCTGCGGTTATCCTTGACGCTGCATCACAGTGCTGGTGTTCTCGACGACGAACTTAGGTGCACGAATGGCAAAACGTCATTTTTTCGGATGAATCCAGGTTCTGTTTAGAGCATGATCACATCGTGTTTGACGACATCGCGGTGAACGCACATTGGAAGCGTGTATTCGTCATCGCCATACTGGCGTATCACCTGGCGTAATGGTATAGGGTGCCATTGGTTACACGTCTCAGTCACCTCTTTTTCGCATTGACGGCACTTTGAACAGTGGACGTCACATTTCAGACGTGTTACGACCCGTGGCTCTACCCTTCATTCGATCCCTGCGAAACACTACATTTCAGCAGGATAGTGCACGACCGCATGTTGCAGGTCCTGTACGGGCCTTTCTGGATGCAGAAAATGTTCGACTGCTGCCCTGGCCAGCACATTCTCCAGATCTCTCACCAATTGATAACGTCTGGTCAGCGGTGGCCGAGTAACTGGCTCGTCACAATATTCCAGTCACTACTCTCGATGAACTGTGGTATCGTGTTGAAGCTGCATGGGCAGCTGTACCTGTACACGCCATCCAAGCTCTGTTTGACTCAATGCCAAGGCATTCCAGGGCCGCTTATTACGGCCAGAGGTGGTTCTTCTGGGTACTGGTTTCACAGGATCTATGCAACCAAATTGCGTGAAAATGTAATCACATGTGAGTTGTACTATAATATATTTGTCCAATGAATAGCCGTTTATCATCTGCATTTCTTCTTGGTGTAGCAATTCTAATAGCCAGTAGTGTAAAATCACACCGAGTGTAACATTGGACGGAAAGAAAAAGCCAACCACCGAGTAACGCACTAAAAAACCCAGTCTAAAACCGTAGGCCAAAGGCCAGACTCCACACAAAAAAAGGGACAAACGCTTAGATCGAGCGATAAAAAAACCCTGCACGAATAAAACTCAAAACTAAATCTGCCATTGCAACATCGTCCGATAAAAGCGCAGGAAGCGCACCCGGCAGCGCAAAAGTCAGCCCGAGCGGAGTTAAAAGCGGGCAGTCCGACAAGATGTGGACCACCGCCGAAGCTGACCCGGAGGGACATAAAGGTGGATCCTCGCGGTTCAGTAAATAGCTGTGTGTCATCCTGGTGTGGCCCATGCACAGCCGGCAGAGGACAACAGAGTCCTCACTAGAGACCCGCGAGGAGAAGCGCCACGCACCGGTAGCCGCCTCGGTGGCCTGAAGTTTGTCGGGTGAAGGAAGGGCGCGCCATTCTTCACCCCAGGTGTGAAGTACCCTCTGCCGCAAAACTGACCCGAGGTCACTCTCCGAAAGGCCGACCTCCGAAGCCGGTGCACCGACAGCCCGTTTGGCGGGCGCGCCGACACGTCCGTTTCAAGGGATGCCGACACGACCCGGGGTCCACGCAGAGACCACACAGTGGCAGCAATGGACAAGAGTATGGAGGGTCTCCCGGATAGCCGTCACCAGTTGATAATGGCGTCGTTCTCGCCTTAAAGGCTCTCTCGACTAACATCAACTCGCCACGTCCAGTCTCAAAGGTAACTAACGCTGAAGACCGTTACAGCGCGTATTTAGAGCAAACCTGATTTGCTGTCTCGTAGTGGCGCAGCTATCGCCACTCCTATGCGACTGGCAAGAAATTGAAACATACATCATTTTTCAGATGTATGAGACAGGCGAAACACCCTCAGCCTTCAAGAAGAATATTCCAGTCCCAAAGAAAGCAGGTGTTGACAGATGTGAAAATTACCGAACTATCAGTTTAATAAGCCACGGCTGCAAAATACTAACATGAATTCTTTACAGACGAATGGAAAAACTGGTAGAAGCGGACCTCGGAGAAGATCAGTTTGGATTCCGTAGAAATGTTGGAACACGTGAGGCAATACTGACCCTACGACTTATATTAGAAAATAGATTAAGGAAAGGCAAGCCTACGTTTCTAGCATTTGTACTTAGAGAAAGCTTTTGACAATGTCGACTGGAATACTCTCTTTCATATTCTGAAGGTGGCAGGGGTAAAATACAGGGAGCGAAAGGCTATTTACAATTTGTACAGAAACCAGATGGCAGTTATAAGAGTCGAGGGGCATGAAAGGGAAGCAGCGGTTGGGAAGGGAGTGAGACAGGGTTGAAGCCTGTCCCCAATGTTATTTAATCTGTATATTGAGCAAGCAGTGAAGGAAACAAAAGAAAAGTTCGGAGTAGGTATTAAAATCCACGGACAAGAAATAAAAACTTTGAGGTTCGCCAATGACATTGTAATTCTGTCAGAGACAGCAAAGGACCTGGAAGAGCAGTTGAACGGAATGGACAGTGTCTTGAAACGAGGGTATAAGATGAACATCAACAAAAGCAAAACGAGGATAATGGAATGTAGTAGAATTAAATCGGGGGATGCTGAGGGTATTAGGCTAGGAAATGAGACGCTTAAAGAAGTAAAGGAGTTTTGGTATTTGGAGAGTAAGAAAACTGAGGATTGTCGAAGTGGAGAGGAAATAAAATGTTGACTGGCAATGGCAAGAAAAGCGTTTCTGAAGAAGATAAATTTGTTAACATCGAGTGTAGATTTAAGTGTCAGGAAGTCGTTTCTGAAAGTATTTGTATGGAGTGTAGCCAGGTATGGAAGTGAAACGTGGACGATAAATAGTTTAAACTAGAAGAGAATAGAAGCTTTGGAAATGTGGTGCTACAGAAGAATGCTGAAGATAAGGTGGGTAGACCACATAACTAATGAGGAGGTACTGAATAGAACTGGAGAGAAGAGGAGTTTGTGGCACAACTTGACTAGAAGAAGGGATCGGTTGGTAGGACATGTTCTGAGCATCAAGCGATCACCAATTTAGTTTTGGAGCGCAGCGTGGAGGGTAAAAATCGTAGAGGCAGACCAAGAGAGGAATACACTAAACAGATTCAGAAGGACGTAGGTTGCAGTAGGTACTGGGAGATGAAGAAGCTTGCACAGGATACAGTAGCATGGAGAGCTGCGTCAAACCAGTCTCTGGACTGAAGACCACAACAACAACAACCTTTTTTCAGATGTATTGCGATTTTTTTCCGTCAGTATGTTTAGCTAGTTGAAGTTTGTGATATCGTAACTCTGATTTTTCGATCACGTATTCGTTGATTACGCAGACACTGAGTTAAGCGCAGTTGCTGCACAGAAAAGAAAAAGATGGTCTATGACCTTATCTGATGTATGTATGATCAACACAGAAACTCTGTTGCAATATTATTGCTGAATTATATTGGTGGATTAAATTGATAAATATGTCTCACTTTCGTCTGAAATGCTGTCGTTTAAGGTTCATTAGTCCCAGTCATAAATTTTCCCTTTCTCAGTAGAACGATGATCATAGTTAGGAAGGTGACATTACTCGTATTAAATGATCCTGACAGACTGCCCAAAATCTGCGTGAATTCTGTCACTCAGACTTCTGGGTTGCCTTAGTCGAGGAGAAAACAAGTATATGATGTTTGTGCACGAATTCAGCAATTTTGTGACTTGGAATGCACGCACATACGCTATGTCATCAAAAATATACCGACATACCCAAAACATACGTTTTTCATATTAGGTGCATTGTACTGCCACCTACTTCCAGGTACTCCATATCAGCGACCTCAGTAGTCATTAGACATCGTGAGAGACCAGAAAGGGGTGCTCCGCAGAACTCACTGACTTCGAACGTGGTCAGGTGATTGGGTGTCATTTGTGTCCTAAGTCTGTACGCGAGATCACCACACTCCTAAACATCCCTAGGTCCACTGTTTCCGATGAGATAGTGAGGTGGAAACGTGAAGGGACACGTACAGCATAAAAGCGTTCAGGCCGACCTCGTCTGTTGACTGACAGACACTGCCGACAGTTGAACAGTGTCATAATGTGTAATAGGCAGACATCTGTTCAGACCATCACACAGGAATTCCAAACTCCATCAGGATCCATTGCAAGCGCTATGACAGTTAGGCGGGAGGTGAGAAAACTTGGATTTCATGGTCGACCAGCTGCTTGTAAGCCACACATCACGCCGGTAAATACTAAACAAAGCCTCGCTTGGTGTAAGGAGTGTAAACATTCATGGATCAAACAGTGGAAAAACTTTGTGTGGAGTGACGGTACACAATGTGGCGATCTGATGGCAGGGTGTGGGTATGGAGAATGCCCGGTGAATGACATCTGCAAGCGTGTTTAGTGCCAACAGTAAAATTCGGAGGCAGTGGTGTTGTGGTGTGTCGTGTTTTTCACGGAGGGGGCTTACACCCTTTGTTGTTAGGCGTGGCACTATCACAGCACAGGCCTACATTGATGTTTTAAGCACCTTCTCGCTTCCCACTGTTGAAGAGAAATTTGGGGATGGTGACTGTATCTTTCAACACGATCGAACTTCTGTTCATAATGCACGCCATGTGGCGGAGTGGTTCCACGACAATAACATCCCTGTAATGGACTGGCCTGCGTAGAGTCCTGACCTGAATCCTACAGAACACCTTTGGGATGTTTTGGAACGCCGACTTCGTGTCAGGTCTTTCCAAATGACATCGATACCTCTCCTCAGTACAGCACTCCGTGAAGAATGGGCTGCCATTCCACAAGAAACCTTCCAGCACCTGACTGAACGTGTGCCTGCGAGAGTGGAAGCTGTCATCAGGGCTAAGGGTGGGCCAACACCATACTGAATTCCAGCATTGCTGATGGAGGGTGCCACGTACTTGTAAGTCATTTTCAGCCAGGTGCCCGGATACTTTTGATCACATAGTGTACGTGGTGTAGAGACGTTTCGCCCCATGGGTACTTGTAGCACAAAGACAAAATAGGGCGGGTATTCCGTGATGACCTACACGAGACAGACGTTAGATAATCAAACGAAGTTCACTCACCGAATGCGTCGCACACCCGCCTCCTCAAAAGTGGTTGGAGGCCATCGAGCATCGGGTCCTCACTCTCTGGAACAGCTGCCACAACCCTGTTTCAAACAATTATCCCTCGCACAGTAAACTAGATCTACAATTGTAGATGTTTACACAATGGCCTAAGTTTTTTGACTGTACTCCCAAGAGGACGTATTCCTACCTGAAAGATCGCTGCTTCTTTCGCGCCTGGTTTCCATAGACCCCTGCTGCGTTTGCTCTAATTACGGGAGCTCCTAAGGTTTCTGATAACCTGTAGTTTAGAATTATCAAGAAGAAACTCTTCACCGTTCATCAGGTCACGTAAAGAAGATTTCGCTACGACTGTGATCAGCAATTACTGTAGAGGGACGCCTTGCGTTGTGCAGTTAACTATGAGCGTATAGGCGCTCTCTGCACTTACTGCCGAGATGCGAACTCTGCTGTATCTGTATTGAAAGATTCCATCTGACCAACACAGATCGGGTGTATTTGAATATCCGTTCAGAATGGTTATACGCTTCAGCGGACAACTGCTGAGAAAAAACGGTCACTAAATCAGGATGATTAGAGTAGACAGTCTGGATGGAGATAAAGCAGAATTTTTGTCCCAATAGTTCTCATGATGTAATTTACAACTCGACAGAAAAACCTCAATTGCAGCCACACATTAACAAATACCTTCTCAGAAATGATCACGAAACCTAAGACATCTACCATTTATTATATTATGACAAGAGACTACGTAACTGATAGAAACCCGCTTTATATTTGTGACCTGAAACTTGTAGCAGAGGAATACGAATTTTTCATTAAAATGCCGTTGAAGTTGCATCTAATGTTACTCCGTGAAGAGGGGGCTGTGACTGTGTGGTGGGGAGGGGGGGTTTGGGGGTGGGGGGGTGCGCAAAATTCCCATCTTGAGAGACACACACACACGTCCGTGCGTGCACATGAAAGCGTGTAGGTGTGCGCATGCGCGAGTTTGCGCGCTCAAATACACTGTCAAAAATGAACTCATGAAACTTTTACGCAACCTGCTAACAAAAAATTTACATTATTGCACATAGTGCCAAGACTGACTAAACGCATTCTAGAGAAAACGCCTCACGGAACTATAGCACCAGCTGAGTGGTACTAAACTACAAGGCAGTCATTGCCATCAACAGAATGTTTGTAAGTTTCGAAAAAAAAATTGTTCAAATGGCTCTGAGCACTATGCGACTTAACTTCTGACGTCATCAGTCGCCTAGAACTTAGAACTAATTAAACCTGACTAACCTAAGGACATCACACACGTCCATGCCAGAGACAGGATTCGAACCTGCGACCGTAGTGGTCGCTCGGCTACAGAGTGTAGCGCCTAGAACCGCACGGCCACTCCGGCCGGCTGTAAGTTTTGAACATTAACTCGACAGGCAGTAGATCATGAACGTAAAACCGACCAGGAACTTACTACGGAGCAGCGACACTAAAGACACACGCAGCTAGTTTTTTACTATTCCAAGCCACTGACAACCAAAAGAAACACCATTTCAGTTATCGTAGCGATTTTGCTTATGGGTGATCACGAAGGAAATGACTGTCCCAGAAGCTGCAGAACACGAGAAACTGCGTGCATTTAGACCACGTATGTTTTTCATATATGTTGACATGTCTAATAAAGACGCAAAAGCCTTAACATCCTAGAAGAACACCAACATCACACATTTTCGCAACTACCTATGAGCACGATCGCTATTGATTACGCGTCAGCCACGTCTTGCGCTACAAAAGTTGAGTATCTCTTACCTTTTCGCCGAGAGAATTTTCTGGTGGACGCTGGAAACCGAAAATAAAAGCTTCTGTTACAGAACTCTGTTGTAGAATTCTGCAAGCTTCGAAATCGCGTCGTATCGCACTCTCGAGGGCAGCGCAACAAGACAAGTGTCGCAAACCGACAGCTGCTCGTATAAATACGCCATTCAGAGAGAAATTATTCGTCGCGGAAAACGCTCAGAGAGTAAATAATACGTGGCGGGAATACCAATCTCGCAGCGAATATTACTGAAAGATGTGCATCAGTCGTACAGAATTTTGACATGAGCTAAATATAAAATATATTAACTGAAGTAATGTATAGTTTTGTAAATAGCACCGCCGATTCCACTAGCCCTCTGTCAACCTGTATGTTTACAGAAATAATCCTCCAAATTTTTCCAGCCATTGATATGACGCTATTTATACACATCAAAAAAAGTTTTGCATCACGTCGGTTCCGAGAGTTTCGGAACCTGTACAGAAAACTGGAATAGAGGTCAACATAAACACCATTTCCGCCCTTTTTATTGCTCATGAAAACCACACATTGCATGTTGCACCACCATACAGCGAGACCTTCAGAGGTGGTGGTCCAGATTGCTGCGCACACCGGTACCCAGTAGCACGTGCTCTTGCATTGATGCATGCCTGTATTCGTTGTGGCAAACTATCCACATGTTCATCAAGCCACTGCCGGTCCAGATTGTCCCACTCCTCAACGGTGATTCGGCGTCCATAAACAGCCCTTTTCAATGTACCCCAGGCATGTTCGATAGAGTTCATATGTGGAGAACATGCTGGCCACTCTAGTCAAATGATGTAGTCATCCTGAAGGGAGTTATTCACAAGATGTGCACGACGGGGGCGCGAATTGTCGCACGTGAAGACGAATGCCTCGGGAATACGCTGCCGATATGGTTGCATTATCGGTCGGAGGACGGCATTCACGTTTCGCACAGCCGTTACGGAGCCTTCCGTGACCACCAGTGGCGTACGTCGGCCCCATATAGTGCCACCCCAAAACATCAGGGAACCTCCACCTTGCTGCACTCGCTGAACAGTGCGTCTAATTCGTTCAGCCTGACTGGGCTGCCTCCAAACACGTCTCCGACAATTGTGTGGTTGAAGGCATATGCGACACTCATCAGTGCAGAGAACGTGATACCAAACCTGATCGGTCCATTCGGCATGTTGTTGGGCCCATCTCTACCGCACTGCACGGTGTCGTGGTTGCAAAGATGGATCTCGCCATGGACATCGCGAGTGAAGTTGCGCATCATGCAGCCCATTGCGTACAGTTTGAGTGGTAACACGACGTCCTGTGGCTGCACGAAAAGCATTATTCAACATGGCTGCGTTGCTGTCAGGGTTCCTCCGAGCCATAATCCGTAGGTAGCGGTCACCCACTGCAGTAGTAGCCCTTGGCCGACCTGAGCGAGGCATGACATCGACAGTTCCTGTCTCTCTGTATCTCCTCCATGTCCGAACACATCGCTTTGGTTCATTCCGAGACGCCTGGACACTTCACTTGTTGGGAGCGCTTTCTGGCACAAAGTAACAATGCGGACGCGATCGAACCGCGGTATTGACCGTCTAGGCATGGTTGAACTACAGACAACACGAGCCGTGTACCTTCTTCTTGATGGAATGTCTGGAACTGATCGGCTGTCGGTCCCCCGACGTCTAACAGGCATGGTTGTTTACACCTTTGGGCGGGTTTAGTCAAGAGGAATGTGTCTGTGATACAATATCCACAGTCAACGTCTATCTTCAGGAGTTCTGGGGATCGGGGCATGAGTTAGCAAAAACACATATCTTGCATGAAGAGGTTTGACTTGTCGTGAGCACTTCGTTCCGGCAGTTTTGAGGAAAATTAACTAATGACAATCATCGCAGCACAGCATAAAATTCGTTGTAAGACATATAAGTTGGCAGAATTAATTAATCCTGCCACCTTATACCACTAACAGATTAATATACTGACCCTGTGAAGATATAGGACACAGGCCAGGAGAAAAAAGAGTAAATAACTTAAATTTGAATACCATCATAGTTGATATGTTACGGTTTCCAACCGGAGACATTCCAAAGCATGTTTAACCGATTTATTTTTCATAATGCGGGGCCAGTCATAATATATTTCCTTAAAGTCAGTACCGCCATTAGACTGTCGTTCATTTGCAAGATGGTATACTCAGTGATGAAACAAAGCAGTAGGCTTTACCAGAAATATCGACCCTTAGACAATGTGTCTAATAGTGTATTTTAAATACGACAGTATGCCATCTTAGGCAAACACTTAAAACACTTGATAATGGCACTTTGAAGCGATATTTATCTTGTAAGTGTAAATGTAACACCAGATAAACAACAGTCTAATATCGGTACTGACTTTAAAGAAAGGTTTAACAGATTTCAGCTCCTGTTTTACTATAAGCAATGACGACTATGGCGTTTGGCACATGGCGCACAGTACGACCTGAATGCAAAATGAATCACCTATCAGCAGCTGGAATTCGAGCGAACGCTGCCACTTCATTACAAAGGAGACGAGAAGCCAAGGAAATGTGGGAGCACTAAACTATTATTAAGAATGTGAACTGCACTAGCACAAAGGCGATAAAACACTCCACCTTAGTTAACGACACTTATAGGGACCATACCGTGGTTCAGGTCGAAAATAGTCGATTTTCGGTTTTCATCATATTTCGATGGATTTAGGGTTTATTTAAAAAATCCGAAAAGGCTTGTGCTGAAAAAAATTTTTTTCGAGCATTTTCCTACCACGTGTGTTCATGTGACACGCCCACTTTTCTGTCACCCACTTTTCTGCATATATTTTAGATCTTTATATCCCCTACACTGCACGTTAGGATTTTCTTTTACTTCCGAGTGTGTTGGCTATTCTTGGAATGCAACAGTCGGTGTTCTTTTGTTTCTGCTGTTTGTAAACAACACACTTTCAAAAACGCGGTTAGTTTTGTTCAGGTGTGATTGCGAGTAGTTGTTATAGAAAACTTGCAGGTATGCTATGGGCAGGCAATTAGGAGAAATAAAGAAAATCTGTAGGCAATGAAGAGAGATGTTTGGGCCATATCCTTCCATAAGCCCTCTACTGATGATAGGCCATGGCATGGATTGTGTCCATCAGGAGAAAATTCGTGGTGCAAATACAATAGGGCTCAGGCAACTGGAGAATCTTATTCTCACCAGCATTTTCTTCCTGCTGCTGTTATTACAGTAATTAAACCTATTTTCAGAGACTTGGCTCATCCTGACCTTCTAACGAAATGTCTGCAGGGGCAGACACAGAACCCAAATGAATGTTTCAACAGCATAACTTGGAACCACCTTCCTAAAACTGTATTTGTAGGCATGAATACAATGAAACTTGGAGTTCATGATGCTGTTATTACATTCAGTTGTGGTAATACTGGAAAGTGTTGAGTACTGAAAAAGCTGGGAATTAATCCTGGTGAAAATATGATCACTGGGCTGCAACATTGCGTTAAAATGAGGATAGCCGATGCAGACAGGTCTGCATCTAACATGGCCAAGAAAGTTAGACAGACATCCAGCAAGGTGAAAAAGAAGCTGGAAGACCTGCTAGAGGCCAAAGAAGGGTCATCATATGCAGCAGGACAGTTTTAATTAACTGTAAATAACAAATTTCAAAAGTTTTTTCTTTAAAGTCAATTTTCCGCAAACTAAAACTTTCAGTACATATGCCCCTTATATCTGAAACTGTCATAGATAAATGAATGAAATTTTCAGAGACTTTGCATAACATAAAAAGCCAACTCTGGTACTACATTCATTAATATTTACCCATTAGAAAGTTAACAAAAAAATATTTTCTGCTGAAAAAACTTGATATTTTTTGTTAATAAATTTAAAAAGTATATCTTGAAGACTATAAAATGGATAAAGTAGATTTTAGTACAGTTGACTCTCATGTAACATACAGTAAAAATATTAACGTCTTGCATCAAATAATTTATTTCAGAAATGAGTCAAATACTTGCCTAAATTAACATGGGTTAGATAGGCAGGGTGTGGTCCCCTTGAACAGGAAAACAATTTCGAAAGGCATTTCGTTCCATGAACTAGACAGCTATGATTGAAATGGCAAATAAGCGTTCTGTCGAAAATAGAGGATAAATTCTCGCTTCCGTTTCCAACTGTCGGCTTCCACCAATGACGTCATACCTAAGTCACGGTCGCTACTTACAACGTTAACTCCCCATCGCACCTCCGTCATATTTAGTGGTAAGATGGCCCAGTGAATAGGATAGCCCGTCAAAAACTGAACACAGACCAAGCATGAAAACAGGAAGACGCTGTACTGGACTGTGGAAAAAAAAGCAAAATAGGTACAGTGAACAGTTGAAGAACAAGAAGTGCAATATAGGGCAGCCTGAAACATTAACGGCGCCGTGCGAAGTCATCATGGTGAATGACTGTATGGTGCGAAAACTGGCAGTTGACCCTGAATAACGAAAAGTGTGACGTCAACCACATGAGTGCTAAAGGAAAACCGTTAAACTTCGGTTACACGATAGAACAGTCGAATCCAAGGGCCGTAAATTCAACAAAATACCTAGGAATTACAATTACAAACAACTTAAATTGGAAGGAATACGCACAAAATGTTGTGGGGAAGGCTAACCAAAGACTGCGTTTTATTGGCAGGACACGAAATGTAACAGATCTACTAAAGAGGCTGCCTACACTACGCTTGTCCGCCGTCTCTTAGAATAGTGTTGCCCGGTGAGGGATCCTTACCAGAGAGAATTGACGGAGTACAGATAAGTCCTAAAAGAACTAGGGACTCACGCCTCCTGAAAATGACGTAATAAAGGAACGTGGAGTCAATAATGAGAGCGACACCGACTTGAAAATTCTAAAAGAGTGCATAGCAGGAGTGTGCGTGCAATGGTTTGTTATACCATGCCAGTCTCTGGACTGTAGACCACAACAACATCTGTTTTGGTGTTGCTTTCGGTACTACTATTGTTACTGTAGCTGTGTACTGTCCATTCTTTGAGTATTGCCATGTATGGTATCACTTCATTTGTTGATTCCACGTTCTATTATTATTCATGATTTTTATTGGCTGTTAATTATTTCGTCAAGGGTTTAACTTTTTCGTATCGCTTGCTATGCTCTTGGAAGCACGAAAAACATTACTAACTTTGGAATCGACAACTACACTTAACCTAGCGTATATCAGACAATAAATAAGTAAATAATCCTAGAAGAAATAACACTTTTGAAAAACCACGAAAAATAACGAACCGAGGGGTGGAGAACTAGAATTGACCTATGTAACTGTCGTCTTTGGTTGCTGCCACACCTCACCCTCGGCAATCGTGGTACATTCGGAAGAAAACGGCCAAATATTTGTGGGGAGCAAGATTACAGGTGCAACTGAGGGTCGCCTCACACGCAGCAATTTCAGCTACACTCTTTAAGTTCCTGTCCAACCCCGCCATCGGAAATCATGGCGTATTAGGAGAAAATAGCCATATATATTTACGAGAACACGATTATAAATACGATTGCTACTTGATTGACACGCAGCAACTTAACCTGTGCACTTAGGTTCTTGACTAACCACAACCTAGTAAATCGAGATATGTTTATAATAAACAGCGTAGTTTACATCAGACACTAAGACAACCACAGATAAAATTTAATAACAAGTCACTTGAACATCGTAAACTCATGGCGTCCTTCACTCGGGATGTCATTGGTCAAAGCTGACAGGTAGAAACGGACGATAGATTTGCTTCAACATAGAATTTAATGCCCGAAATTCATTTAAAATAAGTTAGGAAGTGTTTAAAATACGTTGCTTCTTACGATATTGCCCTGGAAAATGTGTGTTTCACGGCAGCACGGTGATGTACTGAACACGTCACGTTGTCTACGCGAGCGAATACAGCAAGCACTTCGGATGGGCATCTTCGTGGCACCATATATAATTTGTAGTAATTCCGAGCTTACTCTAATTACATGATTTATGAAGTTAACGGTTCTCCAACACAAACTGCTTTAGACGAATCGTAATAAAAAGTCTGGACGCCTGTTTTGCAAAACTAAATTACCTCGAATATAACCGCTGTGTCGAAGACCGTAGTCACCCAACATACGTGATGTGAGAAGTAAAGTTATGCGTCCGCGGTATCGTGCAGCGATTTAACGCCTGTGGTTTGGCTGCCAAGGATTGGCGGAAAACAGATGCTGGTTCAAGACTTACCAGAGACGGCTATTGGCGTTGCCCGTGCCGCTACAGCATTTCACGGTTTTTTAAGGTTTTGCTGAACGCGGACAGAACCATTCGTGATGCTCGCCATTCGACTCGTCTCAGACTGTTGCTAAGACACGACACGGGGCGTCGGAGAGGCTCCTGTATTGTTGAAAACTGTGTCACGTCGCGATTGCTGTTGTTTACTCTAAGAGGGTATGAGGACAATTATCGCCGTATAATTACAGGAGGCGTATATGGGCTGTGGTGTCCGGGGCAATTTCGCCGAAAACAACGCCCGCACAGCCTTACTTCCTGCCCCGTCTAACACTTTCCGAACATCACAGAGGCTCTCCTGCGAAACATGCAAGACCGGGAGTCGTGAAAGAAAGGATATTGCGGAGACACGGCGTAGCTCCAGGCTGAAGCCAAGCAACGCCTCCGCAAGTTTCTTTCTTCCAGGAGCGCCGGTCTTGCACGTTTCGCAGGAGAGCCTCTGTGAAGTTTGGAATGTAGGAGACGAGGTACTGGCGGAAGTACGGCTGTGAGGGCGGGGCGTGAGTCCTACTTGGGTAGCTCAGCTGGTAGACCACTCGCCCGCAAATGGCAAAGCTGCCGAGTTCGATTCTCGGTCTGGCACACAGTTTTAATCTGCCAGGAATTTCACATCAACGGTCGCTCTGTTCAGAGTGAAAATTGCATTCTGCCAAGTAGTTTATTTTTTTTTTTTTTTATTTTACACGTCTAGTTCATTAGGACCAAATTTACGAGGAAATGTCCGTGGTCATGGAACGAGACAGTACATGAAATTAACATCAGAAACGTTGACAACAGATAACATCTACACGATGATGAGCAAAAACTAGCATAATCAACAATATAACACACGAATTTTCTTTCTTTTATCCAGGAACTCCATGACATACTAGAAGGAGTGAGCTGTTTTCTTCGTGGCAGCTTACCGAAAATGGATGCACCGGAGTACAGCGGTAAATGAGGTGCGGGCCAAGTGCAGACTGGATTCCTGCCTGGTATTAACCGAGCGGACAGCTGCTGCTCCTCGGCAGTAGGCTCATGTTGTTAACAGCGAACGGAACTGAAGAAAATGCCTGTTGAGAGGCCAGTGACAGAATTCCAGGCGTCTACAAGAGGTTCGCAATCGTGCACCACATTTTGCTCGAGCTTCCCATTTCTGAGCCAAAAATACCCTTTGAAAACAAGAAGAGTTACCCCAGAGAAAGTAATATTACATGCCATAAATAAATGAACAAAGTAGACTAATTTCCACGTTCGACTACCACTTATTGCAGATACTGTACTAATAGTAAATAAAGCAGCATCATGTTTTTGAACACGGGCTTTCCATGACCGCATAGTTCTTAGGAATTTTGAGTGTTCAGATTCACTTATTATTTGCCCACGCTGTGTAATCAGAACGACAGTTTTGATTGAACTGTCTGATAGAAAGCGTAAAATTTGAGTCTTATTGTGATTTAGCATCAGTTTTGTTTCTACAAGCTATGAACTTAATTCTTGAACTGCACCATTTGATACGTTGCCTATGTTGCACTCGACATCCTTCTCTATGAAGTTAGCGTCATCAGTAAACAGAAATATCTCATAATCACCTGTGATATAAACATATATCATTCACATATATAAGGAACAGGAACGGTCCCAGCACCGACCTCTCAGCCCCCCCCCCCCCCCCCCCTCTGCCCCTGCTTTACATAACCGTCTCCCAGTCAGAGTCCGCTGTATGTTCTTAAGATATGAGTAGAACCAGTTGTGTGTTACTCATCTTATTCCATAATGGCCCAACTTCTGTAATAACATTTTGTGACCAACACAATGAATCACCCTAGTTAAATCAAAGAACATCCCTGGTGTTCGCGAATTTTTGTTTATTGCGTTAAGTGAGTCACAGAGAAAAAAGAATACAGCATTTTTAGTTGTTAAAGCACTTCTAAAATGAAGCTGATCACTTGACAGAAAATTATGTAAACTAAAATGATCAATTAAGCTTATATGTACAGTCTTTCCGACAACTTCAACAAACGTCGATGCCATAGAAAAAGGTCTCAAATTGTCGAGATTATCCCATTCTCCTTCTTTATAAAGTGGTCTCACTTCTGAGTACTTAAATCGTTCAGAAAACTGACCATTACTAAAGGAAAAATTACTAGTATAACATACGCATCACAGTGCTTTAGTATTCCGCTACGTACCACGTCATATCTACGAGAGCCCTTAGTCTGCAGCGATCTAAGTATTGACTCAGTCCCCCCTCTGTCAGTATAACTGAAGCGTGTTTCAGAATGCAGTCTCGAAAAGCCTAAGTTTTATTTAATTCACCTGCTATATTGCTCATATGGTTTTAATTTTATCCAGAGAATTCGGTATTGTATTTGCATATCACGCTTTTTGCCTCCATAATAACACTTTTAAGCAGTGTACAGTTCTGTTCGTGACGGGCTACTGCAACTCGATTGTGGCTGTTTCTAACATTATAAATTCCCACTAGTCAGCCACCTAGATTGCCTGTTAGTGCTAGTATCCTGTTTTCAGTGTTCTAATGGAAAGCGACTTCCAAACGCCATGAGAAATGTGATAAGGAAAGCGTTTTTTTGTCAGTCGTCTATGTTACCAGCAGTGTAAACGTCCTGCCACTCTTCTTCTTTAATGAGGTTCGAAAAAACGTCTGTTGGCGCTGGATTAACTTTTCTAAATACACTCCTGGAAATGGAAAAAAGAACACATTGACACCGGTGTGTCAGACCCACCATACTTGCTTCGGACACTGCGAGAGGGCTGTACAAGCAATGATCACACGCACGGCACAGCGGACACACCAGGAACCGCGGTGTTGGCCGTCGAACGGCGCTAGCTGCGCAGCATTTGTGCACCGCCGCCGTCAGTGTCAGCCAGTTTGCCGTGGCATACGGAGCTCCATCGCAGTCTTTAACACTGGTAGCATGTCGCGACAGCGTGGACGTGAACCGTATGTGCAGTTGACGGACTTTGAGCGAGGGCGTATAGTGGGCATGCGGGAGGCCGGTTGGACGTACCGCCGAATTGCTCAACACGTGGGGCGTGAGGTCTCCACAGTACATCGATGTTGTCGCCAGTGGTCGGCGGAAGGTGCACGTGCCCGTCGACCTGGGACCGGACCGCAGCGACGCACGGATGCACGCCAAGACCGTAGGATCCTACGCAGTGCCGTAGGGGACCACACCGCCACTTCCCAGCAAATTAGGGACACTGTTGCTCCTGGGGTATCGGCGAGGACCATTCGCAACCGTCTCCATGAAGCTGGGCTACGGTCCCGCACACCGTTAGGCCGTCTTCCGCTCACGCCCCAACATCGTGCAGCCCGCCTCCAGTGGTGTCGCGACAGGCGTGAATGAAGGGACGAATGGAGACGTGTCGTCTTCAGCGATGAGAGTCGCTTCTGCCTTGGTGCCAATGATGGTCGTATGCGTGTTTGGCGCCGTGCAGGTGAGCGCCACAATCAGGACTGCATACGACCGAGGCACACAGGGCCAACACCTGGCATCATGGTGTGGGGAGCGATCTCCTACACTGGCCGTACACCACTGGTGATCCAAACCGTCATCGAACCCATCGTTCTACCATTCCTAGACCGGCAAGGGAACCTGCTGTTCCAACAGGACAATGCACGTCCGCATGTATCCCGTGCCACCCAACGTGCTCTAGAAGGTGTAAGTCAACTACCCTGGCCAGCAAGATCTCCGGATCTGTCGCCCATTGAGCATGTTTGGGACTGGATGAAGCGTCGTCTCACGCGGTCTGCACGTCCAGCACGAACGCTGGTCCAACTGAGGCGCCAGGTGGGACTGGCATGGCAAGCCGTTCCACAGGACTACATCCAGCATCTCTACGATCGTCCCCATGGGAGAATAGCAGCCTGCATTGCTGCGAAAGGTGGATATACACTGTACTAGTGCCGACATTGTGCATGCTCTGTTGCCTGTGTCTATGTGCCTGTGGTTCTGTCAGTGTGATCATGTGATGTATCTGACCCCAGGAATGTGTCAATAAAGTTTCCCCTTCCTGGGACAATGAATTCACGGTGTTCTTATTTCAATTTGCAGGAGTGTAGTTTGCAATTATATTTAACATTTGTGTACGCACAGATTCTTTTACCATTAACATTTGTGTGTCATGTTTTGAAGGGTATTCACCCTTTCACAAACAGAATGCCTCTCTAGCAATGAAGAATGAAACAGAATGTTGTCCTTGGTTGTGCTACCGTTCCCCTGCACTCTTGTTACAAAGAATATAATCTGCATTAGATGATGTGAATTTAGGAGATCTTTCAGCATTCTTTTTGTTGCACAGTCACTTGTATAATTAATATTAAAGTCACCACGCAAACTACAAGGTGTACAACTTTTGTTTCCGCCGTCTTTTTCCCTAACATTTGAGGCTTTCATCAAACAAATTGGTCACGCATCTATTATTCATAGTATTTTCCATCGCTGTCCACTACTTTCTCCCATCTTTCGGGCAGTGTACGAATCCCACGTCGAAAAAATTGTTCATCTTTACAAACGATCCACGAACCGATCCAATTTGTGGCCTCTTCATGAGACCGGAAGTGAAATGTCAGCCAGGCCATGCGCCATTGATCTAAACAGGTGACAGTCAGAGGGAGCAATGTCTGGAGAATACGGCGGCTGGGGCAGGACTTCCCATTTTAACGTTTCCAAGAACGTTTTGACTTCTTTTGCAACGTGGGGTCGAGCGTTGTCGTGCTGCAAAATCACCTTATCGTGCCTCTCGCTGTATTCCGGCCGTTTGTCTTTTAATGCTCTGCTCAAACACATTGATTGCGTTCGATATCGAGCACCTGTCATTGTTTCACTGGGTTTTAAAACCTCACAGTACACGACACCGCGCTGGTGCCACCAAATGCAGGGCATGATCTTGGAGCCGTGAATATTCGGTTTGGCCGTCAACGTGGAAGCATGGCCCGGATATGCCCATGATTTTTTGCCTTTGGTGTATCGTAATGAACCCATTTTTCGTCCCCGGTCACAATGCGATGCAGAAATCCCTTCCGTTTTTGCCTCTGAAGCAACTGTTCACAAACACACAAACGTCGTTCAACGTCTCTTGGTTTCAGCTCACACGGGACCAAACTTCCTTCTTTCTGAATCATGTCCATAGCTTTGAGACGTTTTGAAATGACTTGCTGTGTCACTCCCACTAATTGTGCCAATTCTTCTTGAGTTTGACGCGAGTCTTCACTCAGCAATGTTCCCAATTCTGCATCTTCGAAAACATTCTCTCTTCCACCACTATGCCGGTCTACGACGTTAAAATCACGGTTCTTGAACCGTTGAAACCACTCACGACACTTTCTTTCACTAATAGCGTCTCTGCCAGACGTACTTGAGACCAGTCGATGAGACGCAGCCGCTGTTTTCTTCATACTGAAACAAAACAGTAACGCCTCTCGCAAATGACGATGATTATGCTCGTAAACTGACATTTTCAATCGAGAACAACTTTATGATGCAGACACAAATAGACAAATGTTGACCGAGTTCCAAGCTAACTGCCTGACGTCTGCGGTCTGTTTCTTTCGACCGCTACTTACCGTTGTAGCCACCTATCGGCAAACGGCGGAAGCAAAGTTGTACACATTGTAATTTTTGGTGCTTTCTGTAAAGTGAACCAAGAGCTCTTCTTAGCTGGAACGAAAATGTCCTAAAATCAGAGTTAGGGGACCTATCAATAACTGTAATTAAAACTTCAATTTCACTAAATTCGACTGCCTCAGCAGAACACTCGAAGACACAATACGGTGCAGTGCTTTGCTGTGTTAACAGACTGAAATGGAATACCATTTTTCACGTACATGTCCATACCCCACTCTGAGAAGAGCTCCTTGAAAACTAGCCAGCTAATCTGTAAACTGGTAAAGGACGCCTATGAACTTTCACATTATTTAAGTGATGCTCTGATATTCCAGCAATGGCAGTATCAACATCTATATGCATTTCACTAATTTTAACCCTATTACTTCCTATATTTGATGAAATGTGCTAATTCCTTCATTACGTAGATACCTGACTTTTTCTAAAGGTGAATTCTTGATTAGAGAGACTTCCCTTAAGCTGAGATACCTATCAGCCGACTTCAAAAATGGTTCAAATGGCTCTGAGCACTATGGGACTTAACTACTAAGGTCATCAGTCCTCTAGAACCTAGGACTACTTAAACCTAACTAACCTAAGGACATCACACACATCCATGCCCGAGGCAGGATTCGAACCTACGACCGTAGCAGTCGCGCGGTTCCAGACTGAAGCTCCTAGAACCGCTCGGCCACCCCAGCAGGCCAGCCGACTTCAATCCAAAAAAGGCACAACTCTAGCACCAACAACTACGGGAATTTTCCCATAAGCGATCCCACCCTCCCCCACTACACTGTCACCTATAAGCTTTGCCAACTCCTCATCCCATACCTATCGACACGCAGGCTGTGCCTAGCAAAACCCGATCTATCGATAGATTAGATTTCATGAGATTAACTTTCATTCCGATTGATCCGTAGTGAGGAGGTCCTCTAGGAAGTAGAACATCTCAGAAAAGCAATAACACATGACAAATATTTACAACTACAACAAATAAACTAATATACCTTCCACAGGTCCCAAATGGAATGATTGTCATTTTTTTTTTATTTTTTTTTTTAGAATTGAAACTATATGAAACGTGCATTTTGCAACACTCATTTACTAAGATCGCATTAGTGTGCTGAATTCAAAATTAAAAAAAATGTTTTTATATATAAGGTAATAAACATATAATAGAACTACAACAATACTTATTTACAGTGAACACATTACTGCACCAAAATGATGCAGAAGTTAGATTGTGCTTTATATATATATATATATATATATATATATATATATATACTCAACTGGCAGCATTGTTTTGGAAATCTTTCAGCTGTTAAGGGGACCACATTCGGCCTATCTAACCCATGTTAATTTAGGCAAGTATTTGACCCATTTATGAAAAAACTAATTCATGCAGGACCTTAATATTTTTACTGTATGTTACGTGATGCTAATAGAGTTAACAGTACTAAAATCTACTATATCCATTTTATAGATTTTAAGAAATACTTTTTTAAATTTATTAACAAAAATATTAAGCTTTTCTGCAGAAAATATCTTTTTGTTAACTTCCTAATGGGGGAATATTAATGAATGTAGTACCAGAGGTGGCTTTTTATGTTACGCAGAGTCTCTGAAAACTTCATTCATTTATCTATGATAGTTTCTGATATAATGCGGCATATGTGCTGAAAATTTTAGTTTGTGGGAAATTGACCTTAAAGAAAAAACTTTTGAAATTTGTTAGTTACAGTTAATTAAAACTGTCCTGCTGCACATGATGGCCCTTCTTTGGCTTACTAGCAGGTCTTCCACCCTCTTTTTCATCTTGCTGGACGTTTGTCTTGCTTTCTTGGCCATATTAGATGCAGACCTGTCTGCATCGGGTATCCTCATTTTATCGCAGTGTTGCTGCCCAGTGATCGTATTTTCACCAGGACTAATTTCCAGCTTTTTCAGTACCCAACACTTTCCAATATTACTACAACTGAATGTAATAACAGCATTATGAACTCCTAGTTTCATTGTATGTATGCCTACAAATACAGTTTTAGGAAGGCAGTTTCAAATTATGCTGTTGAAACATTCATTTGGGTTCTGTGTCTGCCCCTCCACACATTTCGTTAGAAGGCCAGGATGAGCCAAGTCTTTGAAAATAAATTTAATTCCTGTAATAACAGCAGCAGGAAGAGAATGCTGGTGAGAATAAGATTCTCCAGTTGCCTGAGCCCTATTGTATTTGCGCCACAAATTTCCTCCTGATGAACACAATGGCTTATCATCAGTAGAGGACTTATGGAAGAATATGGCCCAAACATATCTCTTCATTGCCTCCAGATTTTTGTTTTGTTTCTCCTAATTGCCTGCCCACAGTATACCTGCAAGTTTTCTATTTCAGTTTTAGTTAACCAACCTTGTCCTGTGAACAGTTTTACAAACAATTTTACAAACTGCAGAAACAAAAGAATACCGGCCGTTGCATTCCAAGGATAGCCAACACACTTGGGAGTAAAAAAATCCCCAACGTGCAATGTAGGGGATATAAAGATCTAAAATATATGCAGAAAACTGGGTGACAGAAAAGTGGGCGTGGCTCATAAACACATGTGGTAGGAAAATGCTCTTTAAATGCCGGGAAAAAATTTTTCAGAGTACTTGAATAAAACCGTGATCTACCGAAATATGATGAAAACCGAAAATCGATTTTTTTCTACTTGAACCATGGTGTGGTCCCATTAAGATAGCAGAATCATTTACCTCTATTACCCAGGTCTGAAATCGATCTCGGACATCAGTTCATTGAATATATAGAACGAAAGGCGTCCAGACGTGAGCAAGTGTTTTGGCCAACACAATGATGATGATGTTTGGTTTGTGGGGCTCTCAAGTGCGCGGTCATCAGCGCCCGTACAAAGTCCCAATTTTTACGCAATCCATTTTTTTACGCAGTCCAATCTAGCCGCTGTCACGAATGATGATGATGAGGGCGAAATGATGAGGACAGCACAAACACCTAGTCCTCGGACAGAGAAAATCCCCAACCCGGCCGGGAATCGAACCCGTGATCCACATTCAGCAACGCTAGTGACTAGACAACGAGTTGCGGACTGGCCAACACTATAACGGAGCATTTATCATGAGTGGTGTAGAATATCTACAAATTTTTTGGTCTAAACGTGATACAGAGACGAGAACCAATGTGTGGGTGACGTTTTATTTAGTCGGCATTGGGGTGGACAAGCAGGAGACAGAGGGGTACTCACTGTGGGTATTCACCCCACGGTCCTCAAGACTGTACGTAGTTACGCTCCTGTAGCAGGTCCAATCTTTTTTGAAATAGTTGTGTTTTTCACTATCAGGTATCAGTATTGTTCAGGCACCACCTATCCCAGTATAGTGTAGCCATTAAGCGTTTCTTACCACATTTCCGTTTTTATGTAGTTCTTTTACTGCAATATGAAACTGTACTAGTTTTCCAATTAATAGCAATAATAGTAATAATAATAATAATAATAATAATAATAATAATAATGGCAAACCGAAAAAATCCTGGATGACTGGAAGATTGCTCTATTCATCCACTACATAAAAAAGTAATAAATCAGATGTAAACAACTATAGGCGAATCTCTCTATTACCAGTCACCTACAAAATTGAATCAGCTTGTCTCTTGAATACAACACAACAGCAAATAGAACCCTAAGTAGCAGAATATCAAGCAGAATTCAGACTGAACAGATTATGTCTGGAAAAATTTTCAACCTCAAAACCACACTCAAAATGCGAGCTCTCAGACAAAAACGGGTGTAGTATGCACATTTGTAGATTTCAAAAAATCATACGATTCAAAAGACAGGCCCTCACTATTCCAAATTTTAGAAGAGAGGGGATTATATCCCAAAACACGAGAAATAATAAAACAAACACTAATTGGCACGAAATCCGAATAAAAATTTATGGGAGTCGTCTCAGAATCCATCGACATTCAAACAGGTTTGAGACAAGGTGATGGAATCTCTCCTATTCTGTTCAACGTAGTTCTAGACAAAGTCATGGAAGAATGGGGGAAAGAGCTCAAGAAATGTGGGTTTTGGGAGCCAATCCGACTGGGCATTGCCAAAAACAACCTCTACATACCATATCTTGCATTTGCGGACGATGTGGCGATACTAACAGAGGATGAGCAGACTGCACTCAAACAGCTGGAAATACTCAAATCATGTGCAGAAAAAGTAGGTTTACAAACTTCATTTGAGAAGACTGAATTTATTTGTTCAAAAACAGAAATTGCAAGCTTGAAAACAAAATATAGTAAACTTAACAGGGTCCCATACTTTAAAACCCTGCAGAATTCACCGAACCGACAGGTATTGAAAACGTCTCAGAATAACGCCTGCAAAATTAAAAAAGGATTATGGTTAACGCAAAACTTCTACAACAAAATGTCAGTGTGAAGAGGGGCAAAAATTCGACACTACAATACTGTCATCAAACCAGCAATCCTCTATGCAAGTGAAACACTAATCCCTAACAGAAAACAATAACTTCAAGACATCAAAAAATAAGAGAGAAAGATCATCAGGAAAATTCTAGGAGGAAGACATACCCAATACGATTATAGGCTACAATCAATTTAAACAACAGAAAAGTTTTCAAACATCAAAAGTGATATTAGGAAAAGGAGAATTAAATATCTTGGGCATCTCAGCTGACCACCAGAAAATCTATTGACGAAGAGAATAGTAGATTATGTAACTGAAGAGAATAATAGATTATGTAACCTCACTTAAGAATTCCACACCTTGGCTAGATGAAATTCGAAAGGACATAAATAATGCAAACATAAGACCAGTCGACATTCTAGAAAGAGACACCTTCAGACACAAAGTAGACGAATGGGAAGTTATATCAGAACAACCAAAAGAAAAACAGTACCGGCCTAAGTGGTAGGATGAGCCTAAACAAGCATTTTCGGAAAGAGTGAAAGCCTATTGGAGGAACAAGAAGAACTCAAAGAAACATTGATCGAGTTATTTGCTTAACGTCAGCCATTTCTGAGGAGAATTCGTCAATAATAGTAATAATAATAATAATAATAATAATAATAAACCCCGTGGAGGCCCGGGAAAAGAATAGGCCTCCAGTATGTTCTGCCAGTCGTAAAAGGCGACGAAAAGAACAAACCAGTAATAGGGCTAAGCCCCCTTTTAGTGTGATTACTTGGTTCAGGACAGAACTATAGACGCCTCGGACAAGCGCCGTCATGGTCGGGGACGACGCGTGAACCCTATGCCCGCCCACAATGGTAACGACACTGCTAGCCAACTGGAAAATGATTTAAATCCGAATAGAGGTGTTTTGCAGGATATGCTTCCTGCAACCACCCTAGAAGGAAAACAAAGACAGAGGATGAGATGGTCAGATGAAGTTAATCGACACCTCATGTTCTGTTATTACCAAGCAACAACCCTAGGAACCAACACAACTGGATACAGATCACAAGTATACACAACATTTATTACCAGATACCCGGAATTAAAATTTTTAACAGAACAACGACTAGCTGATCAGATCCGTGTAATAATAAAAAATAACAGGATACCCCAGTCAGAATTAGAAAACATCAAACAACAAGTACAACAAATACTGGAACAAAATAATGTGCAATCAGAAGAAGAAGAAAACACAGTAATGGACTCAAACATCCCAAACAAACAAAGACCAACACGCATCAATTAAACAATCAGAGGAAAACTAAATCTTAAGACAGCCACCAGAACAAGCACAAATAGAACACGAAGAGACACACGTGTTAGATATAGAAGAGAAATTTCAGCTGACATATATAGAATACAAAGACACAAATACAGACATTAGACCATTCTTGCATAGACCGCCAAATAACCCACAAGTCGAAACAACAATAAAAACTATCAACACAATCATACACAACAAAATAAATGAAAACACAACTATGGAAGAGTTACAACTACTGGTTTATATAGGAGCACTCACTACACTAAATATACACACTAGGCAGAGATCAGAACAAACCAACACACAGAAAAAAACCCACAAAACCAGCATGGCAACACAGGTTACAGGTCAGAATAAAAAAACTGAGAAAAGACATCGGACAGCTAACACAATTTATAAGAAATGAAATATCAGACAAAAAACGAAAAAGGTTAGGTAAAATCTCACAACAAGAAGCAATAGAGCAATTAGATGAAAAAAAGCAGAAATTGCAAGCATTGGCCAAACGACTTAGAAGATACAAAAAAAGTGAAAATAGAAGGAAACAAAACCAAACATTCAACACACACCAAAAGAGATTTTACCAAACAATGGATAACACACACATTAAAATAGACAATCCACCAAACATAACAGACATGGAACACTTCTGGAGCAGCATATGGTCAAACCCGGTACAACATAACAGGCATGCACGGTGGATACAAGCAGAAACAGACACGTACAAGATGATACCACAAATGCCTGAAGTGATAATTTTGCAACATGAAGTCACCCGAGCAATTAATTCTACACACAATTGGAAAGCCCCTGGAAATGATAAAATAGCAAATTACTGGCTAAAGAAGTTCACCTCAACACATTCACATCTAACTAAGTTATTTAACAGTTACATTGCAGACCCATACACATTCCCTGATACACTTGCACATGGAATAACCTATCTGAAACCTAAAGATCAAGCAGATACAGCAAACCCAGCTAAATATCGCCCCATAACATGCCTACCAACAATATACAAAATATTAACTTCAGTCATCACACAGAAATTAATGACACATACAACACAGAACAAAATTATAAATGAAGAACAAAAAGGCTGCTGCAAAGGAGCACGAGGATGTAAAGAGCAACTGATAATTGATACAGAGGTGACATATCAAGCTAAAACTAAACAAAGGTCCCTACACTACGCATACATTGATTACCAAAAAGCCTTTGATAGTGTACCCCACTCATGGTTACTACAGATATTGGAAATATACAAAGTAGATCCTAAATTGATACAGTTTCTAAACACAGTAATGAAAAACTGGAAAACCACGGTTAATATCCAAACAAATTCAGATAACATCACATCACAGCCAATACAGATTAAGCGTGGAATATACCAAGGAAACTCATTAAGTCCTTTCTGGTTCTGTCTTGCTCTGAACCCACTATCCAACATGCTAAATAATACAAATTATGGATACAATATTACTGGAACATACCCACACAAAATCACACATTTGCTATACATGGATGATCTAAAACTACTGGCAGCAACAAATCAACAACTCAACCAATTACTAAAGATAACAGAAGTATTCAGCAATGATATAAATATGGCTTTTAGAACAGACAAATGTAAGAAAAATAGCATAGTCAAGGGCAAACACACTAAACAAGAAGATTACATATTGGATAACCACAGCGACTGCATAGAAGCATGGAAAAAACAGATGCCTATAAATACCTAGGATACAGACAAAAAATAGGAATAGATAATACAAATATTAAAGAAGAACTAAAAGAAAAATATAGACAAAGACTAACAAAAATACTGAAAACAGAATTGACAGCAAGAAACAAGACAAAAGCTATAAATACTTATGCTATACCAGTATTGACCCACTCATTTGGAGTAGTGAAATGGAGTGACACAGACCTAGAAGCACTCAATACACTTACACGATCACAATGCCACAAATATAGAATACATCACATACATTCAGCAACAGAAAGATTCACATTAAGCAGAAAGGAAGGTGGAAGGGGATTTATAGATATAAAAAACCTACATTATGGACAGGTAGACAATTTAAGAAAATTCTTTCTAGAACGAGCAGAAACTAGCAAAATACACAAAGCAATCACTCATATAAATACATCAGCTACACCATTGCAATTTCATAACCACTTCTACAACCCTTTAGATCACATAACATCAACAGATACAAAGAAAGTAAATTGGAAAAAGAAAACACTACACGGCAAGCACCCGTATCATCTAACACAGCCACACATCGACCAAGACGCATCCAACACATGGCTAAGAAAAGGCAATATATACAGTGAGACGGAAGGATTCATGATCGCAATACAGGATCAAACAATAAACACCAGATATTACAGCAAGCATATTATTAAAGATCCCAATACCACAACAGATAAATGCAGACTTTGCAAACAACAAATAGAAACAGTAGATCACATCACAAGTGGATGTACAATACTAGCAAATACAGAATACCCTAGAAGACATGACAATGTAGCAAAAATAATACATCAACAACTTGCCATAAAACATAAACTAATAAAACAACACGTTCCCACATACAAGTATGCACCACAAAATGTACTGGAGAATGATGAATACAAATTATACTGGAACAGAACGATTATAACAGATAAAACAACACCACATAACAAACCTGACATCATACTCACCAATAAAAAGAAGAAATTAACACAACTAATTGAAATATCCATACCCAACACAACAAATATACAGAAGAAAACCGGAGAAAAAATTGAAAAATACATCCAACTGGCTGAGGAAGTCAAGGACATGTGGCATCAGGATAAAGTCGACATTATCCCAATTATACTGTCAACTACAGGAGTCATACCTCACAATATTCACCAGTACATCAATGCAATACAGCTACATCCAAACATATATATACAACTACAAAAATCTGTAATTATTGATACATGTTCAATTACCCGAAAGTTCCTAAATGCAATATAACATATACCATACAGTTACAAGGAAGTCACGCTTGACCGAGGTCCGCGTCACGTTCCATTTTTAACCAGACTTAAGTCTGAGAAAAAAAAGTCAATAATAATAATAATAATAATAATGCTCACGATCGGAAGTGAACTCTTGGTTTACAAATTACCAACCATCATTGCTAATATATGGGAAAACAGCATAATACCAGCTTTGGAAAACTGCTTTGATCCAGCCACTACACACAAAGGCGTGTGATACAGATCCAAACATTTACCGAGGTATTTCACTTCTACCAATTGTCTCACGTGCTCTGCTTACCAGACTGGAGCAGCAGACAGACCATTTGACAGGCAGGCTTCCAACCTGGCCGACCAGATGCGCAACAGATCTGGAACCGCAAGACGATACTGCAAACTGCAAAGTTTCTACTTTTATAGACTTCAAAACAGCGTTGCGTTTCATTCGACCGCATCACCCTGTTCAATGTACTTCGTGAATGCGGTGTGCAGAACGAGACGACTAAGTTAATCGAACAGGCCCCGACAGGTACAGCTCTAAAGTAACATTAATGGGCGAAATCTCCGAAACTTTTCAAATTAGATCTGGACTATCCCCATGCCTATTCAACAGCACTCAATAAGATCACCAAACTCGGGAGAAATAAATACCTGCGATAAGTATGGGAACGGAAGGTAAACGAATGAACATCGAGTGCCTTGCTTTTGCTGACGATCTAGCAAGGAAGCCAGCCACGCCATGAGACTGTCATCAAGACCGGATTCCAAATCTCTTACGAAAAAACGCAATACACAGACTGCAAGAGCCCAAAATTCTCCCACTTGCAACCAAGTATGGTAACACCACACAAGTAGAACAGTTGAAGTACCTAGAGGAAAATGCTGGAAACACTAACAGCGGAAGAGTAGCTTACAAAACACGTGAACAAAAACTGCGCAAGCCTGCGCAATTACGTGGTTTGTGTACAACAAGAAGTCGCTGCCCATCAGATCCAACCTTTTCACCACCACACAGACGCCTCACAGAAGTGCTCCACGTGACGGAGGGGCCTACCGATGTCAAAGACACGGAGAAAATAGAACGGCAAAACAGAAAATATTTAGACCCAAAATTCAAATGATATCTGGGAGCGCAAACGCTCAGAAGAACTATATTCGCTGACTGAGTGGTTCACCTCACTTGCACGGAAAAGGCACATGGAATTCTACGGTCATATAGCAAGAGTGGACGACTCTCGCTTGATCAAGAAAATCCTCCACATCGTCAACAGGATCCGACCATCTAAATTACGCTGCCCAGTAGACACCCGAAGTGATTTTAAAGAAATCGGTGTTGACCTACTGACAATTACTTGTACAATATACAAGAAGAAAATCAGTGCACATAACTTCATGCCCAAGAACTCAATAGGAATGAATTTGAAATTTAAAAACATATGGACGCAAGGAAGAAGACAAGTCCAAAGTGAAAAGATGAGGAACTTTTAATAATTATAACCTACACAAGTCCAAGGGATGAATGATAGAGTTTTTTTTTATTTTGTCAAACAGTTTTGCTGCAAATGGCTGTGAAAAAATTGCCGTACGAGTAGATCCTCGACCGACTCTTTTGTGACGACGAAAGTGACGCTGGAGGACGAGACGAATGTGGATGCAACGAAGCAGACGAAGATGACTGTAATTGTACAATCGCATTCGCAATTTGCAACTGCATTTCATTAATATTTAATTATTAACTGTTCCCCAGTTCAGGAGGATTGCGCACTGTTAAACAGTCTTGTTTGTATTAATGTTTGGCGGTCAGCTTTTGAGCCCCCTCTCTACGAGCGCCCTTGGCGGGTGCTTATCTCACCCCCCCTGCCCCCTGCCCCCCGCCCTCCGCCCCTTCCCTACGCCACAGGTTCCAACGCATCCATATTGGGGTCCAAAACTGAATGATACAGCTGTCTAGTGTTTCGAACTTGTCATTTCTGGATTTTCCCTTTTTTTTGACACATTTTATTTGCAGTTCTTAGTAATATTAAAACACAACTAGCTCTTTACTCGCATGAAGTGCCGAGTGCTATTGACAAGGGATTTCAAATTGATATCGTATTTCTGGATTTCCAGAAGGCTTTTGACACTGCGTGCTTATGGAATATCGTCTTAGTAATGTGACTGGATTCGTAATTTCCTGTCAGTGAGGTCAATTACTACGAACTGTGACGATCTAGCAAGGTTCAAATGGTTCAAATGGCTCTGAGCACTATGGGAGTTAACATCTGTGGTCATCAGTCCCCTAGAACTTAGAACTACTTAAACCTAACTAACCTAAGGACATCAGACACGTCCACGCAGTTCGTAGTAATTGAGGGAAAGTCATTGAGTAAATCAGAAGTGATTTCTGGCGTTCCCCAAGGTAGTGTTATAGGCCATTTGCTGTTCCTTATACGTAAAAAGGATTTGGGAGACAATATGAGCAGCCATCTTAGGTTGTTTTCAGATGACGTTGTCGTTTATCGACTAGTAAAGTCATCAGAAGATCAAAATAAATTGCAAAACGATTTAGAAAAGGTATTTCCATGGTGCAAAAATTGGCTATTGACCGTAAATAATGAAAAGTGTGAGGTCATCCACATGAGTGGTAAAAGGAATCTGTTAAACTTCGGTTACATGATAACTCAGTTGAATCTAAAGGTCGTAAATTCAACCAAATACCTAGTAATTAGTTACGAACAACTTAAATTGGAAGGAACACGTATAAAATACTGTGAGGAAGCTAACGAAATGTAACAGATCCACTAAAGAGACTGCCTACAGTACGCTTGTTTGTCCCGTTTTAGAATACTGCTGCGCGGTGTGGGATCCTTACCAAATAGGACTGTCGGAGTACATCGAAAAGTTCAAAGGAGGGCAGCACGTTTTGTATTATCCCGAAATAGGGTAGAGAGTGTCACTCAAATCATACAGGATTTGGGCGTTTTCGTTGTGGCGGAATCTTCTCAAGAAATTTCAATCACCAACTTCCTCCTCCGAATGCGAAAATATTTTGTTGTCGCGGAGCTACATAGGGAGAAACGATCACCATAATAAAATAAGGGAAATCAGAGCTCATACGGAAAGAAATGGGTGTTCGTTCTTTCCGCGCGATATATGAGATTGGAGTAATAGAGAATTGTGAAGGTGGGTTGATGAATCCTCTGCCACACACTTAAATGTGGTTTGCAGAGTATCCATATAGACGTAGGTGTAGATATGTACCTACAACGTTTATCAAAGTACTTGTAGCTAAGATATTGAGATTAGTAAATCGTATAGGACAAAAGAATGGTAAAAATAAAAACGCTGGAATATGCTGCTGAGACGCATCAGGAAGAAGAGTTGGTGCAGAATAACCAGAGAAAGAAGAGAGAAAAATATTGAGGAAAATAGAAGGCTCCAAGGCTACAGCCTCGCAAACGCGTTTTTCGCCCGCGTCTGTGACGTAATTCACGCAACACTCAAGACTGTTCAGTGGTAGCCGCAGGGCGCACTCCTCACGCAGTGTGAAGCCCGGGGAAATCCCGTCAGCAGTGCGCCGCGCCGGTGCAGGCTGCGGAAACACCTCCTGGAGCTGTGAGTGGAAGCTGATTGAATAAGAATGCGGTTTTCGCATGATGAGCTGCGATAGTTGTCCACAGGGGCCAGAAACTACGAAATGAGAAAATCCACTGTATTCATTCCTTGCTAAGCGAGAGATCAACGAAGGGAAAATTTGTGTTTCTACACAGAAAACTGAAGGCAAATCCAGACAAATTTTTCGAATACCACAGCATGTCTGTTGACTGATTTGAAATGCTTCTGAGCATGGTCAGAGACGGAATTTATAAGGAACACATCTACATCTATGAGGCGACGTATCAGTGCAGAAAAAAAACTCGCAGTTGCTTTAAGGTATGTCTTATTTTTTATATTCTAATCTCCGTGTCTATGATCGTTAAAAATTATTTTAATTAATATTAGTGCATAATGTTAAAGTCCATGAACCCAAATTCTATACGGAATATAATTAAGGGGCAATTAAAGCTCTAAAAGAGTAACAGAACATTCTTCTTCACCTTGTTCAGTACAATATCATACACTGCTTTCGTAGTATCGTACTGCATGCTGTTTAACTGTGCTGCCACTTGGTGAAGATGGTGGATGTTGTGTCTAGGAATCCTGCATACTCGGTTCGGTAGACAAACAAACAAACAACTCGTATTAATGAGTTTTACTACAACAAAACAAATAGAATACTTAACTTTGATAGATGTGCGGAAGCAATGGGAGACATACAAAACAACCAATCTTCTTCGTCTGAGCTACATAAAGATTCCTAACGAAGTGGCTAACGTAGAAGCTGCTACCGAAGTGAGCTCCCACCATACGGGCGCGGCGCTTATGTCCCCTTCACGCAGGAGCCGCTGCTGTAGCGTTGTCGTCCTGGAGGGAGGTCGGTGAGCGTGCGATTGGCTGTCCTCTCCTCACAGCCTTCTCTTCCCTGCCGATTGGCGTGCCGGCGCTGACTTTATGCATTAACAGTCAAGAGGAAAGCTTGGGCATTACATAAGATTTTAAAACCTCAATAAATTTAAACTGAAAGTCAAGTTTGATCTGCAGTTTCAGTATACTAATCACAGGAAGCTGCGAAATGAGATACATCTCATCCGCGTCAGGCACAAAGGGTGTAGATTGTGCCAAATGTCCTTTTAACACTTGCCCTACGAGTGTACTTCTTCCAGATGGAGACCGAGTTATCACTGTAATCTGATCACCTGCAATGATGTTCTTATCCCCAAAAGTTCTGAAAAAATAACGGTTTTTATATAATTTAACGAATATTAAAAGGTGTACTACTTGGCTTCCGCCGTTTTTTCCCAAACATCTGAGGCATTAAAGAATTAAATTGGTTACACATGTATCATTCAAAGTATTTTCCAGCGCTGGCCTCTACTTTCTCTCATCTTTCGGGTAGTGTACGAATCCCACGTCCAAAAAATTTTCATCTTTTGTAGTGATCCAATTTGTGACTTCTTCATGAGATCAGAAGTGTTGGTCAGCCAGGCCATGCGCCATTGATCTAAACAGGTGATAGTCAGAGGGAGCAATGTCTGGAGAATATGGCGGGTGGGGTAGGATGTTAGAGGTCTGAGCAGATGTAATTTCGATGCATTCCTCACGCGCTGCCTGCGATATGTAAGGTATAAGAGAATCTCAGACCAGAGAGCAGTGTTGACTGCAGTAGGAACTGTGTAGCTGTAGCAGTAAGTTGTTGCTAGCAGCCTGGTCTGGTGTATCGCGTTGGCTGGGCCGGTCGTGGTGCAGCGATGCCGGAGCCTGAGCATTATTGTATAAGGTAAAAAGCAGCCTCTCGCATATCTAGTATTGTTATCTCAAGTCCCATGTAAATGTTTTAAAAATGTCCTAATAAAAGTGTTTTTACCCGTCAACTGGCATCATCTAGGGGTGTCTAAAGCAGAGTAATGAATAAATTTACGGAAAAAGTTAATTAAACCCAACAAGATGCGTAGTTGTTTCTTCGTCGTAGGTACAGTAATGTCAAGTAAAGCTTGAAGTTTTTCCGGGTCAGGCGCAATGCCTTCTGCTGAAATTACATGTCCAAGAAATTTTATGGAAGTTTTACCAAAGTGCGATTTGCTAAGATTAACTGTGAGCCCTTGTGCACGAAAAGTTTGTAACAGTTGTTCAAGAATCAAATTATGTTCAGACCAGTTAGCTTCTGCAATAAGAATGTCGTCTACATACGTTGTGATTCTGTCTTTAAGTTCTGTCGGAAGTATTCTATTCAAACCGCGAATAAATGCTGCTGAAGAAATTGTTAAACCGAACGGTAATTTACAAAATTGATAAGAGTCACCAAAACAGAGAAATGCTGTGTACTTTCTGCAGTTCAGATGAAGCTGAAATTGCCAAAATCCCGATTTCAAATCAAACGTGGAATAAATAGCATTACTATGAAATTTCTGTAGTTGAATGCACCACCCAGACCTTACCAGAAATTTTTCCATTGCCACCGACAGTTCTAACATCGCTTTAGGCGTACACATTTTTCAGGAAATTGAAGAAGACGGTACTACAGTAATTAAAAACATCGCCTTTGCGAGTCGCATTCTGTCACCTGCTGAACGCAATTACTCTGTTACAGAACTTGAAACATTATGTGTTGTATGGGCATTTACGAGATTTAGGCATTTTCTTTATGGAAGACATACCACTGTTTACACAGATCATAGATCTAAACAGTTTTTACTTTCATCAAAATTTACACACGACAGATTAAGCAGATGGAAACTTTATTTACAGGAATTTAATTTTACAATTGTTCACATTCCCGGTACACAAAATATTGTAGCAGACGCACTATCCCGTTCTCTCAGCAACAATCATCAAGACATCGCAACCAACTTCTGTCAAGCGAATTTTAGAGTCATGTATATTCAACAAGTTGCATTCGAAAATTTTATTTCGTCATCATTACGAGACATAGCACAAGAACAGAACAAAGACAACGTATGGAAAGAAATTAAACGCCTTTGGCAAGATAAGAATAATGTTACCATCAGAAACCATTACACTGTATGCAATAACATTCTGTTTCGCCGCTCTCACCCTGACAGCAACAATTGGTTATTATGTATTCCTGACGAACTTGTTAACAAATTAATTTGGTACACTCATTTAAGTTACGCACATTACGGAGCCAGAAAATGTTTTCTTATACTGAGACAGAACTGTTATTTTGCCAACATGGAGAAACGTATTCGACGAGTATTAGCGTCATGTAAAATCTGCCAGAAAGCTAAATCAGACACGACTTCACATATTCCTCCGTTACATCCCATTGTACCCGTTAAATTGAGACACATGGTCGCTGTAGATATTTTTGGTCCGATTTCCAGAACTAATAGAGGTTTTTGCTATATCTTTGTCGCTGTTGAACTCACTTCGAAATTTGTTACCTTCACTCCGTTGCGCAAAGCTACTGCCAAAACTATTTCGAATGCATTTGTAAAAGATTTTTTATCTCACGTAGGGCATGCATTGAAAGTAATTTCCGACAATGGACCGCAATTTCGATCTGCTATATGGACACGTATGTTACGAGCAAGAAACATTTCTCCGATCTATATATCCAGGTATCACGCTTCTTCGAACCCTTGTGAACGACTAATGAAAGAAATTGGTAAACTATGTAGAATATACTGCCATAAAAAACATATTGATTGGGATACACATATACTGTCATTCCAGGATGTAATTAACTCCATACCAAATGAATCTACTATGTCCGACTGTTGTATTGAAAAATGTTGAACCACCCAACAAAATTAAAGAATTAGTATCTTTTCCTACATCTCGTCGACTACGCCACCATGAAATAATTGACATTGCACTCAACAACATCAAGCGTGCCGCACAGCGCCGAGGAAGACAGCAAAAGCAGGTTTGTACACGCCGTGACTTTCACATTGGACAGAAGATATCAGTACGCACACATTATTTATCTAATAGAGGAAAACGTAGATGTAGTAAATTTGAGCTTCTATATGCAGGTCCCTATCGAATTCGCAGCATTCCTCACCCCAATGTAGTAAACGTCGAAACTTTGAGAACCAGAAAAAGCAAGGGCAATCACCATGTCTCCAATATTAAACCCTTTATTGAATGAATATACTTTATGATTTATCACACTGTAATGCCATTTGCAGATATTTGTATGAACACTTACTGATGATTATCATATTTTTTCCTGGCAAGTGCCCGGCAAGGTAAGGTTAGCAGGTCGCTTTTCTTGTCGTTATATATCAGACCGTGCACATTTTCCATTTTTTGTGTATGTATGATTGTTTTCCTATCGAAAGTAGAATTTTTGTCTGTATGCACTATGTAATCTTTAAGATATAACAAATACCAGTTGACTTTGACATTTTTCCTTATGATATCTCAATATCTTGACTATTCTACACTTTTTGCCACTACATTATGATACCATGTGTACATTTTTTGCACTTGAAAACTGTCTATGTTTTTGACCTAATACGTTTTCTGTCATATTATGCTGTATGCTTAATTATACTACTATAAACAAGTTTTTATCTAATGGGTATATGATTTAAATACAAGATATTAATCCTTATTCATCATTTTCAGAAAGCAAACAAACCACAGTGGTTTACGCTGAAATGGAATTTCACCTTCGGAATGAACGAAAGAAAATGCAATATCTTGTCATGAAGAGTAAATGGATCAGAATTAACAAGCATTAACCAGAATATACTACACACATCGTATGATAGCAGTCTTGACTAATTATTTTTCTTTCACAATACGAGGTGATTGAGCAAGCTGTCAGATAGAACTACACATCTTAGTTTTAGTGATGAAATATGCTAGAAATAAGAAACTCTATAGTATGAATAGTTGTATGAAGTAAATGGTAATATGAATAATGGATAATGAAGTGTCTATTTTTTGCAGATGATAATAAATGATGATGAATAGTTGTATGAAGAATATGCTAATATGAATAATGAGGTTTTTCTTTGCAGGTGATGATAGTGATGAAGTTATGGTAATATTAATAATGAAGTTTTTCTTTGCAGATGATGATAATGATGAAGTTTATATATCTACTATTAGTTAAGAGATGCTATGTAATTATTTAAGTATTTGTTGCAGTTCGTTTTGACAGTATGTCCTATGTCATATGGTATAATGACTGAATGTTTTGGAAACGACAGCTAGAGAACGTACATATTGAGTACACGTTTCACTACCTGTTAATTCGAAGTTCACTACTTTTCAGCATAATATGCGTTTCTTCTTTCAGCTCAATAATCCATTTTGTATTTTTTCCAAGAGAAGCTATTCATGAAATTAATGTGCTATAAGCAGTTAGTCATTAAACCTTTTCTAGTACTTGCATTTTTTTTACCCATTTGTGTGTATCATTCATGAATGTGATCACATGTACTCTACTTGTTTCGTAACCTTGCTACAGCTGACACATGACAAATGACGTTATTAATCCTTATTTCCAGCAATAAGTCAAAAGCAAATATTTCCATGCCCCAGCAATTAATTATCGATCCCAACGCAATGCATTGCTAGCAAAAAAAAAAAAAAAATTATTACCAGTCCCAACTATTACCAGTATACAACCAAATAATGCTACCAGTTGAAGTATTTCTAGTCGTAAATATAATGCAAATTTCTCAGATGTATTGAATCCATTATATCTATGTATTATTGGACCACAGACCTTGAGTAATAGTTACAGTGTGTTACATTTTAAATATGTCCTATGTCACTTGAATGATGAGTTCTGAGCAATACTGAATGATGTTTTGTAATAATGCATAAATGCTATGCCAATAATTTCTATAAATAATAATTTTGTTATATTCTATAAATGCTATGCCAATAATTAACTCTTGTTTTGAATGATGACTTCTGAATAATACTGAATAATGTTTTGTAAAACTATATGAATACTTTGTAACTGGCCAATGAGTGCCAATAGTTACCGCAATCAGATGAGTTATGAATAGTGTTTTGTAATATTCCATACTTGCTACATGTTTAGTAACTGGCCAATGAATGCCAATGATTACTATAATTATATTAATTATGTATAAATGCTATGCCAATAATTAACTCATTTTGAATGATGACTTCTGCATAATGCATAAAACAATGCTTTTTAACTGGCCAATGAGTGCCAATATTTACTGTAATCAGATGACTTATGAATAATGTTCTGTAATACTTCATACATGCTACTTAAATGCTCTGTAAATAGCCAATGAATGCCAGTAATTGTTCAGATTGGTTGATAGACTAGTGTAATTCTCAATGATGACTAGCATAAGACTTAATGTCCTTCACCTTCTGACCTAATTACCAGAAATTACTGCAATATCCGTTTGTCCTGTCCATCCTCATGGAGCACTATATTTGGTTTTTGCACTAATTCTACGTTGATGTAAGGGTATGGATTCTACAATAATGTGGTGTTGACGTATCAAGCCGTCCACCACCTTGAACGATGGAGATGTCATTATGGTTCTACTGTTTGGTGTAGCTAATGTACTAGCAAAATGATAACATTGAATATTAATACAACATATCAGTGTCTTGGCTGCACTGATAAATACTTCAGGGAAGAGAACTTCATATTGTCTCACTTGGTGCTGTGCTTCTGTAGAAAGATATGGACTTTCAGTGCAGCTACGTGCAACCTACTGTGCTACAACCATGATGCAATCCTTCCCATTCCTTTCCTAGTTCTTGACATATGCTAAAGACGTCTACAGTGCGTGTGCACTTTATTTCACTCCATGATATGTTGTAAATATGCTAAAGGCTTCTACAGTGCGTGTGCACTTTATTTCACTCCATGATATGTCTTAAACATGCTAAAGACTTCTACAGTGCGTGTGCACTTTATTTCATTTTTAGGGTAATCAATTCTTGTAAAATGCTAAAGATTTTTACAGTGCGTGTGCACTTTTTTTTCATTTGTTAATAAGATCAGGTGTCCTAAAAATACTAAAGACTTATAAAGTGTGTGTGCACTTTATGTCATTTGTTAATATATTTTGTATTCAGTGCTTGTGCACTTTATTTCACTTCATGATATGTTATGCACTTTGTTATTTGTTAATATCTTTTATACTCATTGCGTTTACTTTTTGTCATTTTCTAGTATATTCTGTACTCAGTGCGTGTGCACTCTATTTCATTACTTAATATGTTCTGCACTTATCAATAATGTATATACTCTGTGACTGTAGACTTAGTAACTAAATAGATTTTAGAAAAATTTGTTGCTCATGGCAAGTCCAATTGACTCAGATGTAATTTCGAGGTATTGCTCATGCGCTGCCTGCGATATGTAAGGTATAAGAGAATCTCAGACCAGATAGCAGTGTTGACTGCAGTAGGAACTGTGTAGCTGTAGCAGTAAGTTGTTGCTAGCAGTCTGGTCTGGTGTATCGTGTTGGCTGGGCCGGTCGTGGTGCAGCGATGCCGGAGCCTGAGCATTATTGTATAAGGTGAAAAGAAGCCTCGCGCATATGCAGTAATGTCATCTCAAGTCCCATGTAAATGTTTTAAAAATGTCCTAATAATAATCTTTCTCACGAAAAGTAACTTTTAACAACATTTCATTTCAATTTAAAGAATTTACTAATTTCTCCAATCCATGATCATCTCGATTATTGCAAAAGAAAAATTAGTTGTTTCCTTTCAAAAATGACAAATCTATCGGCCAGCATTGCACAGGGCTGCGCCAGAAAAATTTATTGTAAGAGCAGATATATATGCGTTATCCGGCGACTTCATTGAGATAAGAATTTTTTTTTTATTCAGAATGATCTTTCAGGGCCATGACCCAGCACTGCTGACGTCCAAAATTTACCAGGTTAAATTTACAGTCAATTATTGAAAAGTTATAAGTGAGCGACAATTTAATTGAGAGGTTAGTTACATTGTATTATTACCAGGTTACTGAATTTATTTTTTGTAGGGACGTTACACTGAATGTGAACGACATAATTATAATTTTTACTGTTGAGAGGTTTAGGAATTTTTCTGTTTTGAGGTTACACTAAGTGTGAATGACTTTTGTGGGGAGGTTACAACATGAACAGACATTAAAATTGCACGTTAATTTTCACTAGCAGGCCAGTGTGCATATGATAGGGCTTGAAATGAAATTATGAATATTTTTGTACTGGATCAGGTTTCGGACCCACATACATACCTTTGGAGGACACCTAGAGATGATTGCAGTATTGGGAAAAGGAAAGAAATGATTGAACTATACTGTTCCGAGAGATTCAGATCCTCAAAAGAGGAGATACGAATTAGAATCACAGTCCAGCACAAAGTTTGTCAGAGACTCTAGTTCAATCAAGTACAAGTAAAATAAGAGCCATGTTCTTTTAAATGGCTGTTGGTTCATCAAATAAAATTTTCTAATGTAAGTAGGTTTACTGGCGACAGTATTACTGTTTACCATGACTTACGCCGATGTCATTTCCCAACATAAACCGGCTCGCCCAGTTGGTAATGAAGGAACGTGATGTTTAATGTGATTCTGGATTATAACGTCTTTCTCTTGAGGTTACCAGAGGTAAAGTAAATCTGTTCATGCCTCTTAAAAGTAAATGCCAGAACCCACGCATTTTATCTGTGATAGATCGTTACAGCAGACCACTGTGGTCATATTTCCCGGCCGCCGGAGTGCGCTGGCAAGGGATCTTACTGCCTTCCGATATACGTTGCTGTCAGTTCTTCCATATGATTTGTCGACGAGAACTGTTTCAAAATGACAGAAAATGTTTTAGAAAATCGATTGTTTTCCTTTGCAATGAACAGAAAGATTTTCATTCTAACCTATCCAAGAACAAAATTTTCGCAATATTAGCTCAAATTCAATATTTGCTTCTATAATGTAGGAAAGCATTTCACAGTTGCACAACCCGCATCTGACTCATTAACCTTATGCTTAGTCGCTGGCCATAAATCCTTGCTCAGAGTGACACCAGTTTAAGTAACCTAATGTAGAGAAGACTGTTTGCCAGTGCTGTTTCTCACCGGAAAATACGCAATTCACTCACTGGACTCCGTAAGTACGCTGTAACAGTAATTTCTGTGTGTATGCAATGCTTATAAATTGTGGAATTTAGTGGTGCTCTTTCTTCCACTTCTGTATACAATATGCCTGACCTAAACGGGCACTTTATAATTACAGGCCGTGGGCACTGCAACATCATACTGACAACAGTAATGTGCTTTTACTGACAACCTCACTGTTTGTTTTACCTAATTTTGTAATAATTTAAATAAAACATGTCCGTCCATTGGGAGACATTTCGTCCCCCTTTTCCTTCTCTGAAATTTGTCAGTGAGCTTTTTACCTTCCAACCAGCGCAATGCGGCAGAGTACGGGCGGTAAACGATTCACAAACCACGTTTTCGTGCCGTTAAGGCGATTTCTTCAAACATTGTCATAACTGAAGGAATTTAGTATCTTCTTAATCGTCTTATGCAGCAACGTTCATAGGTATCTCAAATAGGAAACGCTCTTTATCTTTATCCAGGTACGAAGGTTGTAAAACAAACTTCCCACAGTTTGTGTCAGGTTGATCTTTTCTTCTTATAGCACTGCGTAAGTATTTTGTCTAAGAGGTATCAGAAGTAGTGTTCCTGTAGCTGTGGGAATCATTGGTTGAAAACGAGTTTAACACCGATGGGTACAGTACTGCTAAATATTCAAAATTATTATCAACATAAGTCTGAGTTGATCCACAAACTGAGGCATATTTATAATATTGAAGCTAGACTGTGTATCCTTGACTTCCTTGACTGGGCACTGGAAGGCGTTTACACACACGTATACAATACTATTAATACATCGAACACTATAGTTAAAGTTGCTCTCACAAAATTATTTTTTTTAGTTCTTCTGGGTCTTCAGCGTGCAATATGTGTTGTAGGTACAGTCTTAGACAAAAAAATTGACCGCTGAGTCGTTCACGTAAGGTGAACAATAGTCGTGCTCCCCTCAGAATTCTATGTCTACCAGTATGCTCGATCCGGCACCATTTTAGGCTGCGGCTCTTCCCGGAGGAAGTCCTGACTGCAGTCTGAGAACATCACTCTTGACTACGACCTTAGTCTTGAGGTAAAACGCGAGACTATCTAATACAATGTCCAGCAACCGAAAGCACACGTCGACAAAATTTTTACCGCCCCTTTCCTCTCGGTGCTGAAGCTATGAGCGTAATTCAAGCGAATCTACAATATATTTCGGTTTCTGTCACATTGGTAATAACTGTTTGGTTCAACAATATTTTAGCGAGAGATTTCTTGGCCGACCATCTGCCTCTGTACACCACATGCAGCTGAGTTCTCTGGGACCCGTTTGCTGCCTACCAGCGGGGGGTGAGGCACTGCACTGCCTCGCCTTCTGCCGATAACGTCTGCTCCTCTCCTCACTCTCGACGGTGTAAAATGCTTGAATGTTGTTGAGTGGTGACCCATAAAATCTGTCTACAATTTGTGTTTCACACTCGATAGCAACGGAGGCACAAAACCGTTTTTATTTGATGAGTATTTTATTACACTAATATGCAATACATCACTGTGGCACAGAATTAATTTCATTGTTTCTGATCCAATGCGCTATAATTAAAGCATAACATCCTGTTCTTTTTCCTTTCAAAGGAGATTCTTCAAATACATTATTTTTGTCATGGATTCATATGTGTTAGTCAAGGTACAGAGAGTAAACGCAATGCAATGTGTTTGGTTTCTTTCTTTGATTGCGTATGGTAAATGGATGCGAAACATTGTGTCAATACTTTTCATAACCTGCTCTACAGCTACTCATGCAAATTGCTTGTTATGACGTCCATACATTAATTAATGGAGAAGTGAATGCTGTTCAAAAATGATATTTAAAATATTCAATTGGATTTAAGGCAACAAAATTGCTCATATTTGAAGCTACCCAGAGAAAAAGTAAGTTGCTAGAGCCGCTGTTAGCAAATGTCTGCAGAGAATTCCTAATTGCTACTGTGGAAATTTAGCATACAGGCCCTATAGTAATCAAGAGGTTCATTTCCTTCATACTTATCACCCTGGCATGTGAGTATTAAGGGAAGAACAATACTGAAATTCGTATCGTTGATGGTCGATTCGAATTTCTTCAGAAACACTTGTATTGTGAAGCAGCTTGGCAGTAAGAAAGCCAAAATCTGTGACCATTAACACAACTTACTGAGTCGAGCTACCAAAGGAGTTGATGTGTAAAGGTTTTCTTCTGATTTCGCCACAGAATTTTTTCTGGAAATTCGCAGCTCCACAAAGTAAACCAGAAAGAGAAGCTCGCACACACTGGCCCCTACTACGGTTAGGACTGATGACTCATTGAGCTGTTGCGACACGAGACACGGGCGGTACCACAGGGCTACAGACACACTGCCGCCAGCATGCCAATGTCACCATGGCATTGGTCGCTCAGCCTCATAACGCATTCTGAAAGATAATAAAAGTTGTCACTTACGTGAAGTACAGCATTTCTTTAGCCAAAAAATTGAATTTTCTGTCTCAGTGTCTTAGTTTACATGATGATTATAAAGCACGAGTCATTCAAAAGGAAAGGGAATATCAAGTGAATTTAGCGAGTCATGTCAGTACCATACACAGAAGCGATTGCACTGTTACAGTGTTCCCAAATGTTTGTGATGACGTTACCAATTATCAGCTGTGCTAGGAACAGTTCTGCAGCAGTATGCGAGGAGAATCCCGTGCTCGTGTCATAGGATACAGAGAGGAGGCACGGGGTTTGTTTAATATGCACCGTTTTCTCTTACCAGTTGTGTGAAACATTCAGGTGTATAATCTTCCATCATGATTACAGTTTCTCACAAAATATATACGAGTAAAACAGTTACCTGGTTACTTTGTGACAAAAGATTATTTCAGTACAACAAAGTCTTTGGAAGCCAACTTTGCCCACCTGTCACGAAAAGTAAGATAACAGACATTTTGCACCTCGGAATAGATTGCATGTATGTGCAGTCTTGTGATCATAGAAGTAGAATTTCATGAATTGCACGAGAATGCAGAAAAATGTTGGTGCGAATGGAAACTATAAGAAACAGAGTTAGCTAATTATTCTGTGCTACATAATAATCAATTCATTTGAAAATTCTGAAGGGAAGAAACTAAAAATTATGCCCATTAAGACAGAAACTAAAGTGCCAATGCGGGCACTGTGCAGACCTGCGATCTTTCATCTTCAGATCTATACAAATAATGTATACTAGCCAGCGTATTCTTGCTTTCGTAATCTTTCCCTCTTGTTTAGTCTTCTAATGATGAACTGGATCCACACCCATGAGTCTGATTGTTTCTTTGTGTACTTTCATCTACTACCTTTGTGTGTTATTGCTCGGTGTTCAAAAAGCAAAATATTATGCATGCTCCCACGAGGTATTAGAACGAGGTCGCAAGAAGGCTAACGAATTATAATCAAAATACACTGAGACGCCAATTTCTCTGTTGTCATGGTGTTAAGTCGACAGAAATAGTTGGATATTATTGCCTGCATAACCGGAATCCCGTTGTCGTCTTCTCTTACTGAGATTTTCATATTACCCTGAACACAAGACGCCGAGATTAATATGTATAGTCTCCGTGACGAAACATCCCACATTCCATTCATCCTGATCCATTCGTTACGTGCATCGGCAGCAATGAGTGATAGGAAAGCTGTTGTGAGGTGACGAATGACAATAACAATGGTAGTATTAACAAATCAGTAATCAAGGATGATTACTGAATTACAGACAGTTGTTAACGATTAACAAAATAACCAAGAAAGGCTGAGTGTTTAATTGGCGTACTGCATATGTGTTCTTACCACTTTGTTACTGAATTCTGTGTTTGGTTGTTTGCAGAGAGAAAAGAAGGAACCCTGTAGTCATACATATCGCTAGTACGAGATATATCTTTGCTTTACATCACGAGATGAACATGGCGTCACTGAGCTGATATTTGAAATACATTTCTGTTTTCTTTCTCTGTTTCTCTCTCTCTCTCTTTATTTTTATTTTTTGAGGGAAGCATCGAGAAGCGCGAATAATAAGCAAGTAGGCATATACTCTATTTACAGTTATTTTCGTCGGGATACATAATGAAAATATACACCTTTTAACTGTATTAAATTGCGTAATTACAATTACTGACAATCTATTCGTGAGCTTGTTCGCATTCAGTGGGGTGAAACCTGTCACAGAAGCAAGCAAAACACGAATATTTCTGGCACCATGCGCAACACACAACAAACAAAATCTCGCTGTACTGACGTGTTGCCCGATATACTGCTCGGAAAACATATCTGATTCGTGTTGCTAAATACAGCTCTATCAGATATCAATTTGGATGCGAACCAAGTGTATAAAATTGTATCTTGAAATACACAGAAAGGTACATAGATGTATTCCACTGAAACATCACCATGACCAAGATTGTAACTGGGGTCGATAGTATCGTCGTCTACCACCTTGACAACTTGAACGGTGACAGTGCTCGGCCGGTTACTTATGTTTACTGGTGTCAAACCTGCAGGATGAAAACACAAAAATGTTAATAACCCGAAGATCATTAACTTTGGAACCCATAGTGAAGAAAAGCGGTCATCAGTTGGAAGGTTAGTTTGAACACCACAGTGCTTTAATAGGCACGGTCCTGTTGGAGGTGGTATGCCGTTGCTTTCCACCAACCTTTGAGTTGACTTACCTGCCCAGTTAGTGGGGGAACCTACAGTTTAACGTGGCTCTCGGACCACAGTGCTACCCAGAAACCTTAGCAGGAAAATCTTTCTTTTTATTGCAAAGGAAAACAATTGATTTTCTAAAACATTCTCTGTCATACAGAACTTGAAACAGGTCACGTCGACCAAATCATATGGAAGAACTGACAGCGATGTATATCGGAAGGCAGTAAGATCCCTTGGCTTTTGGTTTGGCAGTATTCGATAGTCATTTCTAGGCCCAAGTAAATGAAGTAAGGCAGCGCGTTTTTGTTATCAAGTAACGTCTTCGTCAATTACTTTGGTTTTAATGTAATCTACGAGTAATTTCTGATGTCTGATATTAACATCAAAAAGATTCCGTAGACAGGGAGAGAACCTGTTCTTGGGCAACTACTTTCTGTAATCACCAAAAGGCATTAAAATATCTTCAAGAAAATGTGTTCCAGCAGCGGTATGGAGAAAATGACAGTAATAATGACGGTAATAATCGAATTATCCGGCAACATCACACTTCACAGTGGATTTTCTAGAACTAAGAAATTTGCTGAATTAGTGATTTCAAAATGGCTTCACATCGAGGCTATGATGCCTAGAAGAGTCTTTACATCCTACTGACATGAGAATAGCGTAATATCCAAGGCAGAAGCTCGCTTCTAGTTAACCATTTCGTAGACTCGAATTATTTCCACCGTGACTACTTTTGTAAGCAAAGCACATCATCCGTTACAGCACACTCATGTGACTGGGAAATGTGGCCACAGTGGTCTGGAGTAACGAACTATCACAGGTGCAGTGCGTGAGCTCAGGCATTTACCCTTAAGAGGCACAAACAGATTTACGTTACCTCTGGTAACCTCAAGAGAAAGACGTTGTAATCCAGAATCCCCATCAAACATCACGTTGCTTCACTACCAACTGGGCAGATCCGGTTTACGTTGGGAAATGACATAGGCGAAAGTCATGGTACACAGAAATACTGTCGTCAGTAAACTTACTTGAATATTTTAGTTTATTTGATGAACCGATAGCCATTTAAAGGAACAGGGCTCTTATTTTACTTGTACTTGATTGAACGAGAGACTTTGAAAAATTTTGTGCTGGACTGTGATTCTAATTCGTATCTCCTCTTTTGAGGATCTGAATCTCTCGGAACAGTATAGTTCAATCAATTCGTTCCTTTTCCCAAGACAGCAGTCATCTCTAGGCGTCCTCAAAAGGTAAGTATGTGGGTCCGAATCCTGACCCAGCACATAAGTATTCATAATTTCATTTCAAGCCCTATCACGTGCACACTGGCTTGCTAGTGAAAATTAACATGCATTTTCAGTGTCTGTTCACGTGTCGCCAAAAAGGTGTCGTTATTTCTGGTCCAACATGCACACATCTTACTGTTGGTGAGTAAGCAATTGATACTTAAACTATATTCTTGGATGATAAAGAAGGACGGTAGGTGTGCGGTTCGATTGTCGCTTAGGTACAAAAATTTGTATCGATATTCAAACACCTAGCAGCTGGTTAGAAAAACCAATACGTAACATTTGATTTCACTTAGTTAACAATCGGATTACGTGTTGAGTTCGTATCTCCATCACAGCACTTAACATCATGTTCTTCATCTTTAAATGCATGCTCACTTTTTCCTTCTGAATGTAGGTACATCAGACATCTTTCGTGGTTAGTTAAAAGGGACGAAAGGGTCTTCATAGAAGTCCCAGTTTATTACAAAAATTGACGTCTTTAATTTTTAAGTTTAAATTTGGTTACTGACATTGACGAACATTTCGGTAGTTCATGACTCTTCATGGCTAGTCAGCAATACGATATGATTTGATTACATAAATACTTGTTCCATAGATCATGAATACGAAACTTCGTAATGATATGGAATGTGTCATTTTAATGGAAGATTTCTTTAAATACTGTGATTCAATTTCTTTACAACAGTTTTTTACTCTATCTTTCTTTCTTTTTTATCTTTATCTCTCTCTCTCTCTCTCTCTCTCTCTCTTCTCTCTCTCACACACACACATTCTATTTTTTTATTTGTCTTTTGTACTCGACTATCGGCCAGGCACGAAAACGTCAATGAGTGAGCTTCTTAGTTTTGATTAAACTTATGAAAGAAATATAAAAACAACTACGAGCCTTACCGATTTATGATGCTCAGTTTGCAGTCGGTTCCGAGTGTTGTTAGTAACTACGCTTCAGTCCCTAAACCTAGTTACAGAAATGCGAATCAGACGCATTACGTATTGCAGGCTGTGGCAGCCACGTCTTTGAGACGGCACCTATGGCCACTTTCCAGCCCACTGTAGCAACATATTGGTTCGTCTTCTCCCTGTTGGTACTGTAACTGAGATTTGGCAACAAGGCAAGGTATGTTTGGCAACTCTGTGATCGACAAGTTACTTCCTGGTGTGCACGGAATTAAGCATCAAAGTTCACTTGATTTTCCCTGTCATTTCCATTGAATAATCTGAGTTACTATAGTTTGAGGTGTAACAAAAGATTGGAAGTTTACGGTTTTCAGCTGCACGTGGAAATCGCAACTAATCTCGTCCTTTAAATATCGGTTTACGAGCTCTAGCCACAATTGGCCTCGTAAGAGGAAGACCAGAAAGATACCTCTTCGCCAGCTGTGTGGTATCGTGCTGACTTGTAGAAAGCGTCAGTTCTGGTCTGCGGTTCCAGTCTCGCTGCCTGCAACGTTCTTATCCCTTCTGTGAAAGAGCTACAAGCAGTCAGATCGAACACGGGTAAGGAAATCGCAAGAAAATACTTTCGGCTCATAGTGCAATGGTGGAAACTTACAATGTTGCACAACAGGTAACACATCTTTCCGCTGCTGACAAGCAAATTTTGGGTTCCTGGGAATACATAACTTTATTTATGAAATGCCACATTTGCATACCTCTTGAGTATGACGCAGCATACCAATTAAACACAGACCCAATCGAAATCTAAGTGAGTAGTATTTTACTAATTCGTGCCGATAGAGGCACGACTGTGTACAGGTACTCAGTATTATTAAAACAGACTTTCGTCGTAAGGTTATCGTGGCTAGTTTTATTTCATTTCTGATAATACAGTGCACAATTTTCGTAAGGTTTCTTTTAGTGTTGTTAAAACAAGAGAGAGAAATTAATCATCAACGATATATGGGAATTCTCTGATGTTATCTATAACAGTCTGACGAAGCACATGCAGTTTATTGATTACATGCATGTAGAAAACTTGTTCTGAGTTAAAGCTGTCAAATTCAGATGTTCAAATGTGTGTGAAATCTTATGGGACTTAACTGCTAAGGTCATCAGTCTCTAAGCTTACCCACTACTTAACCTAAATTGTCGTAAGGACAAACACACACACCCATGCCCAAAGGAGGACTCGAACCTCCACCGGAACCAGCCGAAAGCTGTCAAACAAGCTTTGAAGGAGAATAAAATGCCACTACCACATGACAGTTAATGTAGAAAATACTTTTCTGACGTATTTTGACACGACGTGCTCTCACCATACATAATACACAAGTTTCGATTTGCATCTGCTGCATGGCCGTCTGTTGAACATGAAAAGAACGAAATGTCGCAGAAGTTAGCCCTTTTTACACACGCAACTAGCTTACACGTAGCTACAACAGCTCCAGAAGTTAACAACAATTCCTCCGGAACTTGCGTATTCCGCAGTGCTGTGAGATAATGCATATGGCCGGATCTAGACTTCTGAGAGACAGACAGTTACAGCTTTTGCTTTGGACGAGGTTTTCAACAAACAGATAGCGCAATAGAGTAGCTCAAGTCGGAAGGAACACTTCCTTTTTAAATTTCTGCATCCTACACTGTAGGTAGTTCTGTGTAGATGGCAGTTACGTGATTTTATTTCGGTGATTCCAAAATAGAGTCGAATGTATGCACTGGGTAGCCGAGGCAGCTAGTTCATGGTGATTCGGTCAAGCAAGTAAATGAATGTACTGAACACGTTGCAGACCACCACAGGGAGTCTGTGTGTCAGAAATCTCACCCAGTGCGGCGCAACGGCGTTACGATAGAAGAATGAGTCACTGGGAAGAGGATTTGCTGGTCTGTTGGATTGTTGATAGGTTCATATACTTATGGTGTGGGTCTGATTCCAATTTCTGCTGATGGGTTTTGATAAGAGAGCAGATTCTATTCTATTCTGGCTACGCCAAATGAAGAAGGCATTGTGATCTGAAATCACATTAAATATGATATTCCTTCTCTAGCAAGTAGACGTTAGGTTGCACAACAATAAAGTCGGGAGAGGCGACATGTAGAAACATTATCAGCAGTAACCTTTCTTATACTAGTTATTTATTTCTAGTTGCAAAACAATGGCTATGTAGGGTCAAAGAACACATATTCCATCATTTATTTGGACTTGTGTATGTCGATAAAATTGTTTCTCAACTGGGAATGTAACTCAGACCGCCCTTAACGCGGAATTTGATCCCTTCGTGACAATGCAGCTCCACTACAATTTGCTGTTTGTTCAAAATCTGCAGATTCCTCAAGTTTGAGCGTGAATGGGTTCGAATCCAGGCCCAGCACTAAAGTTTTCATTATGTATTATCATGGTCTAGCATCAGAACACCTACCTGCTGGTGGACAATAATTTTGATTTTTAATGTATTTTCATTCGTTGTCAATACTAACGATATCTGACGTTTTTGACTCCCAGTGAGACACAGAACTATTTGCGAGGTCACTGTAAGTTCAAGGACGTTATTACGAGATGCTGGTGGAGAAAAATTCGGTAGCTGACTTCTCTTTGTGTGTAGTCAACAATGGTATGAGTGGGGTTCGATTCCCAGTCAGCATTTTGATTCTGTGACCTTCCTGGGTGGCAGCGGGGAGGGGGGGGGGGGGTAGGGGAGTGTTTCTGCAATTGACCTCTTAAAACGGTATTCTAACACTTTTCTGCGCATTTTAAAAGTGTCAGTACAACATTTGTTCTACTAAAATCATAAAGTTCTATCATACCAGATCTCAAAATCTACGGTATCGATCCTTTTTTTTCCCGGACCGAGACACCACCAGTAGGGAGAACCTATGCGTACAGTCACAAAAAAAGCACTGAAAGGAGGGTTGGGTTGTTTGGGGGAAGAGACCAAACAGCGAGGTCATCGGTCTCATCGGATTGGGGAAGGATTGGGAAGCAAGTCGGCCGTGCCATTTGAAAGGAACCATCCCAGCATTTACCTGGAGTGATTTAGGGAAATCACAGAAAACCTAAATCAGGATGGCTGGACGCGGGATTGAAGCGCCGTCCTGAAAGTAGGTCGTACTGGATATGTAGTCTGCAACGTCAACCATACAGGTCCACTGCTCATATTGCCACTGTTGTGTTGGAATGTACAGACTCTGACAGAGGTAACTACCACTCGGCCCGTGTGCAGATGTAGTTATGGCTCGTCACTCGCAACGCTGCAGGAACCAGGGAGCGGCTGTACTACGGCCGTCAGGGAACTGGCAGCGTATGTAATGTATATATGTGTGTATGTTTTTGCTACACGAAAGCGCCGACTGCCAGACGGCGCCGCTAACCATGGAGTGTGTAAGCGCGATTCACAAAAATCTGCTAACGCTATTGACATCAGTTTATGGAGAGGCGAAGTACAGGCGAATTTGGCAATTCTATATATTTTCTCATTTTCATGTGTAAAAGAATCTTTTAGCGATTTCAAAATTCAAGTGGACATAGGTTGTTATTTTATTGACGTCACTTACGTCGCATCAATTCACCTTGCTACCAAGTGATGGAATGGAAACAAAAGAAAAGTAGGGATTTGCTCAGAATAGTCCTCTTACATAAAAACTGATACTTTAGTGTTAGAAAACGAAGTAGGGCAAAAGTTCTACAAATAGTAGACGGCATAGTTTGACTATATAAAATTACCTGTTAAGGGAAAGCGTTGGTCAAAATAAAAGCGGCACCAGTCATAGTTGTAGAAGTGTGTCTGTACTCTGGCAACCCGTTAACAGCGTCAGTGAACTACAACCGACGTGGCACAGTGCAGAACCGTTTCACATGGAGATGAGCGTACGGCGTAGGTAAACATTCCACGTCTAGATGTGTTTTGACCAGTGTCGTTAGATGTGTCCAGGTTGCTCATCCGGTAAGAAGTTAGGGTCAAGGTTCAAGGTTGAAGTCTCATGTAGGACACGAAAGTCTGACCGGTTGACGACTGGGCAGGTAGATCGCCTTCGCGAAACAGTTGACTGCCGGCTAGTGATGGGGAGCTCGTGAATGAGTCGTTCAAATGAACGCTACACTCCAGTGAAGTGTGAACTAACCACTCAGTTTCAATGAACTGGTACTTCAAACTCTTCACAGATAGCACACTCCACACTTTTCTCTAGTTCACTCACTCTCTTCCCCTCTCCCTCTCCCTCTCCCACTACATCGGCGCTACGTCACTCATCCTCCCTTCAGTCCTCCCTCCACTGCCTGTCGACGAATCGCGCGCGTTTGTCGGGGAACGATAGGTTTAGGAAGGGTTTGGGAAGGTGAGGGGCGAGGGGAAGGCAGCGTCAGCTGCTTCCTGCAGGGCTCACAACATTACCCGTGACTATTTGTGCAGTTATACTTCGCGTCTACGGGTAGCCTACCGTTGGCAGCGCTTGCAGACAAATGAATATTAAAGATACAAACGAAGAGGCTGGCTGTGTGAGCACGCACAGCCAACATGAAAGTAAAATGCTTGCCTTCTGAGACTGGAACTGAAGCATGAGTCAAATCCACACTGAAGGATAATTGTTCATGTAGGATTGTTTATCTCGTACACATTATTTAAATAATTACACTAAATGTCAATTTAAGGATTGTCCTAATTATATTTAAAAAATACATATATATTTATGAATAAACATCAACGGATTTGGCGAATGTTCAGAGATTTCCGTTTGATAACACGATTTGTTCCTCTTTTTCCTGTCAGGCGATTTCTTCTGTCAGTTATAAGGTGTCCTGCCTTCGAGAACACTCTTTCACGCGGCATGGAGGTTGCAACAATACACAGTTGTATTTTTGCAAGTTCATAGAGCGAGGGGTATACTGACAGCCGTTCAGACCAGCACTGAAGTGGACTGCCTTGTCTCTGTAGCAGGGGCTCTTGTAAATATTTGTCCACTTCCACTATTGCAGCAGCTCTCGGGTGTGGACTACTCTGCAGCCTGGAAAACACTTCGTCAAATTCGAACCAGAGACCAGAAGTAGATACAGTGGTTAGAACTGAGATTGTTGCAGTAGCAGTGGATGTGTTCGTCACAAATTTCTCACAGTGCCTGATCAGGTTTAATTTCACCTTCTCAGCAGAATTTTTATGAGGAAAACCAGTACTTTGAACTGGGGATTTAATGAAGTTGCTTCTGCGAAAATTGAATCTTCCTCTACATTTCGAAACCGTCATTTTAAGTCCTTAGCTAGCTTTTCGGCCATTTGCTGCACGTCTACATGAATTTCAGTGTTATTAACAAACCTGCAACACCATTTTTTCAACGAGCGACTAAGGAGTATAACTTTAGAAGCAGTGACAACATTTTCACTTGATCTTTCCTCTGTGCAGTCTTTGAAAACTTTCAACAGGTCACAGGCCTGTGTTACACTTGCAATGTTCTCTGCAGTCAGACTTGGAAGATCCGGATAACTCAGAGTGATAACTGTCATTAGGGAATTCTTAACCTCGATTATTCTTCGCAGCATATCATAGGTTGAATTCCATCTTGTAACAGTGTCCTATCTTTGTGTCAGAACTGGCTCATTTAACTGTTCCTGCATCATTTTCAGTTTCATGCAGGCCTGTGAACTTCTTTTAAAAAATTGAACAATTTTTTTTTACTTTATTCAGAATGGGTTGAATGTGTGGAAGCCTATTCTGAGCAATTAAATTGATTGTGTGTGGAAAGCAGGGGTTGTGTTTCCAGGCTGTGAGTCTTATAGCTGCCACAATATTAGCAGCATTGTAGCTAACAACACACACGATTTTTTCTTGAATGCCCCATTCCCTTGTGACACGACACAGTTCTTCGGAGAGTTTTTCTGACGCGTGCTGTGCCTTTCGTCGTATTTAAAGCACTGTAGGAGGGAAGGCGCCAGCTACAGGTCTTAAACGTAGTGTGCTGTCACCGACAAATAACTCTCATCTGTGGTTGAGGTCCACCCATCCATTGTCAGCACAACCGCTTCCGCAGAATTAATTTTGACTCTCAAAATTTCTTTCATCATGGCGTACTGTTGTTGTAGTAGTGTATTGGAAATGGTCTTCCGAGCTGGCATTCTCTAAGCACCATTTAGTTTGCCTACAAAACTTTGGAAATGTTTGCTTTCCACTATGTTGAAGGGCAAATAATCCTTTACAACAATCTCCAGAAGTGTGAAATCTATCTCCTGATTTCTTTTGTTCGAAAGAGGTTTCGAAGATTACGTAGGTAATGTCCTGTGTTATTGATGCCTGCTGTCTGATAATGAAGTGATACTGTTATCTTCTGGCACCGACTGCTGTTCGCTTCTGACAATTGCTGGTGTTGGTTCCGGATTGTCCGCGTTATTTGTCCAAGAAATATCAGAAGATGCAGGAGCAGGGGGCACTAAGCGCCTGACTGACAATTACACTGTTGGATGCAGCACTCGAACATGACGTGCTAGATTAAATGTATTTCCTCCTTTATATGAAACACACTTAGAACAACAGCTGCACTTTGCTTTCCCATCACCTAAATCGGCGAAGAAACCCCAAAATTCACTACTTTTACGCGATCGCGAGTTGCTAGCCATAGTATAAGAGTGAACAGACACAAAAACTGGTTTCTGAATAAAATAAAGAGGGATTTTACCTGAAATTGTATAAATGACTACAGGTTACAGTTTACGTTTTGAATCTGGAGGTTTATTATTCTCAAAACAAATAAAATCTATAGGAAAACTTCTGAATAATTACTTTAACGTAGGTATATAGACGTTTTGACAGTGATAAACATACTCATTCTATTTTGGATTAAATTTTAAAAGGAATAAAATTGGACGGCATTTCATTGGTAGCCCTAGTTTTCAGTCCATGAATACAACAAATAAGGTTTCACTTGGCAGATAAAGACTTTTTTGGGCGCTTCATGAGAAAATGTCGAGCAAGATTAAATGTAATACCTTCTTTTTATGTGAAAGGCTTCTTTGTTTATCTTTCATTTCTCCCCTTCGACCATGCTCTATTTAAGTTAACTCAGACACTGCAAGAGTGTAAAACGTTGCTTGCACGTTACTGCATAGTTCGGCCATCTGTTGGTAAAATTATGAAGTATTACGAAGCTTCATTGTACGAGCGAGGCGAAGCGAACGTAGCCGCGGCCGAGCAACTTCGCCAGGCTTCCGTACTTCGTGAATGAACTACTTCATTTGAACGCTTCACGGCAAGAGTGACATGAATGAAGTAGTTCACGCGACTGAACGAGTTCGACCCGTCTCTACTGGCGGCAGGAAGCTCGACAGAGGCCGGGGCTTCCCCGAGCAGCTGACGCAGTGCGGCCACACCTGCGGAAAAGTACTGGCTGTCATGGCGGTGGAGGGGGGATGTGCAGCAGCTAGGCTGACGTCACGGTGGGGACGACAGTGGCCTTGGTGTCGCAGGCATCCTCCGCCGCACACCACCAAGCTGTCTGACGAGTGGGGATGTAGGTGCTTACTTATTTTTGCAAAACGCTCCATCACATTGTTAATTTGTCAGTTCTTCATGGCAAGGTTCGGTTTCTATACCAGATAGGCGATGAACAAGACCAAATAGAACGAACTAGGATCTTCCGGACGACAGCATACAACTATCGTCATTGCAGTACATATCATACACCTTATGTAGCTGATAAACATTGTTCTGTATTAATATGGAAAGCATTGGTACTTAAAAAACGACTGTATACACCATATGAGGTTTGCAGGTATAACAGTGATTTCTGCACCTTTAACAAACGATGCGATTTCTCATTTCGGATAGTTTTAGTAAAACTAGTTTGTCGACTGACGAGCTGCATTCCTTTCGTCTTCTACACAATGTTCATTCCCAAGAGGTGAAGCTCACTCGAAGGCAGACTCAGAATTTCTGTGCTGGGATTCTACAAAGTGACTTCGCCAGAAGATGATGGGTACGAAACTCATTGAAGCGTTGCGACGAGACGACGCCGCCACTCGGCTGATAACCCGAGGAGAGTTCGTCGAGTGACCCCTCGGTTTCCGGGCCCACCAGACTCAACAGTCTCAGCAAGCTGGAGAGAGCCTTTAATCTCCCCTGCACAGCCGACACAGCTGTAAGACTAGGCGACAGTGGTAAATGGTAGAATGGCGGTGTTGAACAGCTGAAAAAAAAATTTTTTGTCATAGTCTCTTTCATGGTTTCAGACCACTCTTTCTCACTTCTCCTTCGCGCTGCATGTGTCATTTCCTCACTGACGCAAAATCTCCGCTCTAGTTTCCTGTTGCACTTTCTCGCTCTTTGGCCAGATTGTGTCTAATTCATTCACAGGACTGCAGACTTCTGATCATTCCAAGATGAGGTGCCACTTCCCCTTGCGCTGTTCTCATTTATGCCCTTATTTATCTAAGATTGCTGTAATTTTTCAGGGAATCCAGCGTAACTGGACTGTCTGTGCATATTTCTCGTGAGCTGTCCTGAGCTTCTGTGCCTATATCTGGAACAAACAGCATTTTCTAAAAAATATTTTCCAGTTCCTAAAATTATTCTCTGTTCCACAAATCGAAATGCCTCGATAATGCCCACGCGTAGTTCATACATGTCAACAGCCACAGTTACTTTAATCATTTCCACCGGAAGATAGCGATGGATTTGCAGGTATGTGTGCAAACTGAGGAAGTAACTTCATGAACCATGATCACTGCAGCTCAGAACTCTGCCGATGCTGAAATGACGGTCGAGTGGAGGATGATTAAACTTTGCTATCAGGACACAAGTGATTGGCCTTTTCCACTACTATAGACATATTCGTAAGGTACAAAGAACTAAATACAACAGGACTGACACGTCAAAAAGAGTGAGAGGTAAACTATTTAGTGCTCGTTCCACAGTATCGAACGTGAAAAAGTGCTCATAGCTCATAAGGTATGCGTTTTAGAACTTCGTTTACTGGACCGTTTCTCTCTGATCGCCCTTTATAGAAGTGTCCATTCTTGTTCTACTGAACTGGCTAATGCTCTATATTGCAGTATCAGTAGCTTCAGAGACATTTAAGCTTGCCTCTCCATTACTTAGTACTTACGTATTCCACTTTTTTACGTATTGTTTCTTCCTGACATGTTTCGAACTTCAGTCTACTCTTCACCACTATTAAATTGTGAGCTGAGTCTATAACTGCTCCTGGGTATGCGTTACAATCCAATACCTGATTTCGGAACCTCTGCCTGACTATAACGTAATGTAACTGGAATCCTCCTGTATCTCACGGCCAGCACGTTCTCCAGACATAAGCCCAATCGAACATGGCTGGGATAGACTGAAAAGGGCTGTTTATGGAAGACGTGACCCACCAACCACTCTGAGGGATGTACCCCGAATCGCTGTTGAGGAGTGGGACAATGTAGACCAACAGTGCCTTGATGATCTTGTGGATAGTATTCCACGTTGAATACAGACATGCATCATTGCAAGAGGACGTGCTACTGCGTATTAGAGATACCATTGTGCACAGCAATCTAGACCACCACCTCTGAAGGTCTCGCTGTATGGTGGAACAATATGCAATTTATGGTGTTCATGAGCAATAAAATGGGCGGAAATTATGTTTATCTTGATTCTATTCCAGGTTTCTGTACAGGTTGTGGATCTCTCGGAACCGATGTGATGTAATACATTTTCATGTGTGTATCTACAGGCAGATAGGATTTGGAAACCTTTTTAGCATCAAATGCTCAGCATTGTCCTAACAGAAAACCTGAAGGTAGTATTGTTGGACCTCCTCTTACAAAGTCAATACCGTCTTCAGTTGCTCATATCTCTGTTTTAAGTATGTGGATATTTGCAAGTAACTTGAACCCTTTATAAGCTGTTTTAAATGTGTGTTTATATCGTCGAAATTTTTTGACACTGTACCATACTGGCTCTATTCACTCAATGAGTGATTATATTTACTGTATGTATGATTGAGGGTTTGCAGAATAGTATGACGTGTTTATCATATCTGTAAATGTCTTGCATAATATTTGTTTTGCACTGGTGCTCTTTCAATGAAAGACAAATACACATTTTAAATAACTTTGTTTATTAACGTTTTTTTACATGCACAAAATCATCATCATCATCATCATCATCATCATTTAAGACTGATTATGCCTTTCAGCGTTCAGTCTGGAGCATAGCCCCCCCTTATACAGTTTCTCCATGATCCCCTATTCAGTGCTAACATTGGTGCTTCTTCTGATGTTAAACCTATTACTTCAAAATCATTCTTAACCGAATCTAGGTACCTTCTCCTCGGTCTGCCCCGACTCCTCCTACCCTCTACTGCTGAATCCATGAGTCTCTTGGGTAACCGTGCTTCTCCCATGCGTGTAACATGACCCCACCATCTAAACCTGTTCGCCCTGACTGCTACATCTATAGAGTTCATTCCCAGTTTTTCTTTGATTTCCTCATTGTGGACACCCTCCTGCCATTGTTCCCATCTACTAGTACCTGCAATCATCCTAGCTACTTTCATATCCGTAACCTCAACCTTGTTGATAAGATAACCTGAATCCACCCAGCTTTCGCTTCCATACAACAAAGCTGGTCGTAAGATCGAACGGTGCACAGATAACTTAGTCTTGGTACTGACTTCCTTCTTGCAGAAGAGAGTAGATCGTAGCTGAGCGCTCACTGCATTAGCTTTGCTACACCTCGCTTCCAGTTCTTTCACTATGTTGCCATCCTGTGAGAATATGCATCCTAAGTACTTGAAAACGTCCACCTGTTCTAACTTTGTTCCTCCTATTTGGCACTCAATCCGTTTATATTTCTTTCCCACTGACATTACTTTCGTTTTGGAGATGCTAATCTTCATACCATAGTCCTTACATTTCTGATCTAGCTCTGAAATATTACTTTGCGAACTTTCAATCGAATCTGCCATCACAACTAAGTCATCCGCATATGCAAGACTGCTTATTTTGTGTTCACATATCTTAATCTCACCCAGCCAGTCTATTGTTTTCAACATATGATCCATAAATAATATGAACAACAGTGGAGACAGGTTGCAGCCTTGTCTTACCCCTGAAACTACTCTGAACCATGAACTCAATTTACCATCAACTCTAACTGCTGCCTGACTATCCATGTAAAGACCTTTAATTGCTTGCAAAAGTTTGCCTCCTATTCCATAATCTTGTAGAACAGACAATAACTTCCTCCTAGGAACCCAGTCATATGCCTTTTCTAGATCTATAAAGCCTAGATACAATTCCCTGTTCCACTCATAACACTACTCCATTATTTGCCATAAGCTAAAGATCTGGTCCTGACAACCTCTAAGAGGCCTAAACCCACACTGATTTTCATCCAATTGGTCCTCAACTAATACTCGCACTTTCCTTTCAACAATACCTGAGAAGATTTTACCCACAACGCTGATTAAAGAGATACCTCTGCAGTTGTTACAATCTTTTCTGTTTCCATGTTTAAAGATTGGTGTGATTACTGCTTTTGTCCAGTCTGATGGAACCTGTCCCGACTCCCAGGCCATTTCAATTATCCTGTGTAGCCATTTAAGACCTGACATTCCACTGTATTTGATGAGTTCCGACTTAATTTCATCCATCCCAGCCGCTTTATTGCACTGCAATCTATTGACCATTTTTTCCACTTCCTCAAATGTGATCCTATTTCCATCATCATTCCTATCCCATTCTACCTCGAAATCTGAAACATTACTGATCGTATTTTCACCTACACTGAGCCACTCTTCAAAATATTCCCTCCATCTGCCCAAGGCATCCACAGGATTCACCAGCAGTTTTCCCGACCTGTCCAAAATGCTTGTCATTTCCTTCTTACCTCCCTTTCGAAGACTGCTAATTACACTCCAGAATGGTTTTCCAGCAGCTTGACCCATAGTCTACAACCTGTTTCCAAAGTCTTCCCACTATTTCTTCTTGGATGCTGCAATTATCTGTTTGGCTTTGTTTCTTTCTTCAACATAACTTTCTCTATCTACCTGGGTTCTGGTATGTAGCCATTTTTGATACACCTTCTTTTTCCTTTTACAGGCTGCCTTGACTGTATCATTCCACCAAGCTGTTTTCTTCATCCTACTTCTACACACTACTGTTCCAAGACATTCTTTAGCCACTTCTAGTACTGTGTCCCTGTACCTTGTCCATTCCTTTTCCAATGACTGTAATTGACTACATTCAACTAACTGGTACCTTTCTGAGATCGCTGTTATGTACTTGTGCCTGATTTCCTTATCCTGAAGTTTCTCCACTCTTATCCTCCTACATATGGACCTGACCGCGTGCACTTTTGGCCTCACAATCCCAATTCCACTGCAGATTAAATAATGATCAGTGTCATCAAAGAATCCCCTGAATACACGTGTGTCCCTCACAGCCTTCCTGAATTCCTGATCTTTTTATATATAGTCAATGACAGATCTGGTTCCCCTGCCTTCCCAAGTATACCGGTGAATGTTCTTATGTTTAAAAAGGGAGTTTGTGATTACTAAGCCCATACTGGCACAGAAATCCAAGAGTTGTTTCCCGTTCCTGTTGGCCTCCATATCCTCTCCAAATTTACCCATAACCTTTTCATACCCTTCTGTTCGATTTCAAATCATGGCGTTAAAATCACCCATGAGCAGAACACTGTCCTTGTCCTTTACTCTAACAACTACATCACTGAGTGCCTCATAAAAACTATCCATCTTATCTTGATCTGTCCCTTCACAATGCGAATATACTGACACCATCCTAATTTTCTTGCTAGACACTGTCAAATCTATCCACATCAGTCGTTCGTTTACATACCTTATTGCAACTACGCTGGGTTCCATTTCTTTCCTGATGTAAAGCCCTACACCCCATTGTGCTATTCCTGCTTTGACTCCTGACAGGTAGACCTTGTATTCTCCCACTTCCTCTTCTTTCTCACCCCTTATCCGGATGTCACTAACAGCTAAAACGTCCAGCCCCATCTTACTTGCAGCCTCTGCCAGCTCTACCTTCTTCCCAGAGTAGCCCCCATTGATATTAATAGCTCCCCATCTCATTACTATTTGTTTGCCAAGTCGTATCTTAGGAGTCCTTGGTTTGTCAGTTAGAGGTGGGACTCCGTCACCTCCAAAGGTCCGAGGCACTTTGCTCTGATTGTTGCCAGCATCATGTTTAAAGTATCAGGGAAGCAGGTTGCTAGTCTTACTTGCCCCGAGTCCCATTGGGTTTTACCCCTAATGGCTGAGGGACTAACCGGTGGATTTGGTAGTCTTTGCCGTATGAGCACAAAGGTGACCACGACTCAGAATATGTCAGAGATGGCCAGCCTTATCCCAAAGTAACTGGTATCCCGACTGTCGGGACCACTTACTTGGCCACTCATACGTTGCCCGTGGTTCATGAACTAGGACATGACTACAGGAACCCACACCATGAACCACACATGCACAATATAAAAAGCAATTGTTGACACATTTCTTAATATTCAATCTGTCCTATATCTCTACATTATTCTTTAAATAATTGGTTTTTTTATGCTATACATTCTGCTTCCATTGTGTTCAAACCAACAGGAGCAACGACGTATTTCCGTTCTCTGTCTGTGAACCAGGCTCTAGAGTTTCAATATTTATAGGATTATAGTAGCAGCCTTTGGTGCTGGAAGCATACATATGTTTACATATTGTTCTAAATCATCTTGTTTGCAACATTCACTTACATAACATACAACATCGTTTAATAACGCTTTCACATGTAGTTGCCACCGTATTTGTCTGTTGCAATGCATGGAGCACTGCATAACCAATACAACTTCACGACACTTCAAAGTTTTAAATAAACACACTGTGAAGAGTGCTGACGATGAGAACTTTAATTAGGAGTTTTATACAGGTCGATGATGGTTGCCTTATTGCTACAGATGTTCATGTCAAGAGGAAGTTGAAATGGATAGTAGTGTGTTGTCTTCAACCTCTCAGTGTGCTTCATCGGCCAACATTGCTCGCCCTAATTCATACCTGTAAATTGTGTTTTACATTACGACGAACATCCACAGTTTCTACTATAGCTCTACACTCACGATCACAATTTAATCCTACATTTACATGTTTTGAACCATAAGCTAACATGTATGTGCTGGTAAAGAGTAGCATTCTGAAATGAACTGACAATATAAGAGAGCTGTATGGTTTATATACCTCTCTGCAGTATAGATGACCTCGAAATCGCAAGCCTTAATGCAATAAAATGTAAAAATAGTGTAGCACAATGGCAGGGCAGTTAACACACTTTCTGAGCAGTGAAGAGATAGTGAAAATGACACTGTGCAACGACTCTCGTCGCTAAGTACTATTTAAGTATCCACGGCCCAGTTCACCTCAGGATACAGAGACCAAGACCGTGGGAGAAGCATAACTGATAAATCATATGTAATTATTTGATGAAATTATGACATACACCTCAGGATCCAGAAGACAGCCCCTGGGTAATTACATATCCTGATGATTAAGCATGCACATAATTGAATCAGCACGTGTGAGGATAAAGAGATCTCTGGAATTAGCATTAGATTTGATCATCATGTGACGTCACAGCAGCGGGCAGGACGTGCAGCTGCCTCAAGCGTGCTGCAACATGTGACCCTGTTTCTGTTATGATAATACTGAGGCCATTAAAACTGGAATATTTAGAAAGTGACATTGAATTGTCTGTAATTAGAACACTCACCCCATGCTTAAGATAAGCACATCTGCCTTCTCCACTGCTAATCCATTTCAAGATCCTCTACTGATGTCTGGGGAGATCGAATCCTGTCTGCATGAATGGGTCCTTGACTAGATGCTTGTTGACTATTGATGCCGGATTCCACTGAATTTTCTGTAAATGGTTGACAATCAAAGAGAACACAACGAGGTTTTCTGCTGTGCATGATGAGGGTTTCCTCGATTTCAAGTGTTGATGTTCTGCCTGTAGAGCATCTCGATGACTGGCCAGCTGAGGATTCGTCAGAATGTTCTTCCAGACCTTTAGGAGAGCTGGTTTCTTAGAGCTGGGGTTGGGATGATGCTGAGAACAGGAAGTCTTCGAGCGATTGTACTCTGAATACATCCCATAATACCTGATTCAGTTTGACATCTATCTTCTTAGTATGAGCACTATTGATCCTGGTCGAACAGTAATCTTCAGCAACAGAGCACCTATGATAGGGTTAGAGCTATGGATCTCAAAACACGAGCATTAGCTCCCCATAAGATACCAACAAATTTTTGAAGACTGTTGTTTCTCGTTTTGACTTTAGGTGCTACTTGTAAGTCAAGAGTTCCATCTAGCGCTCTTCCTATGTATTATGGTGTAATGCAGTACAACGAGACTTGGTCTCTGAATCTGTCTTCTGGTGTGCACTCTGACTGTCTTCTGCATAGATGTAATGTAGTTACAAGTATTTTCTGTGGATTTAGGTGGAGCCACTATTTCTTGATGTATACATCTAAGACTTCCATATCAGTGGATAAAGAGGTTTCAGCAACTCTGAGCAACCAAGCAAATGTCATCAGCATAAATAAATTTTTTGAAGACTTTTAGTAAGCTGTGCATGTACAGACCAAAGAGGTAGTGGACTCAGAACAGACATTTGAAGTAAACTATCATATGTTTTAAGTGCCCTGCATCTGTCATTGTGAGAATGGATATGAAATGCTCTATTGCTTAGCATATTGTTAAGTAAGTCCTTAAATTTACGACACAATCGTGAATTTCTAAAGAAGTGCTTCTCACCAAGCAGTGTCGAGAACAGCCGATAGGGCCAAAAAGGCAGCTACACTTACTAATTTCTGCTCATACTCATTTTCGATATAAGTAACTAGAGAGAGTGTCTCTTCCTTAAATTACTTTGGCTTCTTAAGCTGGGCTAGTGCCTTTGTTTTTAACGAAAGAGTGTGTTTTGATTGTTTCTATATGTTGTGAGTTGCACTCTGTAGCTTCGTAGGTGTAACCAACAGTCTATAGAAAACATGGCTCATTAGTCAGAATGGTATGTTTTCATTATTTCTATTTGCTTACTTCTTTAATATCTGAAAACAGTTTACTATTCACATTCACCTGATAGGTACTTTCCAATTACTTACACAGCTCCAGGAAATGCTATTAGGTGATGGGGCTCAAGCCTGCAGAATTCTTAGCCAGGTAGTATTTACCATGATTGGCAAATCATCACGCAATACAAAGTAACTTTATTAAATTTGGTTAAATCTAAGGCAATTCCGTGTTTCTTGTATCTTTTACAAGCCTGACAATAGTTGATTGGCAAGCAAAACGTGTAATGAATGGTAAAGCAATGTGTTTTTGCGATCAAGAAAATTAAAAGGTTTCATAATTTAGTTTTAATCTTTTAGTAATACATAAGATCACTTATCTCCAGCACCTGATAAGTCAGGTCTTAATAACACGTGATTAAGGACACGATCATTCGTCGACTACTTCAGACTGACTTTGTTAAAGAATGTCTGTTTCTGATTTTCTGATCCCAATTACAGTCACTGTTGACAGGGGAGAGGTGAAAATGAAAATATTTAAGTTTAGTAGAAGCAGTAATGTGGCTTACCAAACGTGTTACTCTTTGAACGGAAATGTGCTTAATGATGTGGTGACGTTGTTCATCTTTAATCTGAGGCTCTTATTTGGTTTGGACGCAGCGTGTAATCCTGGCGGATTGGAGGACGATGTTATTCTTACAGCTGAGTCCTGGCATTCGCCTTATGAGTGGGTTAAAACCTTCCTTTAAAAAAGCATCACCTGCGATTGTTTGTCGATCGTTATGGCATTTTGTGTCCTGTTACATTGTACTAGTAGTCTTTAAGACTAATGCTTAGGAACTAATCTCTAGTATGATACGAAGGGATTTGTAAGACAACTTTGTAAGTCGGAGGTAAGTGCTATGTTATGTGGGAGAAACTGCTGTCTGAATGGTGTAGTGATCTATGTCTTTGTATAGTCAATAGCATAGCTACATCATATTAATAATTTCTGCTGTCATGACATTACATAGGTTCTGTTTTCAGCTAATGTAGTTATATCTCACTGAAGGTAAGATTACAGATAGGGAAGTGGTCATGGATGTAAATGAGGTGGGAGATGTAACTGTGCGAGATCAAATTTGACAGTGTTCTGAAATATCAAGTCGAAACGAGGCCCAGGGAGTAAACAGTCTTCTGCCAGGAGTACAGGCAGCCTCGGGAGAGCCGGCCACGGCGGTGCTCTCCCACCTGTTGTGCCAGGCGTATGAGACAGGCGAAGAATGTAATGTTATCAATTCCAAAGAAAGCAGTTGCTGGTAGGTGTGAAAATTACTGAACTATCGGTTTAATAACTGATCGTTGTAAAACACTAACTCAAATTCTTCACAGAAGAATGAAAAAACTGATAGACGCCGACCTCAGGGAAGATAAGTTTGGTTTCCCGAGAAATGTGGGAACATGCGAGGCGCAACCTGACCAAATGGAGGGTCGGTTGTTAGTACACGTTCCGAGACGTCGACAGGTAACCAATTTAGTATTGAAGTGAAGTGTGGGTGAAAATCGTAGGGGAAGACCAGGTGGTGAATACAGTAAGGAGATTGGGATGGATGTGGGCTGCAGTATGTACTTGGAGATGAAGAGGCCTGCAAGTTATAGAGTAGAATGGAGAGCTATTTTTAAAACCAGTCTTCACACTAAGGAGCGCAACAACATCTCTCTGTGTTATAACATATTATTTTCCAGTTGGTGTATTTCTTCATTGTTTATAACTGACTGTCAGAGTACCTCTGAAGATGACGTGAGGAATACATATTTATTTAAAGTAGGGGTGGTTGAAGATCACAGGTTGGTGATGGATAGATTTCGTGGATCCACTGTATTTTAATCTACTCGACTTGCTTAGCGATGATTCCTGCTTGTTTGTGAAGGGGCTGACCTGCTCGTTAATTCTGCCGCATGTCGGGCCCTGACAACAGTACGCAGTGTCGTCTGTGTACAGGGCTCTTCTTTCGATCCTCGACCTTTAGCGATGTCAGCCGTGTTGTTGGTGTGTAGCAGTGGAGACGTGACTGTCCCACGTGGCGTCTCTGCGGCTGGCATAATACTTGTCCAATGGTGATCACCAAGCAGCGCTTGTACTTACCTGTTTCCAGCAACGGTTTTAGTAATCTGCACGCTTTGGCATGCGAAGTTCAAAAGTAACGTTTCAAAGAGCAGCCCAGCATGCCACAACCAATGGAAGGCGCGTTCGCCGTGCACGAGAAAGCGTGCTGGCGCCACGCCTGCCGTGTTGCGTTCAGCCTGCGTCGCTCTGCTGCTCAGTCCTGGGACCGGGTCGCCGCTGAACCCGGCTTGTTCTTGTGCGATTATGTTGCTCTACTCCTTGAATATTTTTAGTCTGTCTCGAAAGCTTTCCCTGTCACTGAGAGCACGGTAACCTATGATTTGGTGTTGTTTTTTGGTCTTTCGGGAAATCATCTTGATTTTAGCTTGCTTCTATTTTAGAGAGACTATTTTGTTTAATGGCCGCGATGAAGAAACGTCTGATGTGTTTGAAGCAGGTGTCTTGTGAAAGGAGTGATTTATTTTGTTATCTTCCAGTGCCTCCAGTCTCTGAGCTGCTTTCTTTCCATTTCATATTCGTCAGTCTTATAAAGTAGTGGATGTTAAGCGGTTGCATTCGGATTTTCGAGTATTATTTCTTCGTCGGTTTCATCGGATTTTGGATACCACGGATGACCATGAATGTTTTTGTAGCACTTTGAGGAACTTTTTTGAGGTTGTCAGTAAGGAATGACATTCTCATCTGCTATTAAGGATGGCTGTTCGCAAATGGTGTGCTATAACCTGTTGGAACTTTTTTCCAAAAACTACTGCTATTGTGGGACCTAATTCTTGTGATTACCTCGCGCATCATTTGCTGGGTTTCTCTTCTTATTAGGTCATTAAAAACGTTCAAGGCAATCGTAGGATATCCATTTGCTTAGTGCCGTATGGTCTATAGAATTTCCCTACTGTTCAATTTTGTTTCTTATGTGCGTCAGGAGTCTTAAGGAGTGGTTTGAATAGTTGATTCGCTAGGTTTTGTATTAAAACTTATCAATCTGATTTTTTCGACTATCCGATTTCGTGAGTTTATGATCGTTTTAAGTTTTTTCCTAGTTTTTGTGATACACAGCATAATAAATGATAGGTGTTCGTTAGCTATGTAGTCGCCAAATTCAGTGTAGCTTCAGAATCTGGGTAGCTATGTTGTTAGTATATGTTCTAAGATAGAAGTGCCATAGTGATTGATAGAAGGCGGCGAGTCATTTCTGAGTCTTGCGTGATTCAAAATGGCTACAACAGGTTTAATATCTTTCTTGTTCAATTTTTCAGCAAATATCGCAGATCTAGTACTGAGTCTCCTGTTCCTTTAGCTGGGCACAATGAGGGTATATAATTAACGAGATCAGTTGGCAGTTCCTCGGCAGGATGCATCGTGGTTGTGTTTTATATGAAAGACTCTGAAGCATTACCTCAGGTTCTACTACGGTCTGGTTTGCGTGACAGATACAGCTATCTAGATTGATTTCTCTACCTGCTCATGAGGTATGTGCTGCGACTATAATACCAACTTCTTTTTCTCTTACTATGCCTTTAGGGAGTTTGTTTTTAGAGCAGAAACCCAGTGTGTTAACTATGCAGATAGCGGCAATATCTTTCTTAGGCTTGAATGTGAAGGTTAATTCTTGTTTCCTGGTGTCTCAGGCTACGTTGGGCATAGGCCTCCTTGTCTATCATTATGGCGATATAGACGTGGATCCGTGTTCGCCAAAGAACGTAGTAGGAGCTTTTTAGAAACTGCTGTTATTTCCCTTCTTTCAAATATCGTGTTGGGAAGGGCTGTAGTGAAGACTCAGAGTATGTTTTCCGTTTGTTTTCGTGGCACTCTTGGACGAAGACCGTGATAGTTTCATCAATGCGCTTAATGTTTTCAGTTTTGTTTGCTGAGATAGGCTGTTTTGGTCTTTCTTTGCGACTCTCATCACTATTAACGTTATCAGTGTTGTAGCTCCTGCATTTTGGTGTTTCTTGTTCCGGGTATATTTTGCAATTAAAAATTCGATGTGCTCGACTCCGTTCTCCACATTTCAAATTATATCGCAGCTTTTCGTGTCTTATTGGAAAGTGTTGCAATATGGACGTTGCTGTTATTGAGGAGGTAGTGTTTAAATAGTCCAACCTTGTGAGGTACACAGTGCATTCTGAAATGGTGAACAAGTAGCTTGTTAGTTGGTTCTTTGTAACTATAGATGACTGGAAGGAATAGCGGGGAATTTTGATTTAGTTTCCCGGTACCTTTAGGTACCCTTCAGTTTTTTCGTTTGTTGTATCACGGTCAAAATTGGTTATCAGAAAGGCGAGCGTGAGTCTCTGTGGGTTCTCTTTTGCTTAGTGTTTGGCGTGCGGTGTGATTTCTGTTACTGTTGCTTCAGATCGGTAAGTAACTCAAACTGTTCTCTCGGGTTTCGATATCTGATGGGTGTGTTGTGATGTTTGCAGATTTTTTCGGATTTTTTCTGTGAACGACTTGGTGGCCCAGGCAACTGTTTTAGTGCAGGTTACAACGATTTGGCTGTTTCTTTACCACCTTCTTAGTTTATAGTTTATTGTAGGGTTTGCTAAAGTGCCATAAGTTGTGTTAGATGTGCCTTAATTCCAACTGCATCCAACCAGTTGTAAACCTTGTTCTTCGCGAGATGTATTTCGATGAGTGTAAACTTTTTGTAATTGGAGTATCGTGTTTGTGGCGGCTTTGCCTGTTTACTTTGGGTTTCTTGTCCGGGTTTTCGGCTAGTTCGCGTAGCGTTGCGTTTCTGGAGATCTGGTGGAGACAGAGTTCTCTACTTGAGTCTGGTGCGCTGAAAACTGTTGTTGCATATCGGAAACAGGACGATTCATAGTCCATACACCCTGCTTGAGAACGCTCGCAGTCAGCGATGAGTTCTGTGCCTTTAGCCTCGGCAGATGCGAGTTGGTCGTCCCTGTCTCAAAGTGTGGCGGTTGTGCAGACTGCTGATCCCAAGTCTGAATCGCTCTGACAATGATGCATTTGACGACAGCGGCACGAGTTACGCATGACGCACTTTGCAGGGGACATCGTCTGAGTAACATGTGTGCTGTCGAACAACTACGTACATGTAACAACAGTTCAAGCAGTTTCGGCTGCGAGAATGCTTGTCTCTAGATATATCAGAGGAAAGCCCTTAATAGTTATATCGGTTACAGAAGTTAATGCTTGATACCGCACGAGTGAAAGGGTTGTAACAGGTAATTCCCGGACCACCCATATCTGCTCGCTGGTTGGCCTTTCTGAAGATCAGAACGTGACAGCAGCGGCTGTAAGCAGCAGCAGGGAGTGGCCAGTGGTGGGGCTTGCAGTCCTCTGCTGCTCCTGATTGGCTGAAAGGCCCACGTGTAGAAGGATTTCGTGGAGAGGCTTGGAGCTCGGGGAATCGAAAGCTGGCCGTCGGCGCCCGTGTGGCCGACGTGGCGGGTCGCGGGCGCTCTGGAGCGGAGTTCTGTGTCGCGACGCACAGTGTTCTCGAGTTTCAAAACGCCTTCTCGTTTGCGCGCATCCATTACCGCTAAAGAACTTTCCTGTTGTTATCTATGAATGTTGCATAGTAATTAGTGTGGGCGTTTACGGCGAATTGTAGCTCAGGGAAAACTCTGTGATGTCAGCTAAGTGGCAGTGTGCTCCGACTAAAAGTGACTGACTTGGCTGGGGGTAACTGGATAGCGATAATCTCAGTTTGTTATCCAAATCTGGGAGTAATGTTTTTTGAGTGACCGTCTTCCTGTTGAGTTTGAACTGTGTATTTCGTACAGCCAGTCGAAAGTAATTTCCTGGACTTGGCTGTGAATGTTGCCAGTACTGCGGTCGGAACTCGAGATCTTGCCTGGGGGTAAGTAGGTAGCATGAGGGCCGTTAACTACTGGCTTTCGAGCGATGAGGTTCGATACTTTCCAGCGGGTCGAGGCTCAGCTGGCGACCACTGTGTCGGACCGACTTTACGCGTGTCCCGGTGGTGCAGGACGCTTGTCTGGGTGGCGCCCCGTGTCGGCTCTGGCCACCACCACCTAAAGAGAAGGCCGCGGCGCACTCTTGTGACGTCACGCAGAGCGGGCCAGGGTCGGCTTGGCGCTGCGCCGACAGCATTGAGGCGCACGGCCTGCAAATCTTCGTTGAACGGTTTTACAGAATGTGTTGAGCTGCCGGCGGCGCCCTGCGGCCAGGCGGGCTGCACCCGACACCTGCCTCCCTCGTGGCGCGGCGGCCTCTGGTTCCACTGCGTCTAGTACGAAAATCGCGGTTAACACTGCGGGTGCCTGCTAAGTGCGCGATGATTGCTGTACTTTCACAATTCACGAAAATCACTCCACTTAGTACTATTTATCACAGGATTTTCAGTTGGGCTGGATACTAAATTCACACAGACACTCCTTTACTTTGCTCAATCAGGTTTTATTTGAACAAATGGGAGATCGCCTATTGATTACGAATCACAACAATTTCGGCGTACTGTGTGCTTCTAGTGAAGCTACTATGGCACATGTTTTCCATGACTCACAGTACTGGCACAAGTTTATCCTTCCACAGTACTGTTTCTGTAAATACGCCTTTAAGTAATGTTCTTCCTTGCTCAAGAGTGGCACATGGAACATTAACTTTTAACATCTGCCATAGTACCCTTACAAACCTCTAGCTTAACAAATCATCTTGTCTCACAAACCCAATAATGCTAATCTCATGTAACTCTGCCATTCGACACTTTGCGTTCACTTCGAGCCACATTTCACACAACAAGTAATGTGTTACTTTATTACTATACCTGTTTGAGCCACTCTATGTAATCAAACCACTAATAAGCTGAACAAAGGCATTTACACTTTTATCCACACACCACTTCACTCATTGGCCCCTCTCTTTTGATTTTATAAGTATCTGAATGTCTCTTGTCATGGTACTTGAATTACAAATCATGTGAAAGTACATCTTTCACACACATATGGAAAATTTCCTTGTTTCAGACATAATGTTATATACTAATATCATGCATTATACATTAATAAAACCGACAAACTGCAAAGACAGATCCTCGAAGGAAAACGGAGAAAAAACGTCCTACGAACATGTGTCCAGAAATGCACCATCGCCACCGTAGATGACACTGACGAACGGGAATTCCTCCGACAACGTACTGCGTTTTCCTTGTATATAACAGGCTGTGTGATTGACACAGCCTATTGTATACACAAAGCATTTCCCAACAATTTTAGTAAGTAGTCTCAGTGCATTAGAATAGGTAGACAGGGGCTACCACTCACAAATAAGCACACATTTATAAATGAACGAACGTTAGGAAGGAAAAGTACTGGCTGTACGATATCAGATTTAATGACATTTAATATTGTCATACCAGGTAGAGTCCATTGTTATAGCTGGGTTTAATGCAGTGTAGTGTGGAGACAGTTATTTGCGAAAAATACTGAAGGAGGCTACACCGAAGATTTCTGTTTCTCCTGGCCAGATTTCTCTCGGCTGCCGGACACAGCTCTAGACCTGCAGGGATGTTCGTTGGGTTCCACCAAAGAAGTATCCTGTTCTTCAGTATGGGGAGCGTCGTTCCATTGCAAACGAAACAGACGAAGAGCACTGGTCCTTGCACCATCGTAGCTAGATGTATATAGTACACTAACTGCGCTATTCCCTGAGCTTGGTGGAACCCAGTTCTAATAATAATTCCTATTCCACTTAATACAATGGCTTTAACTGACATAAAAAGACATTGCTTCTTTGAGGCAAATTTCTTGGTATCAACAATTTTGAGTTGCCGCATGGAGCACCGAGTACATAGGTACATATATGCAAGCAGTCCGAGACAAACCAAATTGAACGCCACAGACACTGAAATCCCTGCAAGGACTACTATGCGACTGTGGATCAGGTAATATTTACTCGTCTTTTCCAAAGCAACAGCTGCCACACATACTATACTCCACGGTATAAACACACACAGCACCTCACGACGGAATAACTGGCTTACTTCAGCAAGTAGTAGCTGGTCAGGAAGCCTGAGATGGCGAACACAACAATACATCTTGTAGCAGAATGAGTTCAGCCAGATACAGCTGAGAAGTGTGAGGGCGCTGTCTATCAGCACTGCTGTAGGTAAGTCAGGGACGCCTGCCATACGATACACGACCTCAGAACACAGGATCTGAATTATGCACGTGATCTGAAAGGACAAGAATATCTTTCCAGGCAAGTTACGTAACTGGGGAAGGTACATGTATACTCCGGCAGTTGAAAAATGGAAAATGATATTTATCAGTATAAATGAGATTTCTAAAGGCTTCAAGCCGTCTATTTTGAAATCCTTGTATTTCAAGGTGGCGTTGTTTAAACTGTTTTTGTAGTTCAGTGTCTGTTCTGTTACCTTTTGATACAGTACACTGCGACTACTATGGTATAATCCAGATACGGAATTAGTGAACGTACAATTATGGGCTGTCCTAATGGAGGAAAAGTCGCGACACTTTAGCAACAGAATAGCTCTGGAAACAGAGCAGATGGCGTCTGTAGCGTTCGACTGCAGACATGATTGATCGTCAGGACTATCGAAATAGCAGTGACCATCGTGCACGGACCATCATAGTAAACGGGACGTCCTGACAAATGCCGTACGAGTTGACCGCCATCCAGGCCAGCAGACAGGGGTTGACGTTTATCCTCTGCGTGTAGGCCCGGTAGCTGGTGACGGGTATGTGGGGCGACCTCTGCACCACGTCGTCCCACAGCTGCTCGCGGCACTGTAAGCGCTGCTTGACGGCTTCCAGTGGCAGGTCTTCCAGCGACACGTGGGGTGGTCCAGGGCGTTCATGAACAGTTACACGCAGTCAGTGCCCACGGAGAGCGTAGCGTGGCTTCTGTCCTCCACCTGCCACTCCTCGTCTGCAAGAAAACGACAGCAAGTAGGTGGTGGCCGTACACTGCAGGCAGCTGAATCCAAAGTCTTCTCTGGATGACGAGCCTGGGCGTTGTTTACCCACATTACCCAGGTTCAGTTAGCCAGAACTATGTAAGGCGGCATGTCAACACAAAGTAAGAGTATTAACAAAGACAGGTATCATGTTACTATGCACGTCTATTTCATTCACAGGGTGTCCAAGGAGTCCCTGCATCGCTCTTGACATAGTAAGAAAGAGGAAGTAAATAGGTTTTATAGATATTCCTGCATTGGAGATGGAAAAAAACAAAGTTATCAGAATTATATTTTTGTTTCACCACTGCAGTCTTTGAGTTCCGAATCCATGGACCAACAGTTATCTTGTAAAGGAGAGATTACTGGAGGATTCGTGGGTGCATGAACATCTGCAGATAGGAAAAACTATGTAAGGCATGATGAGACCATTTGCCTCAGTCCACCTCGTAAAGTAGCCATGCCTGATTGAGATAAATGTCCTGTATTTTCAGGCTGTCTGAGACCACATATTGGAAGCAATAAAAAGTGACAGTAATGTGTGTCACCCAGTCTCAAATCAGATGAGCAGTGTCCAATGAAAACCACTTGAAAAGAGCTGTTCGACTTCAAGCATCTTGTTCAACAATGCACGACCATATTGAAAAAATATGAATACGAAAGGATTTAGGCCCATGTTTGTTACTGAATTATCTGACAGTGTGGAGCAATCATTTGTAACCTACTGTACTTTGTTGTGGCGACTTCTGCCATGTCTCGCTCATGAGTGTTGTTTACGTATAAATGTGCCATATACCACTATTTGATCAGGAAAAAACTGTTTTCTTGTCTAAGGAAAGTACCCATTATCAGCAAGAGTTGGAAAGGAACCTACCTCACCTTATGTGGGCCATTGTGTGATCAAAATACCTGTTAGGACCACATTCTTTTGAAGCTTACATGAATGGGAACTTCCTTTTCTTTGTACAACAGAAGTTTCCGGTATCTCACCTCCATGACAAGGCAATCACGGATCTTGTGTGGTTGTAGAAGGAAGGAGCTTGAGTCTCGTTTTGTTGTTCAGATGTGTGGGTTCCTAATGAACAACTTATTCTCGGATTGTATTTGGTTCTGCGGCATTTAAAGCCACATTAAAATGGTTACCACGAAATCCCAACATTACCACCTCAACAACCTTTTGAAATCGTCATGACAAACTTTTGATCTTACCATGCAAATAACTGAATATGAAGAATAATGAAGTCTCATGTGGCACAACATTGAAAGATTAATGGAAAATTGACACAAGTGTTGAAGTCTTTCTAAGCAGATTTACTAGAACGATCCGCAATAAAGCAAGGGAGACAGCGAGGAAGGTGTGATCGTCCATACACTGATAGGTTGGATACGCATTTTTTTTTATATCTAAGTACGTCCATATAGAATATACTGTTTTGACATAACTCCATAGGCGTCCTGTACAAATAAATAGGATGCAGGCTGAATTCTCGTCTGTGTGATATTTCACTTTCCTCCGTGAACTTAGTGACCCCATCATGCAGCGTAAGAAAAGTGATGGAGCATATTCGTCACCAGTTTGTTTCGTTAGCACGAGATAGTCGAGAAATAGCACAACAAAATACAGTAACTGACGATTTTGGAAGTACCTTTACCACAATGAACGATTTACTGTTAATACTCTGTTTGCATACATTCAAAAACACGCAAAAAATGTAATTACTTCGTCTCATTCGTACCTTGTGTAATGATAATGATGCAGCAATAAATGCAATTGGGATATATATGCCTCAGCTGCTGAGTGGATGAATGTGGGATTACAACTCCAGAGATTTGGGATTCAGGCATTGCTCCCGAGATTCCTTCTGTCACTTATCTCTTCTTTCACCTCTGATTTATGGAAATCGAAAATTTTGGAACTGTAGAATTGTTCGGAGACCCAATAATTAACTTTGTCCCACAATTATTAACTGGGTAACTTAGTTAAAAAGTAGGAAGACGACGAGTGACCACAACCTGCAGTAGGACAGTGGCTCGTGAAGCACTGTGGTGACCAAACCAGGCTTCAGCTTGATGACGGCTTTACCTACTGCATTCTGAGAAGTCCTGATGGTCGTTTTCCTCGAGCACTATTCCTGTTCAGAGTACAAATCAAAGGAGAATGATATTGATATGCTACACATCATCCAACGTGTACAGAGTGAGTCACCTAACGTTACCGCTGGATATATTTCGTAAACCACATCAAATACTGGCGAACCGATTCCACAGACCGAACGTGAGGAGAGGGGCTAGTGTAATTGTTTAATACAGATCATACAAAGATGCACGGAAGTATGTTTTTTAACACAAACCTACGTTTTTTTAAAATGGGACTACGTTAGTTTTGTTAGCACATCTGAACATATAAACAAACACGTAATCAGTGCCGTTTGTTGCATTGTAAAATGTTAATTACATCCGGAGATATTGTAACCTAAAGTTGATATTTGAAACCTCCGACGTTCAGTTGCGTCTTGTAACAAACACGGGCCACAGTTGGCGAACAGCATCTGCAGGGACATGTTTACGATGACGACCGTGTTTACGAGTGTGGCTGTAGTGCACTGTTGTGGTTTGGTCTATTTGTCGCAGTGTCCGCATGTAGCGCTTGCTGCTATTGTTATTCTGCATTCGTCTCCGCACGCAGACCAACTGTAGTACACCGTGTTACCAGACGTCTGTGATAGTGTAGTGTTGTAGGAACTGTGGCCATGGTGTATACGAACTCTGAAAAGGCGGAGATGATACTCATCTATGGCGAGTGTCGACGAAATGCAGCTGAAGCCTGCAGGGTGTATGCAGAACAGTACCCGGACAGAGAGCATCCAACGTGCCGCACATTGCAAAACATCTACCGCCAACTGTATGCAACAGGTATGGTCGTAGCACGCAAACGGGTCCGTAACAGGCCCGTCACAGGAGAAGCGGGTCCAGTTGGTGTGTTAGCTGCTGTTGCCATGAACCCACACACGAGTACACGGGACATTGCGAGAGCCGGTGGACTGAGTCAAAGTAGTGTCATGAGCATACTGCATCGTCACCGCTTTCACCCGTTTCATGTGTCGCTACATCAGCAATTACATGGTGATTACTTTAATCATCGAGTGCAATTCTGTCAATGGGCATTAACAGAGAATGCGTTGCAGTTCTACCTGTTTACCGATGAAGCGGGTTTCACAAACCACGGGGCAGTGAATCTACGGAACATGCATTACTGGTCCGTGGACAATCCTCGCTGGCTCAGACAGGTAGAGCGACAGCGACCGTGGACTGTAAATGTATGGTGCGGAATCATTGGCGACCACCTTATTGCTCCTCACTTAATTGCAGGGGCCCAAACAGCTGCAACATACATCACGTTTCTACAGAATGATCTGCCAACGTTGCTCGAAAATATCCCACTGGAAACGCGTCGACGTATGTGGTATCAGCATGATGGTGCACCTGCACATTCCGCAATTAACACTAGGCTGACCCTTGACAGGATGTTCGATGGGCGTTTCATAGGACGTGGAGGATGCATAAATTGGCCTGTTCTCCTGATCTTACACCTCTGGACTTCTTTCTGTGGGGTACGTTAAAGGAGAATGTGTACCGTGATGTGCCTGCAACCCCAGAGGATATGAAACAACGTATTATGGCAGCTTGCGGCGACATTACACCAGATGTACTGCGGCGTGTACGACATTCATTACACCAGAGATTGTAATTGTGTGCAGCAAATGATGACCACCACATTGAACATCTATTGGCCTGACATGTCGGGACACACACTATTCCACTCTGTAATTGAAAACGGAAACCACGTGTGTACGTGTACCTCACCCCTCATTGTAATGTACATGTTCGTCAGTGAAAAAAACTAATAAAAAGGTGTTAGCATGTGGACGTAATGTGCTGTTCCAGTCTCTTCTGTATGTAAGGTCCATCACCGTTCCCTTTGGATCCCTACGTAATTCGGTGCTCTCCGATACACACGATCGAACAGTGGAGGAGTGGTACTCAAGCGTCAAGTTTAGGTTACAATATCTCCGGATGTAATTAACATTTTACAATGCAACAAACGGCACTGATTACGTATTTGTTTATATGTTCAGATGTGCTAACAACACTAATGGGGTTCCATTTAAAAAAACGTAGGTTTGTGTTAAAAAACATACTTCTGTGCATTTTTTAATGGTTTGTATTAACCAATTACACTAGCCCCTCTCCTCACGTTCGGTCTGTGGAATCGATTCGTCAGTATTTGATGTGGTTTACGAAATATATCCAGCGGTAATGTTAGGTGACTCACCCTGTAAGGTTCATTGGCGTGTTGAGCGCAAATGTATACCGAGTAAGACGAATAAGTTGTGAAAGATTCTTATACACAGGCACATTCTGTGAAAGGCCGAATGCACGACATTGTCGTAGACACTCCATTTTCTTTGTTATTCATTCCACTCCCACCACATTATCGTGTGATGCGCAAGCTTCGGACACTTTGCTGCTCTTCAGCCTATCGACGTTAGGCCAGTATAGCTTTTATGGGAGAAAGAATAAAATGACAGGTTTCAAAAAAATAAAAGCCATAGCGTCTCTACATAAACACATGTACATTGAAGTTGATGATGGTGCTATGGTGAAGATAAAGCTCGAGCTTCTGGAAAGTCACTGGTAGTTAGTTCCCAATAACTACTACGAGGGTAATACAGCATGATGCAGGTGCCGGCCAGAAAGGGTGTATGTATTGAAGGTGTTGGAGTGGGCTGGGAAGTGTGATTGACAAGTTGATGTGGGTAGATGGAGGTGTGAAGGAGGGATTACAGTGGTCAGGAGGCTGGAAGCGGGATCATCTACATATTGAAGAGGCATATACGCTAGGATTGTAGCTGGTTGGAGGAGTAAGTGTCTACATACTATTCTGGAACAGGAAGAACCAGCCAGCTGAAGTTCCGCTCGAATAGGATACAGAAGGGTGGCAAGTGCAGGGTGGATATGACATGTTGGTATAGGCGCACCAGAAGCCTAGGTATCTAGAGGATAGGCGAGAAATATTGCTTTTGTTCCCCACGTTTATGGAACGTTTACAATTTGTGACAAAGTCTGAGGAACTTCAGAAGAGAGGGCAATGTAATCAGCTGGTAAAGGTTGCGTCTGAGACGGGAAAGATGATACTGTGTGCAAGGTGTTCTAAGACTGTAAGGAATGGTAAATTTTTGAGAGAGCTGAGATCCAAGCTATATTGGCGGAAGTAACACTGGGGAAATTAAGGTTTTTGGAAAGACGGAGGAAGAAACAAGATCAGGGGTTAATGTCCTGTTGGTGAAACAGCTATTAGAGCATAACCCAGAATTAGGAAGAACGGGGACGCAGGACAGCTGCGTCCATCCATAGGAACCGTCGTGTCATTCACCTTAAGCTGTGTAGGGACATCACAGAGAAACTAAATTTGGTCGAAAATCAAGTTTGTAGCCACCAGCTTACCACAGCATCGCCTTGTTCAGTGGGTTTTTTCCAAGTACAGAGGATGGCTGGATGATGGAATCCCCACATTGTCGAGTTTGCTGTTTTCTTAATTTGAGTTTGTTGTAAGCTGGGGATGCGTCATTATTCCAAGATATGAGAAAGTGAGAGTCCTCTGCCCATGTCAGCAAAGAGGAATGGAGCAGAAGGTCCACCGCCTTACTGCAAGCGCTTATCTTCCTCCACGTAATTGGGCACTGTCCCTGCACTGTGAGAGAACTGTGACTCGGAGTTATCTGTTGAGTGTACGTGACTGTAATGGATGCGTTAAGAGCTTAACATCCACATCTGACACACATGTTGTTGTCTCATGCTTTTAATAAATTTACAAGTAGATAAATGAAACAGTCAATGATCAGAACGCCTTATTGTTTGGAAAGCAATGCACTTATCTTTAGCTCCTCGTGGCTGTGGCTGCGTGAGCACGTGTGGTATTAATTGGGGTTCAAATACACAGGAGCTGCTGAAAACACTGAGCGGCATTACAGTGCAAGTCTGCAGATGATGAGCACTGAATGTTTACTACAACTGTGCCAAATATGTGTCTGTTGTTGGCCCCCGACTCTCTGTACGTGCATGCTTGGCCTAGGCTTGACTGAGTGACGTTACGCTGACACTGCACTCTGAAGGCAGAAATTCGTCGCTTCTCTGCAGTGGTCATGGAACTGTTGATACCCTTGTAGACAGAACAGAACTCAGGCTGGACTCTGGCAGAACTCGTACCAGGCACTGGCAGAGCTGGAAATACTTGTGTGTGGCGCCTCGAAGCTACAGGAGGAGTGGCTTACTGTTTCTTTCTCATAGGCGGTGGCGATGCTGCTTAGGTGTACAGCATCTCTGCGTTCGATTGACGATTTGCTGCAGGCGATTATCGTCGACACCACATGTGTCACAGGCCTCATCAGTGTATCATGATACACTGAGGAGAAGTAATGTAATGTAGAGCACAGACACGAGGTCTGGTGATGAGAAACTTTATGCTTCAATTCCCCCTCCCATTACTGGGGAAATACCAGCAATGCAAATTACTTCCATTGCCTGGATTCGAATCAGCTCACCTTTGAAGAGAGTACCACCACGCAGTCATGTTTATGTGTGCCATGGTGGAAGTTAGGGAGAGAGAAATGATTGGTGGTATTTATTGTAATAATTCCTTGGGTTTTTAACATAAGTGATTTTGATGTAGCAGAGGCTACATTAAGAGGTGAAGTTACCGAGGCAGATGGAGATATGCTCTTGAGTAAGATTTACAGTGGCAAAAGAAGTATGGTGTGCCAGACAAGGAGCTATACAGTAAACATAATTCATTGGGACACCTGGCACTTGCCAGTTTCCTCCCACAGATCCGAATGTGCGACTAGTGTGGAGTATTTCGCTAATGGAGGAGTCATCGTACCACTTTTCAATATCAGGCCACATGTCCTGTGGACAGACACCAGTGGTTCCCATTACCTTCGGCATTGTCATGCCTTTGAGCACTGCTGACTCTTCAGGGTTTTAGGAGCAGTGGAAAAAAGTTCCTTGAAGCTCTATCCGCCCATCCATCATTACTGATGATTTTTATTCTAAATTTAAGCAGTTGCGAGGTTCGAACCTGGGTTCCATGACGTTTTGATTAGTATACAAAGACACTACCCTTAAATCATAGGTGAGCCGTGGGATATAAACTTGCATACAGTCTGATATCACACAACTTGACTAGAGCTAGTAGGAAATAAGAGTTTTTTAATGAGGTCGAAAGTAATGGAGTCATGAGCAGCCTCTCATAAGAATTTCCTGAAATTGTAAGACGTCGTGGTCTCCTTCATTGCTTACATATTCTGCCCTCACAATCATATTCTGCACATCAAGACGCTTCACTCGAGCCCAAACTCGAAAAGATAAAGTCAGTATTGTATGAATTCACGTAAACGATATGCAAATAAGTAATAAATCGCAAGTGCGCACCGTGGTTGAAATACTCGAGGCTGGCGTACACACATACATTCCAGACACGACGGTCACAGGAGCTTTTAGCTCGAGAGAGGCAACTGCACCCCAGGAGGCCGGTCCCAAGCTATCTACGTCGGCCAGTGAGCGCCTGTAGAGCAGACAGCGTTAGCCCGATTGAAAGGACGACACCGTGTTCAGCTTAAAAGCAAATTCCGCTACATTGTGTGGGAGCGGCCAGCCTACGCATTCTTTACACATAGCACGCGGTTTCAGATATTTTCACAGGGAGACAGCAAACGCCAAACACCGATACTACAGATTTCCCGATTGGTCGCTTTAAACAAAACGTCATTCTCCCGTTTTAGAAGAGCAATGCTGATTGGCAGACGATATTTCTGACGCCTAGAGCTGAAGGAGTAATGGAAGAGATCGAAAGATACCCCTTCACATCTGGCGTGCAGAGGGGCCGTTCCGTTGTCGCTCTTGGACCGAGAACACATAACGAGAGCGTGCGCGCTCGTACATGTACTCAAAGAGCGAGGAACAAGTCTCTCCTCAGTACTTCACTGGGAGAGCACCTCTGTCGAGAGCAAATCGAAGTGCAACTGTATATTGAGTCCTTGCGATTAAGCGTTCTTCACTGTGTTGGCCACCACACTTATTGTGTGGTGTGAATGGACTGAGTAATAGTTAAACGCTTGCGAGCGAATTTTTGAGTGGCATCGCGGTGGACTGATTATCTGACCGGTGTACCACGCCAATAGACTATGGGCGAATAGGAGTCCTTGACTTCATCAAGGCGTAGAGAGTGTTTGATTGGCGAAGGTCAATCCAGATAGAATGAGAGTTATCTTATTTGTCGGCAGCGAGCGGCGCAGACAGCAGTCATCACAGCTACAGCCCTTGCGACCCCCACATTTCCTCCACAACAGTACCCTTCACTGCATATCACACGTGACAGCCTCGACTGTACCTAGCAACATCCTAACCGATAATTATTCAAGTTGAGTAGGTGCAGCTCTCAGCCATTCTGCCAAGTCAATAACAATCTGAAACTTTGTATAGAAATTTCATTAGCGAATCCTATCCTTAAGAGGTAACTTCACATTCTGAAAAGAACCCAGAAATAACGTGTTCAATTCATAACTAAAAGTGCTATTGTGATTTCTCAGAATTTTTGCAAAATAAATAATAATTTTCGTTACTTTCATGTTTATCTTACACTAACTATCACTACTCCAGTACCCAAGTATCCCACTAGTTACGTAAGAAATTTTGTGAATTTTTGTGTCATTTCCTTACAGTGGACGACTCCAGAAGGTATTTATTGCTGAAAGTTTTTCAGGCATTTCTCTTTAGAACGTTAGGAGCGTCTGACTTCTGTGGTAGTGTGGGGGTGGAAATTGCATCTTGCAGGGGCCAAAGGGTAAAGAGTACATCTCAGATTAATCTGTTGCGCAGAATGATAGAATAGCACCAACCCACACGCTCACAAAATGTGTGGCTTTATATTGTGTTGTAAATGCTATATTTAATTCGTTTTGTGGCGTTACAAACAGGTATTTTATACTGGGACCAAGAGATATGGTGGTCGTATTTGTGTGACATTGTATGTACCGAATTGTCGAGCAGTCATTAGATACAGTGAGTATATCTTTAAGATATGAAGCACTGAGCCTGGCTTGTTGAGGTTGTTTGGTAACGTGTGGTTGTTATGGATGAGAGGAGAATGAATCCTTTTTCAATAGATTGTTCAGTTTATGGAAAATGTGGCAGTGTTTTTGTTCATGTGTGTCACCAATCCCAGGGTTTCTGATCTGCAGAAGTAGGTGCTGGTATCAGGATATCTCACAAGCACCCATTGGCAGTACCATCTGATTGTATGTTGTAGCAATTATCTGTGCCTTGTAGAGTGTAGAATGACGGACTGTGTTACGTGACTGTAACAATTTTCATTAAAGTATAGTTGTAGCATTGAGATAACATGTGAATGATGATGATCTTGTTGGATTTGATGGAACAGACATATGGATGGAATGCTATGCTGCTGCTTTGTCTTGATGTTTTACGTGGCGAAACAAGGTTAGGTGTAGGTTTTAAGCTGATGTTTTGGTGTGGCTGAAGATAAAGTTGGATTGCTTTTTGGAATAGGTGACTTGGATGTTAAAATGGAAAGTGGCTGTGGCTGTTATCGTCATCTGTTGGACGATATGTGGACGTTGAAAGAGAGTGAATGTTGTGGATAACAGTGGTTCTAAACTGGATGTCTTTCATGTTAGGGATGCGACACAAGAAACTGTTGAGATGACGACTGTGAGCTCGACTGATGGTGTAGAAAACTGTGGATCTGAACTCAATATCTTGATTCGAGTTGAGGCTGTGTAGATGATGCTGTTGTGCAAGGATTGTACATTTGGGCACAGTTAACATGGTTGGTTTTACGAACTTCCAGTATGCTGCCGTAGTTTGGGTCAGCAACTTCTGGTAATCAGTGAACGAAAAACCATTCCAAGGTTTTGTTCATTCGATGAGTTACCTGTATGCACTGTAAATGTTCATTGCACATTTTTGACATATTCGGAAATGCCATTTTCGACTATGTTATGGTGATTTGAAAATGGGTCTCGGTCCGAAACAAATCATCGAATGAATAAAAAATAAAAATTCGCAACTTGGACTGGTTTTCTGTCCTACTGATGGGTGGTCTTGTTTGTAACTGGGATAGGTCAGGTGGTTCTGCGATGCTGGGTCAGACAGTTGTCACACATGAAGTATTTTTGACACCTGTGGGCTTGGATTTGCGATTTAGGTGATTTTACACAATGGCAGCGACAACAGATCAGGGCTCAGTTCTTGATACATTGGTCTGTTGTGGGCAAGCATCTAGTTCTGCTGGACAGTGATGCGTAAAGAAGCCGGCAGAGAAGCGCCACGGTTTTAATAGTGGCGATGGCAACTCTTTCAGACAGGGGCGTTGTAGCAGCCTGCTGGATGGTGCAAACCATTTCGAACATCGCCACGTGCTGAGAAAAGATTCACACCAGTTGCTTCTTTCCCTCCCCCTACCCCCCCCCCCCATCTCGACCAAACTGCCACGACCTCTCCGATCTCTCTGGATTATCACGACAACTTTCCCCTGAAGATAAAATGGCTCTGAGCACGATGGGGCTTAACATCTGAGGTCATCAGTCCCCTAGAAGTTAGAACTACTTTAACCTAACTAACCTAAGGACATCACACACATCCATGCCCCAGGCAGGATTCGAACCTGCGACCGCAGCGGTCACACGGCTCCAGACTGAAGCGCCTAGAACCGTACAGCCACACCGCCCGGCCCCTGAAGATATCTTCAATGTCGGGCTTAAAGTTAGCTTCCAGACAAACGGCTAGTAGTCCACAACTCTGTAAGGTCTTGTCGCTGCTCATTCTTTAATATCTTGCCACCACTCGTGAGGAATTGAAACATCAACTTCAGCTCACACGTTTGTTCTCGGTGTCCATAACAGTTTCAGTCATGATTATAGACATGCTGCAGAGTGCAGCTCAGTCTGGCAACAGATGGGGTACGAGTCTGCTTGTTTAGCAACTTGCTAACAATGCGTATTTCCTTTTATGTGCCAGTATTATTCGTATGAGTTTCTGCAGTAAATTATCAGCGACAGCCGAAATTTTGGAAAGGCCTTTCTTCTCAGTATTACAGTTCCTGGTTCTACTATACGGATATTCGTATGATAACTTACTTCCTTATCTGTTGTAACCCTTTTCAACCACCGTAGTTTCTTAATTAGTCGGCTTACTACCAATGAAAACCCTGCTAGTTCGATTGCCTGAAGCGGTGAAGATTGATAACGGCAGGCATAAATAATTTTTCCGCTGAGAGAGCACAAGCCCACTGTCCTCCCTTCCTCTCATTTAAATGGAGTTACTCCCTACCTAACAAGTAGCTATCAGGGAGGTACAAAGAGAGAATTAAACGATTACAACTCGTTTCATGTCTGGTGTACAATAGATAGATGATCGAGTAAGAGATGAAGTCCAGCAACGAGAATAAAATAATAAATTTAAAGAATATAATGATTCGAACAAATAGAGTTCTTTAGCAAACAGGTGCGATAGCTGAAAATACAGTGTTTCCTCAGTCCTACTACAGTTCATAGTATTAACACTTCTAAGGATAATATTAACAGTGTATCTCATACAATTAACTGTTCTGTTACAAATCGAAATATTGTTCGACAAAGAAAATTAGTAAATACGATCAGTATCATGCCAGGATCATAGATGAGAAATGTAGAACACTATACGAGTTACAGTATTGACAAAACATTAGCTTGTCTGTAGCCGTTAAGTTGCAGAAACCATTCGCCATTTTTAAAACAAGCCTTAGACTAGGTCTGAAAAAAACTACATGTACAGAATTTTAGAGTGTTTATAGAAGATAAAAAGGAACACTTTTTTATATGAGGCACGTGTTGCACATGTATGAAGGTCTTATCTGCACTGGCGTTCAGAGACGGAGTTCAAAGTGCTGTGGGATGGACCCTGTTTTAGAGGTGCTGCGGGCCTCCTACGGGAGGGAGACGAGTTGTTCAGTGTACCAGACACTGGCGGACACACCAGGTGAGGTGGTTGCTGTTAGCCTGAGGCTGCAAACATTATTTGTGAGACATCCACTTGTTTCGAGTGTGTTACACAATCGTTAGTACCCAGCTGGCACTTGAGTAACGTCTCTAAAACATCACACCTGTGACATTTGTGTCACATAAAATTTGTTCATTTTAATCTTCTCTAAACACTCCAAAATTTTGTCTACGTAGTCTTTTTTAGTCCCTGCATAATGAAGAAGTCAATAATACATCGAAATGAAGTAGTTAGCTTATCAGATCCAGACGGAGAGTTGCCGAAGAATCTACAAACTGACTTTGGAAAGAGCACCAGAGATCATGCGTGGCGTGCAAAATCACGCAAGAGCTAAAACTACATGTTCAGAAGGATATTTGAATCTCATTCCTCGAACAACTGAACAGTTGTCAGCGCATAACTGTGAAGTGGCCGGGTCCAGAATTAAACTTACCTACAATCTTGAAATCGTCTTTGTAGAATGAATAGATGTCAGCTGCATCGTACCTGTAGACACGATAGAAGGCGTACAGATCGTCAGCGAGACTGAACATTTGCGACGCCTCTGGCTGCCGCTCCTTGCACAGCACACTGAAGTCGTCATCAGAGGAGAGGCTCCACGGCTGATAGCGCAGCAGGCGTTCACTCAACAGCGGCCGGCCTGTAGCACACAAGCTGCCAGGTTAAAAGTTTAAAACCTAGCATGTATAGCTTATGCAAGAACGTATAAGTATCCAAAAATGTGTGTGAAATTTTATGGGACTTAACTGCTAAGGTTACACACTGCTAAGCTTACACACTACTTAACCTACATTATCCTAAGGACACACACACACACACACACACACACACGCACACACACACACACGCGCACACCCGAGGGAGGGCTAGAACCTCCGCCGGGACCAGCCGCACACCCCATGACTGCAGGGCCCTAGACCGCTCGGCTGATCCCGCGCGGCTGAAAGTATCCAGAATGGATTTCCACTCAGCAGTGGGTTAGAAACTTCCTGGCAGATGAGTACTGTGTGCCAGACTGGGACACAAACCTGGAACTTTTTCATTCTTTAAAGGATGCATTGTAAGACAGCAAACAATCGCAAATCCATTGGTCTTTTTAGCATTTTAGCGCATCGAGATTTCAACTTTAGATTTCAGAATACTTGAGTGATATACCAATTGTAACTATTTCTTGCAGATCATCCACTCCGTTCTGTGCTGCTGTATCGTTTTGACTGGTTTCAGACATCAAACAGCAGAACTGCAGCACTTGCCGCAGAATACCTCTTTTCTTTAAAGAAGAATTTCGCATTCATTGCAAGAGAGTGAACATGTGATATTTATGTTAAGGATATGAATGACTTGTTCAAATTTGTTATAAATGATTTTAGACGCTGACATGTAGACATGTATGTTATGAGCTGAAGCAAAATCTTCCACGTTACCACTTGAAAATGGCTCAAAAGGCCGAAACTGCAATAGTAAAACAAAATTTTTAAAGTCAATGGCGAATATGACGTCCTTAAAAAGATAGACATCGAGCTAGCCAGGCACGAACCGAGAGGCGGCGTCACAGCCTTACTTCTGCCAGTAGCTCAGCCGCTGCCTTCCAGCCATCACAGAAGCTCCCCTGCACGGCTGGCGGGACCAGCGCTCCCGGAAGGATGGGCACTGCAGTGACCTGAGGCCTCGGTAATTGCTTCCTGGACGAATCCTCACTCTGCAGTGGAGAGTGCAGTCACTTGAAACGTTGGGGATCTGACCTGCCAGGGAGTTTCGTATCTGCTTTAGGTGATGTGACATCTGCGATAATTTTCCGTAGAGACTGTATGACAGCTGAAAGCAGAACCCCCACAGGAAGAAGAGCTCTATGGACAAATGTGAATGTACCGTCAAGCAGGTCCACTTATTCAGTCCCTTTCAGCTAATCCAACGGCTAAGGACAGCGCAATACGATGACTTAAACTATTTCAAATCCGTCTTTGCAAATACCAAAGATGTGTTTTTATTTCACAATAGGTCTTTCGCTTTACTCATTATCAGTTGTGGCATTTTTATAATGTTTCTGCTTACATCCGGCAGTGTGCATCCCACCATCTCACACTGCTATGCTTGACATGCAGAAGTACATGTCTGCTGACGTAAAACTTGACAAAATGACGCTTCACTATTGCATAAAAATGTTTGTTTACTTGGCTCTGAAGAATTCACTCTGTCTCGCTTCGTGAGTGGTTGGTGCCGGTCTCTCATTTGGCAGTGAAAATTATCATATAGAAATTATTGGCCGTAAAACTTTGTCCTAAGGTCAGTGTTCCGTACATCGATTCGATACATATGTGTCAGGTACATGTTGTGAAGAGAATGGAGCCCTCAGAATCGGGTGTGAGACAATTTTTTCCTGATTAATCTACGACTGCATTCCCTATAGCCCATCAACGATGGAAAGTTTCCATACTGCCAGATACAATGCAGAACAATCCGTACTCCCTCTATTCCTTTTAGTATGGTCGTTGGTTATCACTGTTACTTGACAACGACGTTGCCAATTAAAGCATGAAGCTGCATCATAATGAGTTCCGTGTGATGTCTGGGTCCCCAGTTTGACCGGAAAGCAGTCCCTCCCATATGACATGTGGTGCCATGGTGCTAAGGCTCGCAAATCATTTCCACGCTACGTACACCAGCACGCTGTTCTGCTTGGAGGTACAGTACCACACCTACTCCACTGACAAGCTGGGACTCAGACTCCGTGCCGTGATTGAAGTCATCATTTCTACGCCCCAGATGGGGGATGTACGTGCGTACTGACAATGATCTGAATAAACATTATATGGAGATTTGGTTGTGATGTGGTCAATGGCTTCAAGCTTGTAATAAAATTCTATTGAGCTCTCCACTCTTTTCATAAGTCCAAGATCAACTGCAAGCTCTCTTATTACATGTAAAGTACTGGTTCAGATGCTAACTCCTTTATAAAGTAAAACATAAAATTTTACAAAACAAAAGGTAGTTTTATGTAACCTAAGCTTTCTGTTATAGTATTTGATTAGCTTTAAATTCTATTCCTCTACCCTGCTATTTAACTTATTTTTACTGTGTAATGCAAATATTCACTTTTTGTTTCCTTTTTAGATATTGAACCTGATATTACTAATATTTATTGGAAGTCACAGCTATGACTTGTTCAAATGGAATTCACATTGAATCACTTGACACATCACAATAGCATTTCTTGATTTTTATTTTGGAATTTAAGTTAATTTTATTTTTGGATGGTTCCAGTCCTTCCTGCCCCCTTTCAACCTATTTCAATCAATATATTATAAATAGAATCTGCTGGCCATTTATGAGAAACTCCAAATATCATTTGGGCATTTGAATGTATCCATTACAATCGGCTGACAGCAGAACTTTCAATTACATGAAACTTAATTTGGTTCATATGACATAATTATGACATAGGGGTCTTTTGACACCATGGAATAATGTCACAAACCACCACAATAAGGAAACTACTGTTGACAGTAGTGTGGGGTGAGTCATGGCACCATGTAGATGACTGCGTCCAGTACATGTCTTGACAGCTACAAGTTTGAAGATGGTACTTTGGTTTTGCCCAGTGTGAATGTGGAAACACTGATGCAGCAAGCTAGTTAAAATGCATCTCACTACTATTTCGCACATGGAAGCCACGTAAGTTCTTTGCAAAGTTCTTTTTATTTATAAAGTTAAAGAACACCTCAGACAGGAAATGAAGTTATACATCTGCAACCCTGGAGGAAAATATGACCATCCAAGATAAGCTGGTACAACTTTTTCATGGGCCATCCCCTCTCCAACCCCTAAGTGTATATTGGTAACACCTGTTGCAGGCTGTAATGGGAAGTTATGATGCCTGAAAAGCCTATTTATGTAGCCAATGACATTTTTAATTCAATGGCGAGACAAAAACAGTGTTTAATCTAACAACTACCTTGACATATCAGATCTTAGAGTGGAATCAAAGTGAATGTTCAGGGAAAAAGCCTGTTTGCAGTGGCTAAACAAAAAAACATGTAACACTTAATGTAACACTGGGTTTTCATCAATTATTTTTGCACTCTTCTTTCCGACATTGATTTGTATCCAGCAGGACTCTGGACAAAAACAGTAAATAAGGGAAAAGTGTCAGTTTTGAGGCTAACCTAAACCTCAGAGAAGGCTATATATCAAGTCTGTCACAACATAGATCCATCTCTGAGAGAAAGCTGTTAATAGAATTTGAAGAGAGGCAGTGAAACACTGCTCTACACCCCAATACAAGAACCTCTTGTAAGCAGCAGAAGAACATGAAGATACGACTATGCAGACAATACCACTCACCAAAACCAGGATCGTATATCAGATGAAATTAATAAAATTTCAAAATCAAAGTTGCACATGTGTTCTGTTTACACACATATATGATTATATTACATTAACAGAATTGTCAACATGTATCAAAATCATGCTGTGAAGTAAAGGCCATCCACAAAATGATTAGTTTGTATGTTAATGGCAGGACTGAGATGGTTAACAGCTGTGCATTGTCTATGATGTAATATCCTCCCGTTGGCTGCGAACAAACCGGTCCAGAGACACGATAGAAATATCTACTTTCTACCATAAACTAGTGCAGTACGTGGAGCACTGTTTGTGAAGTTTAGCTAACGAACCTGTCCACAGGAGTTGTTGACTTGAGGAACTATGTTATTAATGGGGGCACATAAAAGCTATTTCAAGGTAACATATGTCCATCTAAAGTACCTGCACTTATCAGGTATCCATGGCAAGGACTAAGGAATGACAGAAGCCCCTGGTTCCAGTCAAGATGCCACAGGCTCATAAGCTTTCCAGTGTTCTTGACTTTGCTGGTTTGTCTTCAGTCAAACAGAAAGGGAGGGTACTGGCTCCATGATGTGCAGATTGATTGGACACCCAAACCAATGCAACTCGCTTATTTGGGCCTGAAGAATGCCTCATTGCAGCATCCAACCAAGCAGTGAGGGGTTGCTCTTCACTGTGAAATTCAGTGTGAGAACAGTGAGACTCTGACACACAGCAGCCTTATGTAGTGATACACACCACTATGAAGAAATGTGGTGACACATACCACTGTGGAGAAGTTGATGCATATCCCTACATCATATTTCCAACAAATGATACTAGCAACTCTGAGTTATTTATGTAGCAAGATTAGAAAAATAAAATAATGTTTTGAGTATAGAAGTACAGGGCATAAGACGCATGTCAACGCCTTGTGTTCGCCAAAGTTCCATCTGAGATGTGGTATTCCAATGGTGAGTTTGGGTAATGTATAGTACAATTACTGGAATTTCTGATCCACCTGTTATGGAAACTTTTTGTTTATAAATGCCCAAAAATGATTCAGCATTTTTCTGCCATCATCAGCGAGTACTTTTACTCAGCTACATGTTTCAAGATCTCATAATTTATGTCTTTTCACTATTACCTAATTTTTCTGTACTTCTAGTTTATGTATGTTACTCTATTTTTCTACGCACTGATAGATTATCATCTGCAATTAAATTATGTTCCTGTGAGTTTGGTTGGCTAATAACCAAATCCCTACCTATGAAGCAATTTTGTTGCACCACAAAATTTCATGTCCATTTCGCAGAACTCCACTCACAAGCTATAATTCTTTTCTTTACTGAGAACAATGTTTATATTCCTGTGTCAATCACTATTTATGATCACTTGGGTTTGACACTAAGTTGGAGCTTCTCTCTGTCTCCCCTCTGCCTGTGCCACAGTGAAGGCTCCAATAAGAATATTTTTTGATTTTATGATGATCTCAGCTCCCTATTTTCTGACCTGTGTTATTCAGTGGAAGATGATTTTGGTACTCAGGAAAATGCATCTCAAATGTCACAAAAACTGATGCAAACCCAATGTAAAAGTGAAGCTTTCAACAACTTGGAGGCACTTGTGTGATTGGATTGAAGAGTTCCTAGATAAGAGAACGCATCACGTCATTCTCAATGGAAAGAAGTCTTCCGAAGTAAGAGCGATTTCAGGTGTGCCACAGGGGAGTGTTGTAGGACCGTTGCTATTGACAATATACATAAATGACCTTGTGGATAATATGGGAAGATCACTGAGGCTCTTTGCGGATGATGCTGTGGTGTATAGAGAGGTAACAATGGAAAATTGTACTGAAATGCAGGAGGATCTGCAACGAATTTATGCATGGTGCAGGGAATGGCAATTGAATCTCAATATAGACAAGTGAAATGTGCTGCTCCTTTATCATTTAGCAACAATATAGCAGGTCAGCAATCGCACAAGCATTACGGAGATTATAGATAAACTTCAGTGGAAGACTCTGCAAGAGAGATGCTCAGTAGCTCGGTACGGGCTTTTGTTGATGTTTCGAGAATATATCTTCAGGAGGAGTCAAGCAGTAAGTTACTTCCTCCTATGTATATCTCGTGAAGAGACCATGAGGATAATATTAGAGAGATTAGAGCCCACACAGAGGCATACCGACAATCTTTCTATCCACGAACAATACGAGACTGGAATAGAAGGGAGAACCGGTACTCAAAGTTCCCTCCGGCACACACCATCAGGTGGATTGCAGAGTATGGATGTAGAAATAGAAGTAGTTATTAACATCTTAGTGCTTTATTAGGCATTGTCTTACTGGATGTGATATGCCACTGGCTTCCTCCAACTTCTGAACTCACTGACATAGAACTTACATGAAGACCTAGAGCTTCACACTGGAATGGAAACTGTCATTTTCCACATAGAAAAAGTGACAGATGATTCTTGGGACTGAACCCAAAACACTTTAATTTGTAGCCTCACACCCATTCAAGAAGCAATCCTCGTACTCTTAGAAAAGTTTGTAAGCATTCAAGACAAGATCCAGAGTTTCATTAACTAACAGTGGCATTATACACACAATACTGGAAGGAAAACTAGAAATGATTAGCTACAAAATCTGATATGCCATACAGAGGACCCATTAGAAAGATGCACCACAGAATGCAGGCAGTAATAGCTTTATTATCATGAAAAATCAGTACTGTACAATGAAATAAATCTGCATTTGTCTCATTGCATGTTACTGAAATTTGAAATCTGCATAAAGATAAGTATCAAATGTGAGGAAAAAATAATTTTAAAGTGTCAAATGGTTGGTTGGTTGGTTTGTTTTGGGGAAGGAGACCAGACAGCATGGTCATCGGTCTCATCGGATTAGGGAAGGATGGGGAAGGAAGTCGGCCGTGCCCTTTCAGAGGAACCATCCTGGCATTTGCCTGGAGTGATTTAGGGAAATCACGGAAAACCTAAATCAGGATGGCCGGACGCGGGATTGAACCGTTGTCCTCCCGAATGCGAGTCCAGTGTCTTACCACTGCGCCACCTCGCTCGGTTAAAGTGTCAAATGTGATGTGGAAAAAAAAGAACATTTGAGTTCCAACATCCATCCATCATAGTAGATTAATGCTTAAGATATAGTCTGGTAAATATTGTATACAATCTAATTTCTCTATCATACTGTAGTGACAGGATATATATACTTCTCAGCTACATAACTGAAGATGCATGCCTTTAGATGGGGAGAAAAATGTGGAGGAAAATTACATCAATAAAGTACAACATGACATGAGGTTGAGCAAATATAGACAACATGAGCCATGTCATTTTATCAGGAGCTGTCCATCCATTTCCTTGAAGAAATTTAGAGAATCCATGGAAAACATAGATCTAAATTTCCAGAGGACAATCGGAACTCATTCATCTCAAAATCACATCCTGTGAAATTAGCACAGCTGTGAGAACAAAAATTCCTGTGATACTCTACAAAACATGTTTTCCAGAACATTAGCCTGTGCAACTGTTTAGAAAACACACACAACAGGACAATATTTATTCTGTTAGCAATAAACATGCCCAAAATAATAAATTCTCTAAATACAGAGATTGTAACATGAGCACTGGACTACTGAAGCATCACAGATTGCTACTGTTATAAACAAATTCTGAAAGATAGGAACATACTTCTGCCTAACAAACCTGGTAAGGTGATCAAACATGATGCAACAGCCAATACACCCAGTATGGGGAATGTTGTGGAATACGGTGAGGACCTGCAAATGTTAACAACATACATGACAGCAGATATCTGTACACCAAATTCAAATGAAACTAAATCCCCTGAATCCCCATGGCCAACCAGAAGTTGAACATATGAGAACCACCAAGACAGCCTATATAAAAAGTCTTCCATTAATTTATAAGCAAGATCATATCTTGCAAAACATGAAACAAAAAACGAAAACCCCAGAACTTCTTCACAAAAACATTGACAGTGATGCACGTGGTAGCAAAACAGATGACAGTAACAGAAAAGTCATAATTACAATGCTTTGCCTTAGAAAGTTTCTCCCCTAAAGAACATAAAAATACATTTCACATTTTTGGCTGCAGCAGGGATACTAAAATGACAGATACATAATTGACTAAGGTGAGGACAGGAGGGAGAAGGAAAAACCAAACTTTTTCTACACAGTAGACCACTAGACCTGAAGTGGCAGCCATCAGATTAAATAAAACAAGTGGATCTTGCAGAACAACCTCTGGCAATTGAAGTGTTACTTTATGGAACAGTGGCTTTTCATGGGAATAGAAAAATGCACAGGTCTTTCCAGTTTGTAAGAAGAGGCACAGGAAACATGTTTGGAGCTAAAGACCTGAACAGCAGATAATTTTGTTCTCCTATATGACTTTGGAAACAAAACAGCTCCTCTGCAAGAATAAAAATGGATCCTACAGTCATTGATCAATTAAAATCAGTTGCTCTATTCACTCACAATTCTGCTGCAATGCAGTCAGCCAATACAATTTTGAATACCAGATAAATTATGCTGATCAGAAACATTCACAATTTGATCCAGTGACTGCCTAATATTAGAGAATTGTCTATGAAACAACAGACATAAAAATTTATTTTGGCTGCACTGATTAGTTAAACCTGGATTTCTTGCATTTTATGGGCTGTCACCTTAACCATTATGGACATATCCCTGCAATAATAAGAACTTGACTGAAAATGGTATCTTGCAAATCATCCTCTTCAATTTCCTTCAGATTTAGAGTATTTGGAGTTTAGTGCTGGAACATCAATTTCCTAAACCAGCACTATGCAGTTACCAAACAACTAAAAAAATTTGACTTTGATGATCTGAAGATTTCTGAGTGCTGTCAACAAAAAGATATTTCCTAATTATTAACACAATTGCTGGTAATTGAAACTATAGCACAAAAGTGCCTTAATGAAAAAGCTGCTAGTTCGAATCTTCTAATCGGAACTACTAATTTTTGAAAACTTTCATGTCAACTAACAACTCGCAAATTAAACAAATACTGAATTGTAATGGTTTAGTAAAAATTACATTTTTTTCAACATTTGAGATATTAAAACAAAAATTTTGATACATTTCTGTGAGATTTCTTTATTTTCCATTTGATGCTCTCCATGTTTGTACCAAATTGTAATTTTTCAACAATACTTGCATTTTTATGTAACTTATAATTAAAAATAATTTTAATAAAGTATGATTCAGCATGATATAAAATTAACATTCATTTTACATATGGAATGTAAATAAAACTAAAAGAACCGGTAGCAATTAGTGTTATCTGAACCACCAATTTTATGATTTTTATACTGTTATCCTATGCACTCAGCTACAGACAACTATATAATAAATTTTTTATACTTACCAGCACTCACAAATCACCAAACTGCCAAATGCATTTCTTGTTTCTACTTCTATAGAGAACTGTGTCATACTGCTTTACAAAATTATTGGCTGGTCACTGACCTTAAAATCCTGAACCTAAGATGAAAATGTATGAGGACACGTAAGTGATATCCCCTTGGCAGCCCTGGAGGCATGCTTGGTTAGGATAATTGTTAATATAACTGATCCTAAAACCAGGAGTTATAGCCTCAAATCTGAGACATAGCAACAGTTTTCATCTGTGGGTTTGTGTGTGTACCAACGCAGTCTCTCACAATTGTCATTTGTGTTCATACAGATAACGAAGTAATTCTACAAATATACATGCTAAGACTATTTCTTCTGCTCCAAGAAAGCACTTTAAACAATAGTGCACAGCCCCCATCCCAAATGAACATTGGACACTGCCAAGGTAGGGTTGCTGGCATGTCAACGATACTGAAAACAGTTAGGTGCAAACATGAATAAGTACTATCTGAGGAGAAATCAAGCTAACACATGGTTCCTCAAGAGAGGCAAAAGCCTTTTCAGCAGTTGCAGGAGCAATGGTCTGTATGATCAATTGACCTGGCCTTGTAGCATTAACCAACTTCCTGTTCCAATACTGCAAGTGGATGAAAGCAAAGGTAAACTGCAGCTATGTTTGTTTTTTTCTTCTCAAGAGCATGCAGCTCTACTGTACAAAATTATCTTAGGCAAAATATTCTGGAGGTAAAATAATCCCCCCGTTCAGATCTACAGGTAGAGGCTACTGAGTAGGATTTTATCAGGAAAAGCAGGACAGACACTATATGTCTGAGTATGGAGTATTACATACCTTAGTAGGGTAAGTATATATCACTAGGGGGTAAGATAGATACTGCCTACAGGAAAATTAGAGAGACCTTTAGAGAAAAGAGAAGCACTTGGATGAATATCAAGAGCTCAGACAGAAAACCAGTTCTAAGCAAAGAAGAGAAAGCAGAAATGTGAAAGGATTATATAGAGTGTCTATAGAAGGGCGATGTGCTGGAGGGCAATATATGGAAATAGAGCAGGATGTAGATGAAATGGGAGAAATGATACTGTGTGACAAGTTTCACAAAGCCATGAAAGACCAGAGTCAAAACAAGGCCCTGCAAGTATACAACATTCCATTAGAACTACTGATAGCCTTCGAAGAGCCAGACCTGACAGAACTCTACCATGTGGTGAGTAGGATGTAAGAGATAGGTGAAATACCCTCAGACTTCAAGAAGAATATAATAATTCCAATCTCAAAGAAAGAAGGTGTTGACAGACGTGAAAATTACCAAACTATCAGTTTGGTAAGTCATGGCTGCAAAATACTAACACGAATACATTACAGATGAATGAAAAAACCGGTAGAAATTGACCTTGGGAAAAATCAGTTTGGATTCCGCAGAAATGTTGGAACACGTGAGGCAATACTGACCTTACGACTTATCTTAGAAGAAAGATTAAGGAAAGGCAAACGTTTCTAGCATTTGTAGACATAGGGAAAGCTTTTGACAATGTTGACTGGAATACTCTCTTTCAAATGCTAAAGGTGGCAGGGGTAAAATACAGGGAGCAAAAGGCTATTTACAATTTGTACAGAAACCAGATGGCAGTTGTAAGAGTCGAAGGGCATGAAAGGGAAAGAGCGGTTGGGAAGGGAGTGAGACAGGGTTGTAGCCTATCCCTGATGGTATTGAATCTGTATACTGAGCAAGCAGTTCAGAAAACAAGAAAAATTTGGAGCAGAAATTGAAATCCATGGAGAAGAAATAAAAACTTTGAGGTTCGCCGATGACATTGTAATTCTGACAGACAGTGAAGTACCTAGAAGAACAGTTGAACGGAAGGAACAGTGTATTGAAAGGAGAATATAAGATGAACATCAACAAAATCAAAATAAGGATAATGGAATGTAGTCTAATTAAATCAGTGATGCTGAGGGATTAAGATTAGGAAATGAGACACAAAGTAGTACATGAGTTTTCCTATTTGGGGAGCAAAATAACTGATGATGGTCAAAGTAGACCATATATAAAATTTAAGGTCGCAATGGCAAGTAATGCTTTCCTTGAGAAGACAAATTTGTTAACATCAAGTATAGATTTAAGTGTCAGGAAGTCTCTTCTGAAAGTATTTATATGGAGTGCAGTCTTGTATGGAAGTGGATGACACGAATGACAAACAGTTTGAACAAGAAGATAATAGAAGCAAACATCAAACAATGGAAAATCCAGGATGGAATGTAACAATACCAGAGAAGGAAAGTTGCTACTCACCATATAGCAGAGATGCTGAGTCGCGATAGGCACAATAAAAAGATTCACACAATTAAGGCTTTCGGCCATTAAGGCCTTTGTCAGCAGTAGACACGTGCACCCTCGCACGCACGCTCGCAGTCTTAGAGAGCTGAGACCACAGCTTGGCAGTGTGGTCTCAGCTCTCTGCACGTGTGTGCGCGCGCGGGCGTGTGTGCGTGTGAGAATAGAAGCTTTTGAAATGTGGTGCTGCTGAAGATTAGATGGGTAGATCATGTAACTAATGAGGAGGTACTGAATAGAATTGGGGAGATGATGAATTTATGGCACAACTTGACTAGAAGAAGGGATCGGTTGGTAGGACATGTTCTGAGGCATCAATGGATCCCCAATTTAGTATAGGAGGGCAGTGTGGATGGTAAAATTCAAAGAGGGAGACCAAGAGATGAATACACTAAGCAGATTCAGAACAATGTAGACTGCAGTACATACTTTGAGATGAAGAAACTTGCACAGGATAGGGTAGTATGGAAAGTTGCACGAAACCAGTCTCTGGACTGAAGACAACAACAACAGCCTAGGAAGGTTAGAGACTTTAAATAGGAAAAATGGATAGGTTGTATTCAGTTGTAGTATGAACTGAAGTGCAGTGGCAGAAAGGACAGGACTTCTGGTCAGGCCAGTACAGGATTATCAACAAAAAATCAAATAGGGGTCATGCAGGGAGAGCCCTAGTAATGAGCAAGAAAATAGGCACATGAGTAAGCTATTGTCAACAGCAATGTCACTGAATTACCATAGCTGAAATAGGCATGAAGAAAATACAACAGTGGTAGATATTTGTATGGCAACCAGACCAGCAGAAGAACGGAATAGGAAAAAGTTTGATGAGTAATTATTCAACAGCTAAGGAAGATGACAGCCAATTCTAGAAGGTAATGAAATTCAATAGTAGGAACAGGATGTAAAATAGTTAAGAGAACATCCAATGGCACAAATGACTGAAAGGGGGAAACCGCCTGGTAGAATTTTGTGCATTGTAGTCACTGCAAACACTTTTTTCAAGTATCATGAAAGAAGCTTGTGTATGTGGAATAACATGGAGAAACCAAAACGTTTCAAACACATTATGTAATGTCAAAAACAAATATTTTGAAACAGGAATGTAAACTACAAAACATTTCCAGTGCTAGATGTGGACTCTGGCTAGAGTTGTTTTTATTAACTGCAGAGTAACGTTGAAGAAATGGTAAAAGTAGAATTTAAGTACATGGGATTTGGATAAACTTGCATGAACCGAAACTCTTTGATGGTTTGAAAATGAGCATTAGGCAACAAGTGATAAATAGAGGGTAAGTATACACTGGGTGATGAATAGGCAGATTTGAGATGAAACAGTGAAGGCAGGAGGAAACATAGGTAAAAAGTAAGGCCTAGTAGGAATACCTTCACAACTCATGAGATACTGGATTTAATTGATGAGAAGAGAAAATACAAACATGTAGCTATTTAAGCAGACAAAAGGGAATACAGACATTACTGGAATGATGTTGACAGAACATGCAATATGGCTAAACAAGAATGGTTGTAACGCAAAGGGGAACAAACTTGCACAAGAAAGGAGAAAGGAAGTAGTTGTAGACAGGACTGGAAATATCATAATATGACCAGAATTTGATACAGCACTGAAAGAGTGAAGTAGTAACAAGGCCATTGCAGTTGATGACATTCCCTCAGAATTGGCTCTGAGCACTATGGGACTTAACTACTGTGGTCATCAGTCCCCTAGAACTTAGAACTACTTAAACCTAACTAACCTAAGGACATCACACACATCCATGCCCAAGGCAGGATTCAAACCTGCAACCGTAGCAGACGCGCGGTTCCGGACTGTGCGCCTAGAACCGCTAGACCACCGTGGCCGGCTCCCTCAGAATTATTGGGATACATGGGAAAGCCATCCATGACAACATTATTCCACTTTTGTGCGAGATATAAGATAGTTGACATCCAGTCATACATCAACCAAAATTTAATATTTCAAATTTGAAGAAAGGTAGGTGCTTACAGGTGTGAATATTATCAGATTAATATGACATGCTTGCAAGAATGGAAAAGCTTTTAGAGGGTTAACCTTAGATAAGATCACTTTGGGTACCAGAAACATGTAACACAAGGCAATACTGATACTATGGCTTACCTTAGAAGATGAGTTAAATGAAAACAAAATTGTGTTTACAGCTTTTGCAGATTTACTGAAATGCTTTTGAGAATGTGGAGTTGACTGCACTCTTTGGAATTTGGGCAGCAGCAGAATAAATAGACAGGAAGCAAAAGTTTGTTTGCAACTTTCACAGAAACCAGGCACCAGTTGTAAGACTTTAAAGACATGAAAGGGAAGCATTGAGTAGGAAATGAGACAGGCTTGTAGCCTACATCTGATATGCACTCTGTATGACGGAGACACAAACGAAATCTGGAAGAAAGTAAAGCAAACTGTGTGTTTACCAATGACAACGTAATCCTATCAAACAAAACAGGCATCTTGAAACTGTCAATGAAGGGATGTGTGGGAGGTAAAACTCTGAAGAGTAAAATTGGATATCAGCACTAAAGGAGATTGTATGACAAACATCAATTAAAAGCAATGGAATCTAGCTGAAACTAGACTAGAAATGAGACACTAAAAGTAGTAGACAACTTTTGCTATTTGGGCATCAAAGTAACTGACAATGGCCGAAGAAAGAAAGAAATAAAGTGAAGAATAGCAATATCAACGAACATGTGCCTAATAAAGAGGACTGTTCACATCTAATATAAATTTAAGTGTTAGGAAGTCTTTTCTGAAGATATTTGCAGTGCAGCCCTGTATGGAAGTCAAACATAAATGATAGGCAATTCAGACAAGATGAGAATGGAAGCATCTGAAATGTGATACAGAAGAATGCTGAAGATTTAATGGGTAAACAAAACAAATGAAGGAGGAACATAGGGACCAATTTCACTAACACAAGGAGCCTGTTAATAGCACAAATTCTGAGGCTTTTAGGGATAGTCAAGTTGGTAATGGAGGGATATGTGAGGGTAAAAAGTGTAGAGGGATACTATGGCTTGAAGACAAGAAGCAAGTTCAAATGGATGTAGGAGGTGGCAGTCATCAGAGATTAAGAGGTTTGTGGAGGGTAGTCTAGCATGGGCAAGTGCATCAAGCCAATCTATATTATATTCACCAAAATTGAGCCATAACATAACACTGCTTAATTTCATACAGTCACACAAATTCTAATTTTAAGTCTATGATACTTCCAAAGAATAAATGACTCATTCTCTTCAGAGTGGCCTTCTCAGTGACAGTAAGGTACATTTCAATGGTTGTGATCTAAAAGTTATATGAATGATCAGTGACAAGAAATTTGAAAATTTATTAGCATCTTGCACTTCATTTTCCTATGCTGCTACTTTGAATCATATTAACTACTCCCATAATCTTTAGTTACTTATCGGTAACTATTTTATACAAAATGTGCTTCGTCATATAAAAAAAACAATAGTTTAGTGAAATCAGTGGGTACAACCAGAATCTTTAATATTGAAATCAACAATACCCACACCATACAACTAATTGTAACATCGATTTTCTATTAGCCAATCACACAGTTTTATTTTGAAATTTTAAAATGATGTGGATGAAGCAGGGAGGGAATAATAAATAAAACTTTTGAGGTCATTCACTTTGTGAGAGTTTCCTGTTCTTGCTAGCCCATTCCTTGGGATGTCGACGTTTGCATTACTTACAGTATCTTGTTTGTAAACTGTGTCCTGGCAACACATTATTTACCATTCTTCCTGATGCCAACAGCAGAGTCATAGAGATATCAAAAACTATTATTATTCTAAGCCTGGTAAACAAATACAGGCACCACTATATGTTCTGCCTAGCATATTCCGCGGATTTTTTTATGCCACTGATATCAGCGCAATGAACATGTATCTGACAAAGGAACCAAAATATGACATACAGAGCGTGTTACAACCAAACACTACTCTCAGTTTACACATAAGGTACAACAATCTTGAGGGGTTTTCTTCCAGATTTGGTTGTTGTGTTTTTCCCAGTTCACTTTCCCATCAACATGAAATTTGGCAAGTTTACTTTCTATACTGACTCCCAGACATGTACAATGAAAGAGTGTTAAAAATTGAAATTCTGGACAAAGCCCTTCTTCTGAAATAGAAAAACACACACACACAGCCACTGTCTCCAAGAACTGAGACATGATCATCTGCTTTTGGCATGAGCAACAATCTGTTAGGGTGGGTTGTGAGGTATGAGGCGGCACGGGCAGGGAGAGAGGGATAGCAATGTAAAGGTGGGTGGAAGGATGGGGGGAAGATAATGTGTATTGTAGGAGGGGAAGGGGAGGAGAGAAAATGAGAAAGGGAAAATAATGAGTGCACAGTGCACTGGGAGGGTGTGTGTGTGTTTTTAATTGTATTTTCGTGTTAGTGGTCATGTTTACGTAATGACATCATAGGTGGCATATTGGAGTCTTAGTGTATGGTTGCTTCTGCCATATTTGTGACGTCATGGATCATAGTAGATGGGTGGAATTGGACACTTCTGTATTTGTGACTGACAAGACACGGCATGGGAGATCTGTTTCTGGGACAACGCTCTAAAGGAAATTTTAGGCTGTGCAGGCCTCAGTGTGACCCTTAGTATATTCCTTGCAACCACATTGCTTTCCAGTATTCTTAGCTGGTGGTGTCTCCTTACATTTCCTTTCCCCATAACACACTGTACCAGAAAAAATCTACCTTGCACTCCTTCAAATTCTTTCATCACCACTACTAGCACCACTAGTGGTATCAACTGCAGTAGTAGAAGTACTGCCAGTATTAACTTTTAGTTCTTAGTATTATTCACTGACATTGCTAATTGAGACACCCAAATCATTGTAATACTATTTGTCATATTAAAACTTAGTTTCAGGAAAATATGATACAAAAAGGGTACAGTATTTGTGAAACCGTGGTCCAATTTAATACAGGGCCTGATGGACCTAATCAGATCAGGTTCAATAAACAAACCAAGAAGATCATAAAAATGTCATCAACGAATCTTGATCTGGTGAAGGGTTTGTGATTCTGGGTGGTTAGAAAGGAATCCTGTAGGTGGCATATGAATGAACTGGCAGAACATGGTGCCACACAAATGCCCTTTGATGTGCTGTAGATTTGTTTGTAGGCGGTGCCTTCAATGGAGAATTGTGGGTGAGAATCTAGTTGGTCATGGCGACCAGGAAGGGACTGTAGGTTAGGGCAGAGTCAGATACTGGGAAAGGTACTGTTCAGTAACAGAAAGCCATGGGTGTTGGGGGATGTAATCATAGAGGGTGATAGCACTGACAATGATGAGCAGGGTGCCAAATGGTAAAGGAGCAGGAACTGTGGAGCTCAGTGAAGGAAATGATTGGTGTCTTTTGTGGCAGGGTAGGTTGAAGATGAGCAAAGATTCCATCTTTGGGAACACATTAAAAAAAAACGCACACACATAACAAGCTTTTCTAAATTGTGCAAATGGAAACTCTTCGTACAACGTATGTCATCCCCATAAGCCTGAACGTTCACTAGTCTGTATGCTCCATCCCACCTATTCCCTATCCTGCTCTCATTCTAGCACTGCACACACCTATCCCACAACTCCCCCCCCCCCCCCCCCCCCCCCCCCATGCCCCACACAGCCTCCCAACACTCCACCTAGCAGCCCTATTCTGTCCCCCCATGTCCTTGACCAATACCACAGGCAGCACAGCATCACCTCCACCCCTACCCTGCTATCCCTCACTTCCCACCCCACAGCTCCTCTTTACCTCTCACTCCAACAGATTTCTACTCACATTAGATGTGTTCATGGCCTAGTGTTGTTCTGTATTTCATGTGAATTACTTTGTCCTAAAGCTTAAATATTTAGCAGTCAATTCATTCTACCTACCTGCAACCTAAGGTCTCCTCAATGTGTTGAGTTGGAACGCATGCTGTGTATATCATTACTCTATCCTGACATTTCCCATGTTTGATTTTAATTTCTCTGTTCTTTGGAAAACACAACTGAGGCATCTGAGTTTTGCTTGTCACCATTGGACCAGTTCAGATACAACCTCACATGAAAAGCTTGAACAGCAATTGCTCAGTTACACAGCTTTGAGCTAATGAAAAAACAGATACATTTACAATACAGATGTAACACATGATATGAAGGTGCAATATAGTCCTCACTTCCGTAGTTGTTCCAAAAAGAAGTGATAAGATTGGTACAGCAAAGGCATGTGTGCTATATCTAAAACTACTTGCCTTTACCAACTGCTGACATTTTGATATCAATGCACGAACTACAATTTCACTAGAAGAATGAACATCCTGAATGTCAGCACGACACTACACACACCAAGTTCATAGAAAGAAAGGTAAGTGAGGAATTCGAATCACAAAGGTTTCTTTTTGGGGAGGGGGGGGGGGGGGGAGGGGGAGGAAGGTCCTACTTGACACAGACTTTGGCAGCTGACACTAACAAAAACCTGACAAGGCTACTTTTATAACATGACAATATCTAGCGCGAGTGTACATTTGTGTTTTCACTGCTTCTAGAGAAACTCTCAAGATGAACGATTCAGAGCAAATGATATCTTTACAGTGTCACAGGAGTGTTTTGGTCTAGCTACATAAAACAAATTACAGCACTTTGATGAAGAAAGAAATGAATGATATATTTTCAAAACAAGCTTGATGAGGAATGAACTTTTCATAAAATGTTGATGGCCACACACTGGAAAATTCAAAATCCTGCCAATCTCAGAAAAATTGAATCAAGGAGTGAGCTGTAACAGTAACTTCAGCATGTTTTAATTTGCCTGAAGCTGATAGTGACATTCTGCTATAATTACCTTTAAGCGTATGTTGTATGTTACAGACGGGCCATACTTGAGGCCGCACAGTTTAACTCTGTGATTATATTAACATTTAAGTAATTTATTTGATACTAAATATTTAGAGTGGTAATGTTAAGATCTACTCGTTAAAGAGCACTGCAAACATTCCAACATTCTGTAGTTAAAACTTTAACACTCCTTTTTTCCTGTTAGTATCAGCATTACCACCATTTCCTTTTTAGGGTTGTACATTACACTACCAACTGCTCTTTCATTTAATAGTATTTAAGCTCCTCAAAGGATTTCATCAACAACTCTTGGTCCCCTACCACTTCCCAATACTTAATAGATTCTGAATACCTACTGAGAAAATAAAAACAGATCAAGAATGGTAATATTGCTAACAATAACTTTGAGGATATAAAACCAATTAGATGAACAATAGTAAAAATTATACCTGAGGAAAAAAATTTTTTAGGTCATGAGTTTAGATTTCTCCATCAGGCACCATGACGAATAGACTGCCAAATATTGTCTTTGCAATAAATCCACATATATATCCCTCTTGTCTGAGAAAGCAACTCTGGCTAACTTAAAAATTGACCACAAATATAGCGTATGATCAATTCGTCCAGTAAACCATACAACTTATCTACAGTAGTAGCTAAATCATCTGCACTCTAGCTAGTGGAGTCCATTCATATATTACTTTATCATATCCATTAATAATACCTCTTTCTAAAGAAGGAAGCAATCTAGACATTAACAACACACCGAACTAAATCTCAAAGCAGGAAATTAATTTTTAACAAGTGACTGCTAACGTCACAACTCAAGAACATTTGACAATTTCTTAGTAGACAGCAAACATGTGATCATTGACTACTGGGATGCCAACATCACACTAACAATAAGCTGCAGAAATTTTGAAACATTAAATATTAGAGAGCAGCATCATATACTACAAGACACCAATCCATTGCAAATATGTTTCACAGCCAACAGTCAACTTCGTTTGGTCAAGAAGCAAAACCAACAGCCAATACCAAATTTTTCATCTGACAAACAGGACATGTAATCTCCTTGCTTACACACCACATTGCACAAAGAAATTAATGAAACAATGGTAAAAAATACAAGAAGCTATTTACCAAGGATTCTGGTTCAGCATATATTTCATTCTTCTCTTTTTTCACCCAACTAGCTCCCTTGCAGTCCATGATTGCCCTCCTAAGCCACTGAAAAACAAGAAAGCAAAAGTGATATGTTTACAGTGTCATTATTCAACATAGTGCACAGGTAGTATTTTCTGGCTGCAGCAAATGAGTCTATGCATATGAAAAATTTAAAAATGACTGAGGGACAAAGAACCTGACAAAATGAACTGATTGACAACTTGCTGGTTATGAGGACTCTGAAGCCTCAGTGTCATTAAAGGAAAACAAAACTAAATTTGAGAGAAAACAAAAACCCCCACACAATGGAAACAAATGACTTTCAGTTACTGCTGTTCCTTAGTAGCATTTGGTTGTGGTAATCAGTCTTATCCTGAATATGATAGCTGACTTATCTTTCTTTTTCCACATAAATTTCTAACTGTCATGTGAAGCAACTAAGACAAAGTGAATTTACCAGATAAATCTATTTACTGTAGACAATTTTACGTATGAAGAATAAAAGATTAAAATGAGTCTCGAGCTGTATCTAAGCCTGTCAATGTATCCTGCAAATTCCTTAATATATAGAATAATGTAAGAGGTTTATAATTATGTTCTTAACAACATATGCAAGAACAGAAAAGAATTATTTCTCAATCATATTGGCTGCATTTTCAATCAATCTATAAACCCATATTTGCTCATGGTATTCAGGAAAGCAGAACATGAAAATCCACCCATAGAGACAGAACTTGCTTGTTTTGAGTCAGTTTAGTATGTATTTTTAACAACTGTTTGCTTATACAGTCATCTATATTCAACGTTATCAACTCAATATAAAGCAATGCTGCAAACCTTACACAGTCACTAAAAAACACACACTGCTGACTGCACGTTGCATAGAAAAATAAATGATTCTTGACTGTCAAGATTTAACGATTAAATTCCTCTAACAAGACTTAGTGAATTTATTTTCTCTTAAGCGTCCCATGACGATGTTCTGTGGTTTTGGGATGCTATCGTCGGTGGCAATTACACATACCCATTAGGCCTTACAGAGTCAATTATATTTCCCATATCCTTCCATAGATTGAAACGTGCACATTACTACAAACAGCAATTGAACACTATTTACTAAACTACGGAGCACATAGGCACATTGAAAATCCATGGAAAACGCAACACAATAAATTCCCTCTACAGCATTCTCTTTCATACCAACATAACCAATCTCTGATACTCTGTATTAACGAGTCTGCGCTACAACCCGGGCTAACTACAGATCAGATTACAATAAACTCTTACTGTCCCTATTCCTTCCTCCACGAATATTGTTACCGAACTTCGCATGCACAACACAAGTAAATATAACAATATGAATGCAGCATGTGTGTGAACTTCATGAGGGCCTTTTTTCGTCCATGACAAAGTATTTCACATTAACCTTCACTTTCTCTAACCACCACAGCATATAGACACTTTTCCGGTAATTACAGACAACACATCAAAATTTCTGGCGGTTCTTTTGCTAAATCACGGGAAACATTTAGCAATTTTATCGGACAGAACTAAAACACCAAGCAGATTACATACCCACGCGTCGATCTGGTATTTTTCGTAATTGTCGAACAGCACAGGTACGTAATGTGCGCTAATATGTTTGTCTAAACACTAGTCACCTCCTGCTCGCAATGCGGAAACACAAGCTCACTAAAAATAAGTGTTTGGTTCTGATACAAATAATCTGAAGAAATAATTACTTACGAAATTCTAAAGCTATCTCAAACCATAACCACAAGCGCCAAAGATGATACAAGAATTAAATGTGGTACAAACTTATCGTTCAAATGTGCCCAATAAATGAAATTAAACTAATACAATAATTGTACGAACAGTTAATGTGGCATCATTACAAGGCATTGGCAAACTATGTCATTCGAGGCAATTAGCTGTAATGATAATAAAAATTAAGTATTGACTTAGTACCACACTCAATATGTGTCTTTCCGTGATTTCCTGTCTCCACCATCAAATCACTCACATATTACACAGAAAACGCAACACATTAACGTACGAACGCATGACACGAACTACTAAACTCTACAGTCATCTGCTGCTGTGGTCAAAGTCAATCAATGCGGAAGAAAGAACCTACCACGGAGGTTGTTCTAACATTGTTGGAATCAGAGCTGCATATCGGCTAGGAAAAAAATTACAGTCGTTTGTTGGTTAATTTGGGGGAGGGCACCAAACAGTGAGGTCATCGGTCCCGTTGCTGAAGAAAGTCGGCCGCGCCTTTTCAAAAGAACTGTCCTGGCATCTGCGTGAAGCGATTTAGGGAAGTCACTGAAAACCCAATCAGGAACCTGGACTCGGGTTTGAACCGTGTTCCTCCGGAATGCGAGTTCATTGTGCTATAACTGCGCCACCTCGCTGTTTCATGAAAGTCGTATGGGAAACTATGTGTTTTTTATTAATTTTTTCATAGTTGCAAGTATGGTTTCGAAATCTACAAATAATTCCACAGTATTTATGGATACTATGGTCACACAAATTAAAAAAAGAAAAACATTATTCACCCAATCGGCTAAATAACAAAGCTTCAACCAAAACAATATTGCGATAAATATATGCTGTTCTTACTAAATTTTAAAAATAATACTACTAACGAAAACAGAGACTCTCAAGGCTTGAAGTGTAATGTGGAATGTATGATATGTCAGCTTAATACTGTCTTAAGGAACCATCTACCAGATTTTAAACAAATTTAAGTAAAGCAATGCTTTATACAATTTTAGCATTCAAAGAACCCTCATCCCTATCTTCAGAGCATATCAACATGAACAAAAGTACATGTCTGAGAGTTTTCTTAAGTTATTAGTGCTGTACGTGAAATAGTTTGTGGTAAATCTTCGTTCATGATTTAAGCCCAGTGCACATGTGCCACTAATATAACACCCCAGATGATGGAATACTGGACTGACACCACAGTTAAATGAGTAAAGACACAGTTTTCAGTTACATGGCAAAAATTAAGCAACATTTATCTTCAACTCCATTCTACTTTGTGACTCCACTTACCAATCCCACCAGTGAATTGCGTCATTTGGCTGCGTCCTTTTGACTGAATTTCAAAGCACCATCCCTTGTGTGTGATGCGCATTCTGGAGTACCAAAAACGTTTAAAGACCTGTTGTTAGCAACATTATTACAGATCCTTAGCTGCAGGGAACGTTCTTTTTCTGTAAGTATAAGAACCATCACCAAAAATACAGAACTTTAGACATAAAAGTTGCTTAAATTATAGATGGCTGAGCCTGAAAATAATGGCAGTGAGATTTCTGGGGAAAATTTAAGAGTATATCGAAAGAATAGGCTAATGAGAAATTCGTTGCAATAGACAAAAAACTCAAAGCCACCATGATGGCAATTGAAGCTGCATGTGAGAATGTTTTGCTTGAACGAAAGTTTCCAAATCATACTGTACTCATTGGGGGAACTTTAGTAATTCAACAATCAACTGGAAAAACTACAGTTTTGTTAGTGATGGGTGTGGTAAGACACCCTGTGAGACATTACTAAATGGCTTCTCTGAAAACTACCTAGAACAGACAGTTAGGAACCTCTCTCATGATGAAAATATATTGTTTCTAATGGCAACAACAAACAGACCTGACCTCTTTGAGGATGTCCACATCAGTGAACATGGTATGGTTGTGACAGCAATAACTTTTTTTATTTATTATTATTTTTTAATTTATATGTTGTTCCAGTGAGCCATGTTGTGACACTATCACAGGACATGGAATCTGCCAATTTTATAAGCTTTTGGCCAGAATTTATGGTAACACACAAAACAAAACAAAAACAGAAAACAGTAACTTAGGTCCCACTACAAAAAATACATTTTAGAGACAGACAGAGATTACAAAACAAAAACAGTAAACAGTAACTTAAGTCCCACTACAAAAAATACATTTTAGAGACAGATAAAGATTACAAAATAATAAGTGTTACAGAGAAATAGATATTACAAAATATATGTTTGCAATAAAAATATTTGGTATTACAAATACAAATTTGGGCATACATTTGCAATTTACAATACAAGAAATGTTAAACACTGTAGTTCAATGACTCTTCTATTGTATAAAATGATCCTTGCAATAGGAACTGCCTTAAGGTTTTTTGAACAAGAGATCATCATCTACCAAACACTTAATTCTTGAAGGGAGGGCATTAAAAATCTTACAGCAACTGAAATGGACTCCTTTCTGCACCATACTTAGATTTAGCTGTTCATAGTGGATATCATGTTTCCTTCTAGTATTGTGTCTGTGATATGCAATATTCAGCTTAACAGAGTACAAAGAATAACTAAAACAAGCATATATATATATATATATATATATATATATATATATATATATATATATATATATATATATATACGTGTATATCTCATTGAGGAACTGAAAGTTTAAGCACAGGGCAGGAGCATGTAGAGGAACGTTGGCCCAAGTTTAAAAGAATAGCTGAGCATGCACTGAATAGATATGTACCCAATAGAAGAGTTCATAATAGTAGGCACTGTCTACAGTATACAGTTACTGTAAAGAAACTGCTAAACAAACAGAGACTACCATGTAATAGATGTAAAACAAAGCATAGAGCTGCAGCTAGAGAATTGCTGAATAAAACGCATTTGTCTGTCAAGAGATCAATTTGTGAGGCTTTCAATGGCTGCCGTAGCAGTGTTCTGTCAGCTGCCCACGTCGAATATCGATGCTGTGACTCTGAAGTGGAGCTGTGAAGGAATAAACATAGCTGAACCCAGACCAGGCAGACCTCACGTACTGATGGACGGGAATTACCGGGCATTGTTGACAAATAATATTTCACAAAACCCAAAGCAATTCTGGTGGTACGTAAAGGCTGTTAGTGGCACAAAAGTTAGTGTCCAGTCCCTAGCGAATGAAACAGGAACTGAAACAGAGAGTAGCAAAGCAAATTCTGAAATGCTTAACTTTGTTTTCAGATTTTCCATTGCAAAGAAAAACCCAGGAGAAATCCCCCAATTTACTCCTCATAGCACTGGAAAGACGAGGGAAATAAGTACTATTGTCAGTGGTGCTGATAAACAACTGAAATAGTTATACTTGAATAAAGCCCGAGGGCCCAATGGGATCCCTGCCAGATTCTATACCGAATTTACAGCTGAGTTAGCCCCACTTCTAACTAAAATCTGTTGCAGATGCCTCAAACAAAACATGGTGCTTAGTAGTTGGAATAAAGCACAGGATACATCCATCTATAAGAGGGTGGTAGAAGTGAACCACAAAATTACAGTCTCCAGTATCCTTGAGACTGTAGAATCTTAGAACATATTCTGAGCCCAAACAGGATGAGGTATCTCGAACAGAATTACCTCCTCCATGCCAGCCAGCAACGATTCCGAAAATACCAGTCATGTGAAACCCAACTCATTCTTTTCTCACATGACATACTAAAATCTTTGGATCAAGGCAGTCAGGTAGATGCAGTATTTATTGATTTTCGAAAAGCATCTGACTCAGTACCACACCTGTGCTTGCTATCAAAAGTACGTTTGTATGGGGTATTAATTGAATTTTGCAACTGGATTGAGGAATTTTTGGTAGGGAGCGTGCAGCACGTTATTTGGATTGAGAGTCGTCGTTACGTGTAGTAATACACATGTGCCCCAGGGAAGTGTGTTAGGATCTTGCTGTTCATAGCGTATATTAATGACCTTGCAGACAATATTAACAGTAACTTCAGACTTTTTGCAGATGGTGCAGTTATCCATAATGAAGTACTGCCTGAAAGAAGCTGTGTAAATTTTCAGTAAGATCGTCATAAGATTTCAAAGGCATGTAATAACTGACGACTTGCTTTAAATGATCAGAAACATAAAACTGTGCACTTCAACATGAAAAAGCGTAATATCCTATGACTATAATACCAATGAGTCACAGTTAGAATAGGCAAACCATAAAAATACCTGGGTGTAACACTTTGTAGCGAAATGAGATGGCTTAGTCGTTGGGAAACCAGAGGGTAGACTACAGTTTATTGGTAGAATACTGGGGAAGTCCAATCAGTCTACAAAGGAAATTGCTTACAAATCAGTCATGTGATTGGTTCCAGCATATTGGCAAGTGTGTGGGACACATACCAGATAGGACTAACAGGGGATATTGAAAGTACACAGAAAACAGCAGCACAAATGGTCACAGGTTTGTCTGATCTTTGTGAGAGTTTCACAGAAATAATGAAGAAGGTGAACTGCACAATTTGAAGATATACATAAACTATCCTGAGAAAGGCTACTAACAAAGTGTCATAAACCGACTTTGAATGATGACTCTGTGAATATATTACAACCCCTTATGCATAGCTCACATAGGTACACTGAGGGCAAGATTACAATAATTACAGCACATGCAGAGGCGTTCAAACAGTCATGCTTCCCATGTTCCATGGGAATGAAATGGGAAGAAACACTAATAACTGGTATTTGGACATACCCTGTGCCATTTACTTCAGGCTGCCTTACAGAGCATAGATGTAGATGTAGGTAAACAGGAACTGTCTACAATTGTCATTTAGTTGTGCCAAAAGCTAAAATAAGAATTAATCACTATGTCTAAATCAATGAACATAACAAATTGTTAAAATCTTAGAAGACTGGCGTGTGTACAAATTTTCTGAAAATGTTTGGCACTACATGAAAAAAAATTATACTTCAGAAACCCATTATTTTATTTTCTGTGTGTTTACAAAAGCTGCTCACAGAAATTGACAATGGCTGGGAGAATGATGTATTCACCACATGCCCCTCCATTTCCGCATCTGACGATGCCTAAGGACAGAGGATGACACGGCAGCCAGTCAGTACTATTGAACCTTCAAGGCCTGTTTGGATGGTGTTTGTTTGTTCTTTGAGTTAGAAAAACAATCTGCATTTTCTTTAAAATATGGTGTGATAATTTGCGAAAGTTGGGTAGAAATACTGTTGTTACTCTGCTTAGCCGGTGTGACAGCAAGAAGATATGAAATGTGGTATCATTCTGTAGGTTGGGTACAAGATGAGTACGCAGCAATTCTTACAACATGATCTGTGTGTTTTTAGTTAAATTATTTCAATAGAAGCATATATCAATTTCCTACTTTCGAAGCTGTTCATAGGCAAAGTTTTTGAGATAGCAGATATGAGCACAAATGGTTAATATATGTGGTGGAAATGTATCGTACCCATGCTATCTGGTACATGGGTAGGTTCTGGTTGTGTGTAAGCATGTGTAATTGAGTAATTAGTGGAAGGCGATTTGTAGTTTCACTGCAGTTCATTGAATTCTACAAATGTTGAAAATCAATGCAGTATTGGAAAATGTATTCAGATCATAGTACTGGCGACATACATTTGAGCATCTATCCAGTGAATTTCAGAAAGGAAGTAACAAAGGTTACTGATGGCAATATACTTTCAACTTGACTCTAGCTTTTAATACAGCAACATGGATATTCAATGTTCGATTATATTATAGTGCACTTAAACAAAGCATAGCTCCAAAATTTATTATAGAGTAACATTAACGTTTTGTCATTTTTAACTGTGTAAGTAGGCTGTTTATGTTTTCTCTATGTAAGTAGGCTGTTTATGTTTTCTTTATGTAAGTTTCTATGTAAGAAGGCTGTTTATGTTTTCTCTATGTAAGTAGGCTGTTTAGATTTTTATATTGGTAATGCCACGTAGCGCTCTGTATGAAAATCACTGGCTGTGCTGTGTGCAGCCTGTGGCTAGTTTGCATTGTTGTCTGCCATTGTATTGTTGGGCAGCGGCAGCTGGATGTGAACAGCGGATAGCGTTGCGCAGTTGGAGGTGAGCCGCCAGCAGTGGTGGATGTAGGGAGAGAGATGGCGGAATTTTGTAATTTGTCATGAACTGCTACATATATGATGATATTAAGGTAAATACAGTGTTTGTTCTCTATTAAAATCTTTCATTTGCTAACTATCTCTATCAGTAGTTAGTGCCTTCAGTAGTTTGAATCTTTTATTTAGCTGGCAGTAGTGGCGCTCGCTGTATTGCAGTAGTTCCAGTAACGAAGATTTTTGTGAGGTAAGTGATTTGTGAAACGTATAGGTTAAAGTTAGTCAGGGCCATTGTTTTGTAGGGATTATTGAAAGTCAGATTGCGTTGCGCTAAAAACATTGTGTGTCAGGTTAAGCACAGTCTTGTATAAGTTGTTCTAAGGGGACGTTTCATATGTCGACCCTCAGCCGAGGATACCTCACTGGAATCTTCTGATTTTTTCTTGTAGTTTGTGTATTTAGTGTAGCTTTTGTTTATTGCTAGCGCGTAATGGTAGAGAGAATCTCCTTTGTAGTTGTAGCCTTTCATTGTTGTACAGTAAAACAGTTGTGGCATGCATATAGATTTGCACCAAGTATTTCGCAGCTACGCTTGCAATTAACTAGATATTATTTTCAGTGCTATGTTAATGTGTTCTCCTATTTTTGCACTTCAAATTGTGCTTTTCTGTGTTATCGTGTGAAATATTGTGACAATTATGGCGTGTGAAAAACGTAACACTAGGCTCCAAACTAAACTGAGAAATAATAGTGACGACGAGCGTAGCTTATCAGCGCCGCAGAGTAATGAATTTACTAATGTTCAAAGTAGTAATTTGGTAACTGTGCACAGGGAAATGGAGCGGGCGTCAAATAATGGTGTAGACAGTGAAACAGGTAGTGAACAGGGAAGCATTATCGATCGATCGGTCGGCAACAGCTCGCCTCAGGAATCGGGAATGACAGAACACAATATTGGAAATACTGTAGACTCAGGTTTTGGGTTCTCACCGTTTTTTCAAATAAGTCAAGACACATTTTCAGCTTGTCAAAATGTGAATGTTGCCGGTGCAAATTCACTGCCGAAAAGCACTGAGGAACATGTTTCAGACACCAATGCATTGTTATTACAATTAATACAACAAAAAGTTAGACACAATGGAACAAAATCTTAAAAAGTTAGACACAGTGGAACAAAATCTTAAAAAGTTAGACACAGTGGAACAAAATCTTAAAAAGTTAGACACAATGGAACAAAATCTTCAAAAGTTAGACACCACACTTGAACAAACACGTGAAGATTTAACTACTGAATTACATAACATTGAATCGAAATGTCAAAAGGTCTGTAATGACGTAAAAACACAAATTTGTGAGCATTTTCAACCTATTTTTTCGCGGCATGAAAATGCATTATAGAATCACGAAGCAGCCATAAAAGAACTGGAAACCATTGTTCATGAAAATCACGAGACCTTGTGGGCTAAAATTGACTCAGTTGCATCTACCGATTCGGTTACGCAACTTGCAAAAACTCAGGAAAACTTAAAGGACACAGTAGATTCGATTTCAACACAAATGGACACTCTGAAACTTGGTTCAGAAAAACACACTGAGGAAATGTGTTCCCTATCGGAGAAAGTAGCCGAACTTTCGGATCAGGTCACTAACTTATCTACAAAGGTAGATGAAGATCTGAATGACACAAGACCCGTAGCCTTCACTGACACAGAAGAGTATGAACAAATAAGAAAATTCAAACAAAATCAAAATCAAATCAATACACAGTATAAAAGAGAAATCCGGGAAGTACAAGATCAGTTGACGCAGGTGATACAAGAATTACGTATTTCAGAGGACACTCGCGCCCCAATATGGGAAGAGGGACATAGAAATACGGAAAAGCCACAAAATAATAACACAGGGCATTTCGGTAATTATGAAAGAAATTGGCAAGGTATACCGAATTTTGAGATGGAACCGCCGACACGACGTAACAATGACCGATATGCTACTCGCCGACACGATGATTTTGATTATAAGCTGTTCATTACTACACGTAAATTCAAAACGTTTAAGAATTCTGCCAACGACATTCATCCACAAGCGTGGCTCCATCAATTCTCTCATTGTTTCCCTCCCAACTCGTCATTGGAGCACAGGTTAGAATTTATGTGTGGCTACTTAGAGAATGAACCAGCTGTAAGAATGCGATCGGTCATTCACGATTGCCACAGTGAAGGAGAATTTTACCATGCCTTCCTCTCAGCATATTGGTCTCAACCCACACAAGACCGAGTAAAACATAGCATCATGATGATGAAACACTTTGAACAATCTGAATTTTCCAGTCTTGTCAAATATTTTGAAGACATGTTGCACAAGAATCAGTACCTGTCAAACCCATACAGCCCCTCAGAACTCATCTGCATTTGCTTAATCAAATTACCAGAACATTTACGGCAAATTACTTTGGCAGGACGTTGCAAAGACGACATTGAAGCTTTTCAGGGACTGTTACAAGAATTAGAAATTGACACATGAGTCGCGGGATGCGAAAACAGGAAAACAATCACTACAGGTCACATCCGTCACAATTCCGTGACGACAGAAACGATAACTGGACACGACAAGGCTATTCTCATAACGTAAATCGTGACCAAAACAGACACCACCCGTATGACAACCGTTGGCAGAGTGGTAATAATTACAGGGAGAGATCGCATTTCCGTAGTAATGAATATGACAGAGATAACCATAGAAACAGACAATATGGTAATCAGAACTATTATTATCAAGGGAGACAGATTAATTTCAGACGCAACAGTTCAGCGCGCAGTTACGATTCAGGGAGAAATTCTCCACCACATGACCGACAAATAAGAAACTATGTAAACTACCGACAAGACGACAGACGATGTGATCGTAACGATAGACGTGAATTTCATCAGAACTGGCGGGATTTAAACAGGGCAGGGCCCAGGTCTCCAAACCCCAATAACGGCGCGCGCCAACAAAGAGGTAGCAGACAATGACTCACACCGCAGGCAGCCGGGTGCGCCGGCTGGCTCAGGGAAAAATAACATTGACGCTAACCTTGAGAAAAACTCCGGTATTCTTTACGGACGAATACCACATGATGATTGCGTTGAAGTTGAAACTCTGCGTACTAGGAAGAGTAAAGGTTTACACCACATTTCTCATGTAAAACCATTTATTGACAGATAATCTGCTTTTTAACTTAGTCTTTGCAATTTTCACTTCACGCTACTTGTACAATTTGTCACACTGAGAAACTGTTAACATGCAACAATGTTTGAAGTTAAATATCCAGTCAAGAACCAAGAGAAATTATTTAAACAGAAATTACGAATGCATTGTTATTGCGAACAGACGACACAGTGTAATTGTGTGTGTACATTCTTGCTTGTTAGTTGCACGATTAGAACATTTACCAGTACTGCTAATGAGATTTTAATGCAACATTTTGGTTTACTTGAAAATACATTTGGGATTTAAAGTACTTTCTGTGAGATTAAAGATGACTTAGTATTTGGTTTCTTTGACAGCTACACGGTTATATTACGACACTACTAATGTGTGACACAATTTACATTGTTGCTTTTGCGGTGTTTCTGTTTTATATCTGCACAGTTTTTCTGTATTATTCTGGAAAGTAAAACATGTTTTAGTAGTAACTTTTATGGTATAGCTACAAGGAGACAGCCTTTTCTGTAGCACAACAATACGTTACAGCACAGTACTTTCTCATCACGGCAATAAGCATAATAAGTATGATATCTATACGCAAGGCATTTCACTTTGTTTATCATGAGGTCAGTACATTGGCTTCTGCAGAACTTAGCTTTTGGAGGACGATAACTACGACACTTCCACAGAGATTATCTTACAGCAAGACGCATATTTAGCGCTACAGGACACGTATTTGAGTGATTAATTTTGTACTTAAAACATTTATTTTTAAAGATTTTTGAATTACAAAGAAAGTTTTTCGTGATACATTTCATTCCATTGCTGTAATCTGTAACACCTGAGGGTATAATTACAATAATCCTCAGGGGGGTACACGCCTACTTTGTGTATCATGTGTTTGGCAAGCACAAGGAGCCCTAGCTAATATGGTATTTGCTTATACAACTTTACACATCAGTACCATATTTCTCTAACACATAAATTACACAGCTATCTGATCATTTAACTGAGAGAGACAAACCTTTTTACTACGTCAGTGACAGATGTTTACGCAATTACACAGTTGGATAACTTCACACTTATGAAATTGTATTTTGTCTGTACTGTGTGAACTCTTCATATTTTTTCGGAACCATTGTGATACTATGAGAGCGTTGAATGATATATTTGGTAAGTACGTTTGAGGCAGATGACACTTTTGACATGAGCAGAGAATTTTTTTAGATTTTGAAATTATTGGAGGAAGCTTCGACGTTTTTGAGATTTGACTGAGGTGTTATGATGTTATTTTTATGACAACGATGTGTATTATGCTGTTGAGGTATGTTTATGTCAATAAGATGATGCTACCATATATGAGGAATGTGATTACGTGTTTATATGTATATGAATAATGAAAGAAGTTAGGGACTCTTGACTTGTGAAAAAGGATGTTGGAAACCGAGAATCGTACTTTAAGAGTTATGAAATGTGTGTAAATGCGTGAATGTATCACAATGCCGGCGAAAATTTTTTGGACACTGTTATATTCATAAGATTTTGTTTCTACAGATTTGTAACGCAAACTCTTGACCTGTGAAGACTGTCACTGTAGCGGTAAATATTTCCGTAAGAAAGTTAAGTGACCACCTGCACGTGCGTCGTCGGGACACAGCTGTGTCAGACACCTGGAGAACAATCCATTAGGGTGTGCCTTTCCGGAAGCACAGGTAGAAAAAAAAGGAGGCCTATACCCCCGCGAATGACATTCCTTTGTAGAAAGCATCGCAAAAACGACGTGATCGAACCTGAAAACATATGATTACTCGTACTTTGTGCTAATTACTGAAATGCTTATGAACTGATGGGAAATATTCGTACATCTGCACACCTGATTATGACAAGTGTCTTTCTACAAGAGTTGAGAGCTACTAACTTATGAAATGAAATGTCGCATGACTACTGAATGATATTTTTATGCTTTGCTTTTCGTAGTTGCTTATTTCATTTGATATCTGGTTTCCAGCTGTGTTGCAGCATTGCTTTTATAAAATAAAATGCATTTGCTAATGTGAACACTTTCTATCAACAGATCTATTAAATAATTATTTTATGATCCACATTCTTTAAAAAAAAGGAGCACTTGGAAAGGAAAGAACAATAAGAAGGAACTAGTAACAGTAACACATAATTTTCTTTTCAAGTGCATGGTAATATTTTTTTTACAATAAGTTGTTGTGGTGCACCACTTTAATTACATAGACATTAAGATGTGAATATACATTTCCCTTATTTGCATTGTTGTTTTTACTGTAATATTTTTTCTGCTTGAGCTTTGTCATGTTTAGAAAATAAGTTGCTGCTGCTGTTTGCCAGGCATAGTGCTACTAAATTTCACTTTGTATTACTCTGTTGAGCTAGTTTTACTATTGATTTATTTTTATTGTTGCTGCACATTGGCTCATATTATTTGTAATGTTGCATTGCTTGGTTATTTAGATTTACTGTAGGTTGCTTTGCGATTTTCCATTTTTTTGTCATTGCTGTTTGTGATAATTTGTTATGTGATGCTGCATTGCCTCGTCCCTTAGTTTAGCATCTGAGCTCAGTAGATTTAAGTTAGCTTAAGAGGGGGTAGACTATATAAGAGAATGAGTTGCGATGAATTGGAAGAAATACATTGAGAAGTTATACGAAAATAAGTACAGAAAACACGTTTAGGTAGGATTTTATTGGAAATAAATGATGAGGTAAGCAATGTGTGAACATATAAATACAGAAAGCATGCTTAGATAGAATTTTTTTGGTGGAAACAAAGGATGAAATACGAGGAAAGATATATGGAATGAAATTTTGGGGTGGACTGCAGTACCAAATGTTACACTGAAAACGAACCCTGTACTTTCCTTTTGTGTTAACCCACTATGTGTTTGTGTACCCTTGTGTGGTTGTTTTCTTCCTGTCTCTGTGTAGTTTCATAGAATTTTTTCTTCTTCTAATACTAAGCTACATTCACTATGATGAGGAATACTGTTATCCTCAAATATAATTGGCATTAATAATATGTAATTTATCTTGCTTAGACATTATTTATTCTGTTTTGTTTTAATGCTCATGTGTAAAGTTGATGTTTCAAAAATTATTCTGATCGTTTATGTATTTACTTATGTCATAATTCCTGTAACACTGATGTATATGTTTATTTCTATTCTTTTGTAAAGCCCCTATTACTACAAATATTATCTGTATTGTTATGTTTTTAATGATGTATTTTGTATCTTTGTAATTGTATTCTTATGTTATATAATTGTAATTGACACCAGTTCATCATATTATTAACTTGTAAGCATACATTTCACTGCACACTTTTCTGTTGGTCATACTATATGGACACTTTGTGAGAAGTTGGGACTGTTAGTGTTTGCACGTGTGTTACTAATTCAGCAAGGGACTGGATAACAGCATTGCTGGTTCTAAGGACAATTCCAAAAACTTTGTGAGTGCACAAGTGGTGGTTATGACTTGCTCTATTATCCGCAAGACTCTTCAATGGTGATTGTGCATCTGCACATTTGCAACAGATGGCTGCTGGCCATCTCTACAAGGACTACAGTGGGTCTGCATCTTTGATGGCCCACCAAAACCATTGTCTCTACAAGGACTACAGTGTGTCTACATCTCTGGTGGCCCACCAATACCACAATCTCTACCAGGACTACAGTGGGTCTGCTCTGTGATGACCTACCTACCAATATTCGTCAGAACTTCGAATGACTCTGCTGTGGGTTTGCTCTGTTGTGGCCCATTACCCGTCAGCATGTCAAGAGTCAGCACTTTCTGTTGGAAGGACAACACTACTTCTTCAAGACTGCATGGACATCCACTACTTCCGTGTGCATTGTCTTTTATTGCTCAGACTTTGATAAAAGAAACAGCTGTTTTACTGTGGTGAATGATCAGGACTGTCTTTATTGACTGTGAGAAAATTTTAGCTGTTGACCAACATTGTATTATTAAGTGTGTGCATTTGATATCTTTGTGATTGTAATTATGAAAAATTTTTTCAAATCTGTATTGGCTAGTGCCCAACACCATTTGTAAAATTTTTTGTGGGGAGCATGGGGGCTATGTAAGTAGGCTGTTTATGTTTTCTCTATGTAAGTAGGCTGTTTATGTTTTCTTTATGTAAGTTTCTATGTAAGTAGGCTGTTTATGTTTTCTCTATGTAAGTAGGCTGTTTAGATTTTTATATTGGTAATGCCACGTAGCGCTCTGTATGAAAATCACTGGCTGTGCTGTGTGCAGCCTGTGGCTAGTTTGCATTGTTGTCTGCCATTGTATTGTTGGGCAGCGGCAGCTGGATGTGAACAGCGGATAGCGTTGCGCAGTTGGAGGTGAGCCGCCAGCAGTGGTGGATGTAGGGAGAGAGATGGCGGAATTTTGTAATTTGTCATGAACTGCTACATATATGATGATATTAAGGTAAATACAGGTAAATCTTTCATTTGCTAACTATCTCTATCAGTAGTTAGTGCCTTCAGTAGTTTGAATCTTTTATTTAGCTGGCAGTAGTGGCGCTCGCTGTATTGCAGTAGTTCCAGTAACGAAGATTTTTGTGAGGTAAGTGATTTGTGAAACGTATAGGTTAAAGTTAGTCAGGGCCATTGTTTTGTAGGGATTATTGAAAGTCAGATTGCTTTGCGCTAAAAACATTGTGTGTCAGGTTAAGCACAGTCTTGTATAAGTTGTTCTAAGGGGACGGTTCAACTGACATTGGGTGCAAGGATGAAAAAATATTAGCTTTCAAATGTATCTTCTGGTCATAGTAATCAGCATCCAACAGAACATGCCAGACTCCAAAAATTTGTGTTTGGGGACATGATATAAATATTGGGGAGATGACAGGTAAACGCCACATGTGAAATATCGAAGTGTTATTTGCAGTTTTACTCGAACTTATAATGCATCTTTAATATGAGTATCTGATTTTTAAATAGTGTCCAATATGTAGCTCTACAACTATGTAACATTTGTTCTTGTTATTCGAAATTGGTTCACAGATAGAAATTTTATTATGATTGCTACGTCTGTAAACATCATCCACAATCTCATGTAAGTACCCCAAAATGTATTTTTGAGGATGCTGTAGAGGCACTATAACGCTGACATGCCAGTATCTACCACCTGCAGTTTCAGGCAAACTGGGTTTGCATCCAAAATTTGTGTTCCTCATCTTTAAATGGAGCTTGATACATGATTCAAGAAGTACTCTAAATTTGTTTTTGTAATTCAGAAATGATTTATAAAACAATTTTCAGGTTTCAATGGTAATTCTTTTAAAGGTGAATGTGTGATTTCCATTTTATTCCTGCCTGAAATCCGTTTTGGTATCCTTTGCATTTTCTTTCATGTGTAATTAATTATTCGAATGCCACGCTCTGTACTACTACATAATACCTGCCTAAATAATTTCAGTTGACACTGATGCTATATAGGAAACTGTGTAACTATGCAGAAATTGTAGCACCCCGATTACTGTGGCATCACTCAAGTGAAGCCACTTTTAACTATGTCATAAAAGACAAAGTCGTTTTAACAATTTGGCACTACTTTCCTTCACCCACACTAATTAGCGTCAGAAGTAGATCGAGCAATTGCCATTATGATTTCAGTGATTCTGAAGCTAGTATGCAGTATTGGTAGCTTTGATATTTATACCAGTAAATTAGGATAATATACAGATTCAGTTTTACACCATACCAAAGATCTCTACAAAAAGTGTCGGTTTTAGTACTGTTTGTTGTGTGACAGCCACAGGAAGTGGTGTGTCTGCCAGTCCAACTGGCACTTATAAAGGCTGACTTCTAAACATTGTGTTGCAACTGTATAGTGGCAAATAAGTTATATTATAGCCTACTTAAAGAAAGTACTAGTTAATTTTATGTGCATTTAGAAAAATATCCTACATATTCTTTGAAATGCAGAGAGATAGTTGTGAAAGTTTGATAACAATAATAATGTTACTGTACTTAAGCAAAAAAAGAAAAAGAGACGTGGAGCATGATTTCATTAATGGTGAGTACCAAGTAACTTTGACAACATCATGGGTGCTTTTATTCCAAACAGCATGTGCCCTGACTGTGACTATATGGTGTGTATTTTAACAGCAATATAACTTTCTACATTTGGGGTTGCTAGCAATGAAACGTTTGGCCACTGCAGTTGTGGGCATGTCAATGTTAATTGACATGCCCACATGATGTTCCATTATATGATGCACTCTTAAGATTTCTGTCTGAGTAAGAAAGTATTATTGTATAATTAATGGAAAGTGATTTGTAGTTGCACATTAGCGCACTCATTTCTACAAATGGTGAAACTAAATACATAACTGGCAGTATATTCGGATTTTAGGTTTGGCAGCTTCAATCCTCTCAATCCTTCCCACTCCAATGGCCAGTGACGCTCGATATTCCAAATATTGCTTTTCATAGCTCTTGCATGCGCCATTCTCGAACCTGATTGCTTCCAATTGAGGGAAGTCTGTGTCAACTCAGTGTCGAACTATAGCCATAATGTTGAGAGAAAAGTTGTAATTACCATGTTCAAATAGGTGTGAAATGGCTAGTTCTTCATATATATTCCTTTCTGAGGTAGAGATTGCAGAGCTTTTACAGATATCTTAAAGTGAAAACTAGAACAACAACGATTTCCATGACAATGGTCTATATAGTGACAATGATTCATCTGTGAACAATTCGAGTAAAATGATAGTGGAAACACACCACCCTGAAGAGATTCAAAAAATATCACACAATGAATAGTTTTGGATTGTAATGCTTATGTAAATATGTTTGCAAAAAAGTACACTTCTTGTTTTAATGTATATCCTAATTGTTGGTCAGTGACCTTATTGTTTCCAAAAAGAGTGAAATTCTCTGTGGCACACTCACCACCAAGTGATGGCGATTTAAATATGAGTGTACACAGTTGCCCTATGTCTCCATTACAGAGTACAAAGCGTTAGACACTGACCTAGTGGATTTGAGGAAGGAAGTAAGGAAGTTTCTGGTGACAGTATAACTTAAGAGGGTGGTGGTGGTGGTGGTGGTTAGTGTTTAATGTCTCGTCGACAACGAGGTCATTAGAAACGGAGCGCAAGCTCGGGTTAGGGAAGGATTATGAAGGAGGTCGGCCGTGCCCTTTCAAAGGAACCATCCCGGCATTTGTCTGAAACGATTTAGGGAAATCACGGAAAACCTAAATCAGGATGGCTGGAGACGAGATTGAACCGTCGTCCTCCCAAATGCGAGTCCAGTGTGCTAACCACTGCGCCACCTCACTCGGTTATAACTTCAGATAAAGTATACTTTTTAATAAAGGAAATGAACGATATTAGAGAGAATAAGTGTAGGTTTTGACAATGCAAATGAATTGTATTAGAGTGTCTTTAAGTGCACCTGCACAAAGCATAATTCCAACTTCATTATAGAGTAACTTTAATATTTGCTCTTATTTAACTGCTGTGGGGTGCAGGAGTGACTTGCAACCAATGTGATGCGACAGCAAGTTCCATGTGACTTTTCAATGTAAATACGTACATTAATACAGTAGAAGAAGAATGGGTAGCTTTGAGGGATGAAGTAGTGAAGGCAGCAGAGGATCAAGTAGGTAAAAAGACGAGGGCTAGTAGAAATCCTTGGGTAACAGAAGAAATATTGAATTTAATTGATGAAAGGAGAAAATATAAAAATGCAGTAAGTGAAACAGGCAAAAAGGAATACAAACGTCTCAAAAATGAGATCGACAGGAAGTGCAAAATGGCTAAGCAGGGATGGCTAGAGGACAAATGTAAGGATGTAGAGGCCTATCTCACTAGGGGTAAGATAGATACCGCCTACAGGAAAATTAAAGAGACCTTTGGAGATAAGAGAACGACTTGTATGAATATCAAGAGCTCAGATGGAAACCCAGTTCTAAGCAAAGAAGGGAAAGCAGAAAGGTGGAAGGAGTATATAGAGGGTACATACAAGGGCGATGTACTTGAGGACAATATTATGGAAATGGAAGAGGATTTAGATGAAGATGAAATGGGAGATATGATACTGCGTGAAGAGTTTGACAGAGCACTGAAAGACCTGAGTCGAAACAAGGCCCCCGGAGTAGACAATATTCCATTGGAACTACTGACGGCCGTGGGAGAGCCAGTCCTGACAAAACTCTACCATCTGGTGAGCAAGATGTATGAAAAAGGCGAAATACCCTCAGACTTCAAGAAGAATATAATAATTCCAATCCCAAAGAAAGCAGGTGTTGACAGATGTGAAAATTACCGAACTATCAGCTTAATAAGTCACAGCTGCAAAATACTAACACGAATTCTTTACAGACGAATGGAAAAACTAGTAGAAGCCAACCTCGGGGAAGATCAGTTTGGATTCCGTAGAAACACTGGAACACGTGAGGCAATACTGACCTTACGACTTATCTTAGAAGAAAGATTAAGGAAAGGCAAACCTACGTTTCCAGCATTTGTAGACTTAGAGAAAGCTTTTGACAATGTTGACTGGAATACTCTCTTTCAAATTCTAAAGGTGGCAGGGGTAAAATACAGGGAGCGAAAGGCTATTTACAATTTGTACAGAAACCAGATAGCAGTTATAAGAGTCGAGGGACATGAAAGGGAAGCAGTTGTTGGGAAGGGAGTAAGACAGGGTTGTAGCCTCTCCCCGATGATGTTCAATCTGTATATTGAGCAAGCAGTAAAGGAAACAAAAGAAAAATTCGGAGTAGGTATTAAAATTCATGGAGAAGAAATAAAAACTTTGAGGTTCGCCGATGACATTGTAATTCTGTCAGAGACAGCAAAGGACTTGGAAGAGCAGTTGAAGGGAATGGACAGTGTCTTGAAAGGAGGATATAAGATGAACATCAACAAAAGCAAAACAAGGATAATGGAATGTAGTCTAATTAAGTCGGGTGATGCTGAGGGAATTAGATTAGGAAATGAGGCACTTAAAGTAGTAAAGGAGTTTTGCTATTTGGGGAGCAAAATAACTGATGATGGTCGAAGTAGAGAGGATATAAAATGTAGGCTGGCAATGGCAAGGAAAGCGTTTCTGAAGAAGAGAAATTTGTTAACATCCAGTATTGATTTAAGTGTCAGGAAGTCATTTCTGAAAGTATTCGTATGGAGTGTAGCCATGTATGGAAGTGAAACATGGACGATAAATAGTTTGGACAAGAAGAGAATAGAAGCTTTCGAAATGTGGTGCTACAGAAGAATGCTGAAGATTAGATGGGTAGATCACATAACTAATGAGGAAGTATTGAATAGGATTGGGGAGAAGAGAAGTTTGTGGCACAACTTGACCAGAAGAAGGGATCGGTTGGTAGGACATGTTCTGAGGCATCAAGGGATCACCAATTTAGTATTGGAGGGCAGCGTGGAGGGTAAAAATCGTAGAGGGAGACCAAGAGATGAATACACTAAGCAGATTCAGAAGGATGTAGGTTGCAATAGGTACTGGGAGATGAAGAAGCTTGCACAGGATAGAGTAGCATGGAGAGCTGCATCAAACCAGTCTCAGGACTGAAGACCACAACAACAACAACAACTTGTAACTATTATTAACAAAAGGTTTAATGAAGTAATTGTATTTTGAATGCTATTAATCGCTTCCTGAAGCGAAACACGAAACCAGTCACAGTTTTCTCCAGGAAGAAAAGCAGTCTGTAAACTTTTGAAGAGGACATGGCTCAAAAGACGTTAATGTTAGGTGAACCACGAAATTCTTCTATAATGTCGTTTGGATGATTCACCTTTCGAGACACACAAAATGTGGCTTCATCACTGAAAACCAACACTGTCAAAAACTGTCTTCCACTTGTAGTCGCTTGAAGTCGTCGCCTGTAGGTGGTATGGTTTTAAGCCTGTATTACATGATGTACCTAATATGTAGTACTAAGCCCATGCAGCAGAGCCCCAAGCGTACATGTTTGGAACTGCACATTGGTTAACGTCACTTAATTACATGATGCAGACAGATTAGTCCTAGTGTAAGTCCAGGCACTCACACTAGATGGTAATTATGTGCAAATCTTGAGGTGGGCTGTCTGATTTCTTGTAAAGGTGTTCATTCAAATTAAAAATGTCTGAGAACTCGAAGTTTCTATTTATTAAGTAATTGTTTGCATTTCTTTTTATTATTATTTATTAAGTCATTGTTGTTCACTTATGTAACTATCATGGAACTATATTATTTCTGTTCTGAATTATGGGCTTAACTGTTTGTTTTAAGTTATGACATATGGCATCATAAGAATACGTTTGTCTGAACTGCACTGTTACAGCATTATGCACATGGAGGATGCAGTTGTTTTTCAAGCTACTGGACAGGCAGTGTTTGTCACTCTTAGGATTAGGGGAGTATAATGAAGAACACAAGCCAGATATTGTTGGGTTCAAACCAGGCTGGGAAAAAGGGAGGAAGGTGATGGCATGTATTCCCTATTGATGAAAGAACTGACGCACATCTGCAGGAATTCTGGAACTTCGTGAGAATGGGGTGGCTTATTTCGACAGGCGGTTGTCGATGAAGGAAGTAATTCACTCAACTGATACAGTAATGTTAGAGACTCTTTCATCTAGACATAAGTAAGACTTAAACCAGTAAATAATTTTTTACCCATTTTGTAATCGAGCACTCTCACCTACTCTTGGCAGTTTCTCCTTCCTGGAATGTTGAAATATACCAAAAGATGAAATCAAATCAAACGTGACCTTTCAGCAATTATGGCACTACATATAGAAATCTAAAGTACAGATATAATGTTCTACACTTAATTACTCAGAACTAAACGTTTGCCGACGACTTTAATATGATACAGTGGGTTGTGATGACCATACAGACACGATTCTTCACCAAACACATGATTTATACCGCTAAATGCTTGTTTATTTCTTTCTATCTGTATGATACGAAACAATCAGTACTAAGACTGATTTCCTGTAACAATTTATCTAAAAGAAAATTTGTTGGCAAAATATCGCTTTTGTTTAATTATTACGTTTATGGAAATGTAATCACAGAAAACTGTGGTAAATTTACACTATGGAAACCTGAAGTTTAAGTGCGTTTAAAATAAGTGGCGACTCTCGACACTTCACTACAGAGCGAGTGGAGGGAAGTGCAGTCTACCAGTGTGTGCTGGGCGGGTTTGCAGGTGACCACAGTTGTAATGCCAGTACAGACCTACTCGGCGCAGAACCAGTCAGGCTCGCTTAACTGCCGCTGAAGCCGGCCAATCTGCGATCTTTCTGAAACGATTTTAAAGAAACTATTCGGTAGTAAACGCTCATTGTCGCGCATCTCATAGCTTAATTCGCCAGCTTCATGATGAACCATCTAGCATTTCGTTAATGGTTATATTTATTGTGATATTTCGCTAGTAGGTAAACTATTCAAGAAATTCTTAGTTTGCAGTGAAAAATAGGTACCGCTATGAATCTGTGTTTGGTTCGTGTCAGATGACGTGTTACTGTGTATTAAATGTAGATAATATATTGAGTCATTCTTTAAACTTGGAAGTATATCGCTGTCTGTTTCCAATCTCGAGATAATAGAATGTATGTAAAGCGCTCCATCACGAACTCGTGTGTCAGTGAAAAACTAGAACGACATATTCAAAATTTCCTCGTACGTCATTAATGGTCTGAGATATCGAAACAAGATTTTGGCAAATGATAGCACGAGAGTGTTTTGGCATATGATTAATATGTAAAATTCAATGTCTGCCTCGATATTCAAGCGACTCCAGACTTTTTCAATTAAATAATGTAATTATTGAGAACCATAGATGTCTTGTGAAATGAGAACTGCTGTAGGTTTTGTAATAGTACATGTAAAAAATTTACAAGTTTATTTCTATACTGAGACACGCCTGTTTCACAAACTATTGACCTGACTTGCCCTTAGTTGTCAGTTTAATAATCCAATTTCTCATTATTCTGCTGCAATTTCAACTGTATTAGTCCGTAACGTGGTTTGTTTGCTTGCTTGCAAAAGCTGAGATAGAATATTTAATTTTTTTTCATCTTTTGCATATAGTTGAGAGCATGTAGAATCCAAGTTTTCTACTTCCAAAACCCTCAGAACAATTTTTGTGGACAGAAAACCACAAAATTTGGGTACTTTTCTCGGGTTTTCACCTATTACTAGGTCACAATGCGTCCTACTCAGAATTTCACTACTAGCAAAATGAAGGAGCATTAAGTTTTGCATCGAATTATTATGTAAATGCCAATATCGGTGTAGCCATCTGGCTGCATTTCTAGCAACTTGTCTAAAAAATCGTCTTCAACTCCTGTAACTCAAAAATGCCTACTCCAAATGGAAAACGTAATCAAAGTTGTAGAACATGAAATTTCATGTTACGAAAGCAGTTTTAGGTACTATAAATTGTTCATACTATTGAAACTAAAGGTATCTATTTTTCTTTTTTGCAAGTTATTCAATAAAATGAGTTTCCAGTGGGAAGACGGCTCTCTAATGAGCACATATGTGTTTCTATGTACATCTTTTCATGTTTCTTCATTCGTGTGTATTTTTATCCATTTTTATGCATCGCTTTATTGGTGATAGTGGATTCCTAAAATGAAAACCAAGTACATAGTAATGGCCGGTATGAGTTTACGTACGAGTAATACACAAGTAAGTACAAATTGCAACGTAACCTTCCAATACTGGTGGTTGTATAAGTCCACCTAAGTAGGTAGATTACCGTCGCTTTTGACATGTCCTACCGCTCCAGCAAGCTACCGTCTGCAGTAAATGGTTTCTTAAATTCGTGTGGTCCACGAAATTACTGGCCCCTCCGAGTTATTGCTGGGTATTAATAATTTCTAGCGGAAGGTTTTAACGAACCGGTAGAAATTTGAACGCAATGGATAACGCATTTTTTCAACCACTACAGAAGGCACCTATACAGGGCTTAATAGGCAGTATATAGCTTTTATTTGCTTTCATGACCCACAGTTCGACTGTGGTACTGACTGCCACCTATTCTTTATGATGGACGGAGTAAATAATCAGTCGAGGGTAGAGATTAATTGATATTTATGCAATACCGATGGTATTTCAACAACTAGTCGTGTTTCTCTTGATATGTACATCATCGAAACCGGTCTCTAGTTAACATGCTTCAGTTTCGCCACGTAATTATGAAAAGGGACAGATGAGCGCAGACCTGGCTTCAATGTAATTTTATACAACCGCACAATTATACCCAAACCCTCGGTTATTACATTCAGTTACTATAGATTACTCAGAAAAAGTTCCGCAAAGACAATACAAGCAAAACTAGGTCAGGGTGGAAGAGTATTTCGCAAATCTTAATCAAATCAGTGGGCATTAAAATCCGATACTTTTCCTAGTGGCACAAGAATTTTACCTAACGCACAACATCGCCAACAAATCAACTCGTTATGGGGTTGCAGAAGAAACATCACTTCAATGCTGTTCAACCCACATGGCCAAGTTTCAGTAGCCAACAGAAACCCAGAAAAATATTGACCCACACAATTATTCCTTCCTATTTTACACTCGCTCACTATCGTATGATTATTCATCGTGTACAATATATTTGCAGACCGAAACTACAATTTATCAATGCGGCGGTTGCTCCAACCGACCACGTGGCGCGAAAGCAAGTTCACAAAGAAAACATATGGAAAATAAATAAAAATCCCCAAAACATTACTGTAAATGGAAGAGCAGATTAAAATACATTGAATGAGTGAATTTCCGTTAAGCACAGAGCAGTAACGTGACCGTGAGCTTAAGGCACATGGTGCGTTGCCTGAACAAGGCACTGACGCAGGGTCTACTGAAATTCGAGTAAATTAAGAAAATCCATCCTCTTATGGGGTTCGGTGGTAATCTCGCACCTGATTTCAACATTTGGACTTCATTACAGAGCAGATTTAGGACAATCTAATACCTATGTTAACATTACCGAGACGAGAGCTGCGTCTCCATGTCTGTCCGGCACCACGACCCAGGAACAAGCGCTCTTCCAACCGAATTCGCCTAACCGTTCCGCTTACAAACGTGGTGGGGGTGGCGCGCCAACCTGACAGAGCCAATACGAGCAGCTACGTGTCATCTTTGCCCTGACCTGCAAACTTGGTCTCTGCTACACTTGTTCACGCTTGGGGGGTTGGTACTACCCTACGCCAGAACGAGCATTCATGCAGTGTTACAATATGTGCCTAAAGCTTTCTGCTAGTTCACACATTCACTCATTTATACCGTCCAGGCCGCACAAAGGAAAGGAAAATGGGAAACGTGGTACATAACAGAAAAAAATTCAATAAATAACCCTGTTTAGTCCATTCTCTCCTTTCGGACACCAGCTGAGGTATTACCTGCAAGAGAAGAAACTCTTGCTAATAATTTCTGCGTGCTAGCAATTTATTAAAACATTGGAACCGTTCAACAAGTTCCGTTTCATCACTCGGGTATCATCGAAGAAAATGGACTTGGGGCTGTCTTTCCGATGGAACGACAGTCCAGAACATTTTTCAATTGATGCCACGGGGAGGAGACCCTGATCTCCACGCTCACCAATCCGTTTCATATATATATTTTTAACATGCTATGCTAGGCACTGTTCAAAGTACAACATTTGACAGTTAGTCTGACAAGACCACACAAAATAATATCATTGACACAGTGACAATTGCAACAAATATTCTCAGCATTGCGAATGTTCTATAAGTGACATCATCTCAGATAATTAATCTCAATTATAAAATACAGATGGGTATGTATTATGCAAACACAATGAATTATTGCAACAAATATTCAGAGCATCCTTCAAAGTTTTAGTAATGATATCACCTTAAGTAATTAATCACAATTGTACAATACAGATGGAAACAAACTTAATTGTTTTAACTCCCTGTGAACTGGAACACTCATGATAAGGGGGGCAGTTAATGATTCTCAACAGGCATCACAGAAGTTCTGTCCTAAATATTAAAATGAGTAAATATTCACGTAATTGAAGATACTAATAAATACACATAAAGGAAACACTCTTAGTTATGTCAAGACACTATGAGATGAAACATTTATAGCAAGGGTGGCAGTTACTGTTTAACAACACATCAAAAATGAATAAACAATCACTTAATAAAAATATATCGTCTTTAGGGGCTACAAAACATTTTCTATTATTCGTCTTATCAGAAACTCTAATAAAAACTCTAATTTCAGTTCCATTAGTTATTGAGTCTGCTAGCCTATCACTAAACCCTTAATAAATCATTCTCATTATTGATTGCAATAAAGCTACGTGGGCTATGAAAGCAATGTTATGAACAATTATATAGGCACAAATAGCTCACAAAACAATATCCCTTTACACATGTCTTAGGTCCAGTTAAAATCAAGTATCTTATCTCTGCTACACTGAGGCTTAAGGCCGCCTTGTCATGACACACACTTAATTCTGGCCAGACAGGATTGAGAGAAACATTGTCGGCCTAGGTTCTGATTAACTCATTAGGCGTACATGTTGCTTTGGGTCAGAAAATTTACCCGATCTTACGTCCCCAGTTTCAGGCTGGTAGATGACAGACTAACGACATGTACCTTACTATACTTCTAATTTTAGAGATAATACTTTATGTTGAAGCCAATGGTCCTCTCCTTTTCCTCTCTGCTGAGAATCCGCTATGAAGTCATCAAAGAAGGATACACTAATGACACGACTAACGTAGGACAAGTAACATTTTATACATCTTACTCAAAATATTCACATGAATAAGATACAAGATTCTCTCTTGAGGTTAGAGCGGCATGATACAGAAACACTTGAAAGAAGGGGCTAGCTCTCTGGTTAGGTCGGTTATCACTGGCACTTCCTACACTTAAGTAGTCACGCGGCACTGTTAAGTCACACGCACACAATCTAGGGTTATCGTCGGGCAGGGCTTTGTCCCCCCCAATTTACTTTACTTGGGGGGTAGCCTATTACACTCAGCCGACTCTCATTCCGCACACGCTGTCTCCTTAAGTTTTATTGCGTCCAGCGCCATTGTCTTCTGCGAAGTTCTGGCGGCAAGCTAGTCGTCCATTGGCAGTGAACACACTGTTGAAGTGGTTGCCTTTGTTGTCCTGCAAGCACCCTGACCAGTGGAATGGGCTGGACTAAAGGTGCAGCAGATCCCGTAAGCCCGCTTAAATCACCTGTCATATACTCGTTCTGAACGTTTGTGTCCCTTTATGGCTTGAAGTTTTCCTACTGTCTTCAACCGGTAAATTATTGCGTGGTAGGTTTACTAGCGTTTATTGTCTTAACTTTCGGTGGCGAACAGTTCGTAGCTCTCTCACCAGGCACTGCTGGCGGTGTCTACACCGCAACGTCGTGGTTCACTGAAAATGCAAGCGAAGTTCATCACGACACACTTTTCTTAATTAAATATCGGTGGGTCCATGTCCTCTTTACGTCAAAACCTATCACGGATCACGAAAAGTGCTAGTGAAGTTGATCGTGATACCATCTACTTAGTCAAATATCGGCGAGGTTATGTCCTCTTCGAGTCCGAAACCTATCATGGATCAGTAAAACTGCTAGTGTAGTTCATCAGGATCTAATTAAATATCGGCGAGTTTATGCCCTAAGTCCGAAATCCGCTGTCTTTATATTGCCAGTCTTTCACGGTTCAGTCTGTACCCCATCATCTCTTAGCCCTGGAAACAAACCGAACGGCAACCTACTTCTCCACTGACAAGTTCGGTAACGCTAATGGCTTCTGCTGAAGTCATTACGACCGCCGCCTCTCGCATCCAGTCGTAACGGCGTGCGAGTCGCCGCCTGACAAGATGCACCGGAGCGATCACATCAGGGCCTCTTTAGTGGTTAAAGGCTTAGCCGCTCCGCCCGGCCGTGAATACCTGCAGGTAGCCGCCCGAGGCCGTCGGCGCGTGCCAGCAGCTGAGAGCGGTGCGTCAGCACAGGGCCGCCGTGGACGACTAGCCACGCCCCGGCTCTGCCGCGTGGGGAGCTCTGCCCTTTTCTCGCCATCGCCTTGCAACATTCAGACAGAACAATTGTCATTCTCTTAAATGTTAGTGGTCATCATCTCCTCACTTGATTACACCAAGTACATTTCTCAATTAACATACAGTACACAAATCTTAATTATCTACAGGTTTCACCGGGGCTTTACAATGGATGGCAAATAGTTACCAATACAAAATAATTCTTAACCTCTACATATTACATTTTGTTTGTACACAGGCCTCTCTAAAATCTTACGCTAATCTGTTTGGCAATTTACAGTAACTGAGTTCAAATACAGGTTTCTCGATTCGTGAATAATGATTACAACACAGGAAAAAAATGCGTCTCCAAAAGGCGTCACTGTGCGGAAGACGTTTTATAAAAATTGCAAGCCTATTTTTTGGTTACAGGTGATTTACTTCTCTCTGACAACTGTTAAATTCTTATGGCTACTTCCTTAGATACCAATCATATTTGAGTGCCCATAAAGGAGCAACCCTTCTGTCTCGATTGTGGAGTAGGGCAGGTATCTTGGGTTTTGGGGATTGTTATGTAAACCACTACACCACCACCACGATCTACCTCTCTATCTTCCTTCCTTCTTGCATGCTCGCATTTCCAAACTACTCGAGTATTACTCCAGACATTTATATGTCACACCACAACGTTTTAGATATTCCTTTCACCATCAAAATTTTCTAATCTACTATTATGAGAGATCGTTAGCAGTACTGACAGATAGCTAGAAGCATTATCCCAACGTTTTTTTTTTTTTTTTTTTTTTTGTTCCTTTAACACACAGGCAAGGCCAACACAGGCGACGTAACTGCTCATCCATTAGGTATGACCAGTTTAGCACACCATCAAACACTGAGTAGCTAGTTACACATCACAAGAAAAAACATAGAATAAAGGTTCATTGGAATGATACCACCAGGAGTTATTACCTCTCGTTACAGTTTCATGCTTTACCCGACTCAGATGTTTCCTCTCCGTTTTGTCAAGTTCAGTCCGCCAAGAACAAGTTACGGCTGTTTTTTACTTGGAAAAGACTTACAGAACATTACACCAACAACTTTGGGTCATCACATCAGTCCTCTTTACTCGCAATTTCATCTGAGGCCATTCTAATCAGCATCTCCTCCCTTTTAGTGCTGTTTATTCCCTGGGAACAAACATTCAAGCACAGAAACCGCATACCGCATACTAATAGTTATAAATCTAAGGACACACTTTACATCTTATATCTAGAGTGTCATCATCTTACGTCAAGGAGATGACTGCAACCGCTACTCCCTCCTGTTACCTCTCTAGGGCTTCCTCTTCATTCAGTATTGCCTTCATTCCTCTGGATGGTTTACCTCCAGGAACCTCAACTTGCCTCCGTCTGATTATCCTTGCTATGGTGTGTCACATACTCCTTACCAAGTTCACCTCGCTCTTGGGGTCTCTCAAAGTCACCACCGCGTAAGTCAGTAACACTTTATAGCGCTGGGTCTCTGCACAACACTAAAACACAAATACCACAACCACACAAAAAAATTCGGTGCCTTTTGCAACCGACAACTGGTCCCGTCGCTACCTTGGCGCGAGCCATTAATACCACATAAGCGCATCTATGGCGCATTTCCCCATCAATATACTTTGCAAAGGTATACCTTTCCCAGCGTAACTCCTTCTCGTTTCCCTTACGAGTCATCCTCGCTTCTCCAGAGCAAATCACCACCATAGCGTACTGTGGCGAAATAAATAAAAAACATTTGATTTTATTGTGTTTTTTAACTTTAGAATTTTTGAAAGGCTTTTTTTACGGATTGTATTGACCGGCTTGAATGCGGACAAATACAGTGCTGCGTGAAATATGCCTGTAATATAATTTACCATTCTGATTAATTACATTTTGAATTCTACGTCATTGTTGATTTAATCAGAGTTATCACCTTAGACGTAGAATTAGTCCTTCTGCCACAATATTAATTCATCAGTCGCCATAGAAGTTCTTCTCTTTGTTGACCGCGTGTATCTTCCTAAGTCGGCATCGGTTCACTTCACGAAGACGGTGGAAACCAAGGAATACAAAGCTACGTTGCTTTAAATAATTTTCGTAACACTTCGATACTTCTCACTATTTTTTATTCACAAGACAATAAGACTTGCTCTGCTCGTCGCACAAACCATAATTACTAACAATATGGCTGCCTCTCTGCAGACACCAAAAATTACGTCCATCCTCCACGAGGCAACAATCAAAAGTGTCCCTTAGCTCCTTCTTGGAGTATGAAACAAAAGAGAATCCAATGTGAACATTACAAAGATTATAACTTACATGCCTCTCAATTTAATCTTTGGCGCAGCCTTTAAGGTATTGTATGTCTCTGTGTCGGAATGTGTCATTACAACTGCCCCCCTACTGTATACTGTCACTAGAAAATTTTATTTGGTTGACAGGATACAGTAGTCGACCTTGCAATTGATAGGTTTGCGGGTCTTTTATTCACAAACTTCACTTTTACTGTTTCATTTTCATGGCACTGTGAATTCTTTGGTATTACTGAGTGTGTGTCAGTTTTTTGATATACTTATGCTAATATTTACAAACCTTAATCCTAATATACAAAGTTTTGGTCAATACTGAGAAAACGACATAATGTGGTAAAGTTTGTACAATAAAATATACAATGAATACAACGTTATTTATAAATGTTTCCTTCCTCATCAGAGGTGAAAATAAAGTCCTTGTATTGCCTTCTGTATTTATTCTGGGGCGACGAGCTTTGATCGCTAGCCGCAGTGTTGAATATGGGCGGGTGATCGCGCGCCTGATTGTTTGGTCGTCCGTTAGCGGGCGACGTTGGTTGAATGCGGGCGCCGGTGCACTGAATATACACCGACGTGCGGGTACCGTCGAGACTTCCGAACCTCAGTATGCGTGTGCTTTTTGTAGTTCCTTCCAGTACTTAGACTGGATACGAGGAGGTACATTGGAATATGTGCCCCGAAGAACACACCACACTATGTGCGAGGCGGAGGACGATCCCGTCGATGCAGCTCCTGGTAAGAAGCGTACCATGTCAAACTTGTTTGGCATTATCCTTTCCTATTGGGACGCCATGGGTCGTTTGACGATACTAGCTTCAATTTTTCGATGTCACTTGTTTAGGCTCGCTGACACTTGCAACGTAGCACTACTTTGCACAATTTTAATTTCTACACATGCCATTTTAACCGCGAGTATTGCGATCGAAACTTCCTTTTTCACTACACTTTTTTCTTCGCGTTAACCCCTTTTACCTTTTGTACCGAGATTCATTCCCCTCAATACTTCTGGTCAATGTACATAAATATTCACAAATTTGTAAGTCACGGGACTCGGCATGAAATGCAAAGTACATCACATACAATGGAATAACATAAAACACATACAATATATTGGTTACATTAATTACAGGAAGAAACTATCGACGAAAACCGAAAAAATTTTTCACCACTCATAGTGGTTTCTTCGTCTTGGATTTTACTGACACACACACCTTTTTCCATTAATCTGTTAGAAGGAACAAGTCCTTTGTTTTCTTTCTTGAACTCGAGTGTAAGTTAAGGTTTACCTTCGTTACGTATTCTTCATACGCAACGACATGCATCAGCATGCAGAGAATACACCTGTAGCCGCTCCACTGCACCTTGGGAAGGGAATTTTCTACCTTCTACTTAGGGTGATGGCAACGACTACGTGTATGCTACGCTTTTTACGTATAAAATCCGAAAATGCACAAAATAATCATTTATATGAGCATAACCCTAATATGTACAGTGTTTTGTGCTTAAGCACGTTCTGGTGTGCTTGTAAATCATTACCTCTAATAAAATTTCCTACATTAACATAGACATATAAACATAAAATCTTGAAGTTCAGGATGTAGCTACTATTAATATGTACACAGTTTCATAATAGCGTCACGCCCTTGTGTGCGTGTATCATCTTCAATTAAAGTACGCTTGTAGGCGTCTTGTGTTATCATGGGAGAAAAAATACCGACATTTTAATGCATCGGTTGTCATGAAAATCTATGTACACGAATAATCCGACTTTCATAGCTTCAGTGCAGCATGAAATTCTGTATGACGTTTTTTTTTTCACAGTTTATTTTATAGACGATTCCTTTGCTTACAGGTTGTCGATCACACTACTTACCTGTTCCTCGTATAGCGGCGATGTCATTTTCATTCTTTGTGACCGTAAATCGTTATATGTATGAAAGATATAATTTTAACATGATTTATCCTTTCATGTTTCAAGTGTGTACTCATATCTTCCTTCTGCATACATGAGTGAAGAATCGCTAATGTTGCACTGGGTATCAGGTATTTCGTATTTTCTCGTAAACTCGTAGAGTCTTACGGTTTTAATTAAGTTATTTCTTGATGTTATGTATACATGTTTATAAGAGGTTGTCTTAGAGTTTAATTTTCCTTAAACACTTCTACGTTGTTTAAGTTTCGTACATGTACAGAGCTTCTTTCGCCTTTCACACATTCATACATACGTTTATACACACAAAAAATATCTACCACTTAATATACACATTACTGGTGGGGCCCTTTTTCGGTACCCTGCACCATTCCCTCAATATTCCAAAATAATTCAGGGTGTGCTGAGCATCGTCCCTTATACTAATAATACTTACAACTAAATATTTCTTCTTACATACATAACTGCCTTACGGTCCATTAATGCGCAATCATTCCATATTTTCCTCCTTTACACTTTAGCCTTCGTACATGTAACCTCGTGTATAGCTTATATATTCTACAAAGTTGTTTGCTGAGTGCTTTAGGTATTTCCTAACGTTAATGTGTTTCTCTCTATATAAATCCTAGGTATTTGTTTTGAGAGCGATTCAGTTCATGACTCACGCTGCATAGATCTGTTTATTATTTTCCTATTTTAAAGCTAGTGTCATTCTTTTCCTTAGCCACAAAAATTCACACGTTTACCTTGTTGTTCATTCTGAAAATCGCTAGCTACTGTGTAATGTAAATGTATGCGTTATCTCTTTGCTTTCCTCTTTGCTGCTTTTTCCCAATATGTAATTGTGTGTTGTTCTCGTGTACATGGCCTTTCTTCCGGTTATATATCTGCATTATTTTTTTTTTCTATTTTCTTTCTCCTTCCGTACAAGCTAAGATTTTACTCAATATAATATTACAATACCGTCCATGACCAGTATGTACTTGTATGTTCACTTTTATTACGTAATACCAGCTTATAATTAAATTTTCTAAGCTACTATTTACAAGACTTGTGTACCCTTTTCTTTCTTGTTTTTGAATGGCTCTCGTCACTGTGTCTCATAGTAAGCGTGGTCTCAAAACTTTTAAACGTTCCGCGCATGCGCGCTTGTGTACCATGACTGGACTGCAGGCGCGAAGAAAACTCTGCATTGTTGGTGAACATTATTCGTGATACCCACCATCGTGTAATATGAGTCACGTGTCGTCTGTGACTCGACCGCGCATGCGCCTTCGCTTTTGTATACACTCAGCTGATCGGACAGGGAAGGGGGAAGATTTCTCCCCGGCATGCTGCCTACAGCGCGGCCAATGACCTCATCTTGCCATGCAGCTATCGCGTGCTCATCAGCTGAGCGTTGGATTGCAACTTCGACTCGTGGCTTGTTGCTCGTCTCAAGCGAACAAACTCTGGCCTTCGCGTTAATTTGGCATTGTTCCTCTCTCTTAAATAACTGAGTTAGACTACAAAAGTACCGTATGGTTTATTTTATAGTGTTAAGACTCACAGTAACACGTTTCATTAGGTGTGGTTAACTATGCGTTTTAAAGCTGGCATATGCCCCCAGTTGGTTACTAGTTTCGATGTTTAACTGAAATTTCAGTTATGTTTTCTAGTTTAATGCATGTTTTTCACTAACTGACTGTCTTTTTCAATGTACTTCTTAAACTACGAACACTGGACTTAAAGTTTCTTTTTTTTTTTTTTTTTTTTTTTCGTGCTCTCAAGTTTCTTAGGTTAATGACAGCAATTTTACTATGTGATCCAAGGTTGTATAATTTCAATTTTGCTAAAATAATATATAACCTTTAATGAAAAAATTCCTTGATATCCTTGTGGGGGTATAACCCTTTCATCTTGCCCGTTCATGTGTTACCTAACAGATAACATCTTGGGTGGGGTTTGTCTATTATAATGAAAGGGCCATCATACAACAACTGCCACTTTTTGTTTAATGCCTTAATTCTAGAGGATTTTGGGTGGGTACGTAATAGTACTTCCTGTCCAATGTTAAATTCTGTAACCTTTCTTATCTTTTTGTTGAATTGTTTTTTCCTTATTTCTGCTTGTTCTTCCATCTGTAGTAATGTTTGACGTACCTTTTCGTCTAGTGTTATTTCCTTTGTGGCTAATTTAGGTAAAGGTTTAGCCCATTCGTCAAGTTCTGTGCCTTGAAACATTAACTCTGTAGGTGTAAAGCCTGTTGAAGTATGAATTAAATTATTTATAATATGCTGAAAGGGAGCTATGTATTCCACCCTCTTTGTCTGTTTATTTGGTATATAAGTTCTTATAAAGCGATTAAATTCTTTAAAATTTCTCTCAACCGGGCTCGATTCTGGGTGAAATTTGGATACTAATATATGTTTTATGTTTTGAGATTCGAGAAATGTTTTCCATTTACACTGCTGGCCACTGTAAATGCAACACCAAGAAAGACAAGAGGCAGCACAACAAAATTTATTTTGTAGATAACATGTTGACCAAATATCAAATGATCACGTTTGCAGACGTCTGTGACATGTGGTTCCTGCCAGAATCAGTAGCCAGAGTAGCCGCCATTGTTGGAGATCACCACTGCCACACGTCTCGGCATTGAGTCAAAGAGACGTTGGATGTGTTCCTGGGATACAGCAGCCCAAGCAGCTTCCACACGTTGCCAAAGATCATCTGGTGTGGCAGCTGGGGATGTAATCTGGGTCACTCGTTGAGCAACCATGGACCACATGTTTTCTATCGGCGAAAGATCCGGAGAGCGAGCCGGCCAGGGAAGCAATTCAATCTGGTTATTGACGAAGAACCTTTGGACAATGCGTGCCACGTGTGGTCGCGCATTATCCTGTTGAAATATGGCTGTGGCCGAGCCCTAAAGGTAAGGAAGGACAACTGGCTCCAGCGCCTCTGATATGTAGCGCCGGCTATTTAAAGTACCGGAAATGCGTACTAGAGGTGTGCGACAGTAATATCCAATACCGCCCCATACCATAATACCCGGTGCAAGATCAGTGTGGCGGTGCATAATGCAGCTGTCCAGCATCCTCTCTCCAGGGTGTCTCCACACTCGAATCCGACCATCGTGGTGCTGCAGACAGAAGCGTGCCTCGTCAGTAAAGACAACGTCATTCCATTCTGCCGTCCACATCAGTCTGTCATCACACCATTGGCGACGGAGACGTCTGAGGTTCTGCGTCAGTGGTAGACGAAGCAATGGACGTCTTGCGGACAGACCACTCTGCTGTAAACGGCGTCGAATGGTACGCGCAGACACTGGATGATACGTTACAGACGCAATGTGCTGTGCTATGGTTCGGGATGTCAGTGAGCGATCCGTCACTGCCATGCGCACAATTTGCCTATCAGCACGTGCAGTGGTGCACCGAGGTGAATGCGATCGACCACGTCGGTCCGTCGTACCCTCCTGCATCCAACGGTCACATATCCGCATTACAGTTGTTTGGTTTCGTCCAACACGACTAGCGATTTCTCTGTATGATCATCCACAATCTCGGTAAGCCACTATCCTTCCTCTGTCGAACTCGGATACTTGATCAAAAGATGTTCGCTGTTGTCTACGAGGCATAACTGATCGTCTTGTGAAACAACCACAAGGTAAACACACGTGCCGAACGTACACTCGTCGAAATCACCAAGCGTTAAATGGCGCTATGAGGTGGCGCCACAGGCGCGCGGGATGTGCGTCTGCGCTGAAATTCTAATCAGTTGCATATCTCATCGCTGGAAACCCATTGTGTAAATTTCACTTGATTCGGATGCTTCCTTCAGGGTGTTGCATTTACGGTGGCCAGCAGTGTATTACTAGTGAAGTTTGTTGCATTATCAGCCAATATAATTTTCGGTTTTCCCACTAGTGGTATGTAGTCTTCTATCATGCGTTTGATTATTGATCCCGACAGTACTGCTTTTATAGCATACATTTTTAAGTACTTTGTGAAGACATCATAAAATGCGATCACATATCTAGCTCCTCACCTACCTCGTGGATATTGTCCTGCTGCGTCCACGGAAACTAGTTCTCTTGGTCTAGTTGGAATGATAGGGTGTAATACGTCCAAACAAGATCTATTAATATGTTTAACCTTCTGACATATTGTACACTTTTTTATTATTTGTTCAATCCTGCGTCTGAGGTTCGGGAGGTAACAATACGTTGATATTATCGCTGTACATTTTGATACCCCATAGTGTCCCCATACTCTATGTGTGTGTCTTATCAAATTGTCGATGTATTCTTCCGGGATGCAGACAGACCAGGTGTTCGATTGTGGATTGCGCCTGTAGAAAAGAACATCGTTTGACATTGTGTAATATTGTTTCAGTGTACTATTGTCACTTTCGAAATGTGGTGCTACAGAAGAATGCTGAAGATTAGATGGGTAGATCACATAACTAATGAGGAGGTACTGAATAGGATTGGGGAGAAGAGGAGTTTGTGGCACAACTTGACCAGAAGAAGGGATCGGTTGGTAGGACATGTTCTGAGGCATCAAGGGATCACCAATTTAGTATTGGAGGGCAGCGTGGAGGGTAAAAATCGTAGGGGGAGACCAAGAGATGAATACACTAAACAGATTCAGAAGGATGTTGGTTGCAGTAGGTACTGGGAGATGAAGAAGCTTGCACAGGATAGGGTAGCATGGAGAGCTGCATCAAACCAGTCTCAGGACTGAAGACCACAACAACAACAACAATTGTCATCTGCCTGCAGTTTTTGTATAACTTGTCTCCATCTATTGTCTTCCTTTTGTAGTTTGCTCATGTCCTTACACATCTTTCTGTAATATGATTGAAATGTGCCATCATGCATCAGAAAAACTCTAAAATCGGAAGTCTGTTCGATCAATTCATTGAACTCGCTCAAACCTTGTGGCAAGCGCGATAATGCGTCGGCAATTACATTCTGTTCACCCTTGATATAAACTATCTCGAAATCAAATTCCTGGAGGAATAAACACCAACGTGCAATCCGTTTGTGCAACAATTTGCATGTGAGTAAAAACGATAATGCTTGATGGTCACAAAACACTCGTGTATGCCTTCCCCAGAGATAGTACTGGAACTTGCGGAAAGCCCACACTACAGCTAACGCTTCAAGTTCAGTTGCCGAATAGGCTCTTTCACATTCCGTTAACGTTCTACTGGAAAAACTAATTATGTTTACTTTCTGTTTTCCATTATCATCTACTAATTGAAACAGACAAGAGCCTAATCCCTGACATGAGGCGTCCGTGCTCAAACAAAAGTTGTAGTTCATGTTAGGATGCTTCAGAATGGGTGCGTTTATGAGTGCCTGTTTGATTTTTACGAAATCTTCCTCACATTTTACTGTCCACAACCATGTGTGGTTTTTCCTTAAAAGGTTGAGTAGGGAATCACTATTCAGTAACTGTTTGGGCACGAATTTTCGAAAAAATGACGTGAGCCCCAGAAAAGCTTTCAATTGTTTACGTGTTTGTGGTGAGGGGAATTATTTTATGGCATCAAGCTTTTTTGGATCTGGTTAAATTCCGCCTGGTGAAATAATGTGGCCTAAAAATTTTATTCGATCCCTTCCGAATTCGGACTTCTTAAAATTTGCTGTGACGTCATATTCTCGGAACTTTTGGAACACTTTGTGTACCAATTCTACATGCTCTTGCCAGGTGTCCGTGGCTATCAAGAGATCGTCTACATACAACGTCACTTTGCTGATCAATTCTGGACCCAATACTCTGTCCAAAGCCTCTATAAACACCCCAGCACTCACGTTGAGTCCAAATGGCAGTACTTGGAATTGATAGCTTCTGCCAGCATGAATGAACGCAGTATATTTTCTGCTATCACTATGTAGAGCTATTTGCCAATACGAAGCCTTCATGTCAACAGATGTTAAATACTTCACTCCATGCCCGCATCTCGTGGTCGTGCGGTAGCGTTCTCGCTTCCCACGCCCAGGTTCCCGGGTTCGATTCCCGGAGGGGTCAGGGATTTTCTCTGCCTCGTGATGGCTGGGTGTTGTGTGCTGTCCTTAGGTTAATTAGGTTTAAGTAGTTCTAAGTTCTAGTGGACTGATGACCATAGATGTTAAGTCCCATAGTGCTCAGAGCCATTTGAACCATTTGAACTTCACTCCATGAAATTGAAGCAATTGCTCGTCTAAGTTCTCCGGCCTAGTGCGTATTGGTACGATGATCTTATTAATTTCCCGCACATCAAGTACTAATCTGACTGACCCGTCAGGTTTGCTGACAGCTAGGATGGGACTGCAGTACGGTGAATGCGAAGGTTCTATCACCTTCCACAGAACCATTCTATCTATTTCTTTGCGAACCGCTTCCTTCTTTGCCCATGGTATCGCATATGATTTATGGCAGTACGTTTTATGTGGGTAGACTTCCATTTTGTATTCATACTTTTTGATTATTGTCGGCTGTTTTCTAAAACTGTCTCGGTATTCATAAATAAGATCTGCTAGTTCATTTTGTTGAGTTTCTGAAAGACAAGTGGATTTTCCTACCTTCTCGTGGGCAGCCTGTTCGTTAATTATTTCCGTGTCTAATTGTTCGGGGAAAGGAATATCTATCAATAAAACTTGTGGGTAAACTAATTTTACTTCAGCTTGTTTCTGTGATTGGCCATTACAATCTATTGTTGACTTTACAAGATTGACCTTCACACTACGACTGCCCACTCGGAAATAGCAAAGTCCACTGCCTATGTTGATGTTTACTTTATACTGCCGGAAAACTTCCATACCTAAAATACAATTGACGATTAACTTGTCAACGATTAAGAATGTACAGTTTATCGTGACATCGCTAATGGTAACAGGTATTTGCGTCTGCCACTTAATACTTTTTGGCTTGTTACCTACAGCTGTCAAGATTTTACAATTTTCCGTTGGCATCACTGGTACTTTTAATGCTTTCGAAACTTCTTTAAATAAACTGTTAGAAATAATATTCGTAGATGCGCCTGTATCTAAAATTACGTTGGTAATTATAGTTCCTATCTTTGCTGTTATTACAGCCTGCACGAGGTCACTTACCTTGTCCGGTGCTTTCATCTCTTCTTCACATAGATCATCTTCTACGGCAGCATCCTGATCATATCTTAAAAATAATTGTTTAAGATGCAGTGTGTGCTTGTTTGTGCCCCCTGTTGTCAAATCGGTCGGCCGGTGGGGTCTCATTACGACCGATTGTTGTTTACCGGGGGAGACAAAGGCGTTGCTGCAGTACTGTCCGTTACCTCTACAAAGTGTACTGAGTGGTTATTCTGTCGCCAATTAGTTTCCGGACCGCTGCGTGCAACATTTTCTTGCGACCGGCTGAGTCGTGTGAAGTTAGCACCCCTTTTTCGAGAAATATACATTTTTTTCACAGTTCTTGATACATGTAGCATAGTTCTAGAGTTCTTTGTACAAAATTTCAATAGTTCTGCAGAATTTAGCGACGAAAACAACAATACTCGAAAAAATTTTCGTATCGAGAACGTTCTTTGGCAATTTCCGCAGAATGTAAATAAGTACAAGAGTTCTGAGCACAGTTCTGAACAGAGCTCCAAGAGTTCTTTCGAAAATCCCAGTAACATTTTTTTGTGCAGCTAATAGTTTACGAGATAATTGAAATTTAATGAGAAAATCTTTTCACTTACTGTGAAGTTGGCACCCTTTTTTTCAGAAATATATATTTTTTCAGAGTTTTTGATAGATATGGCATAGCTCTAGAATTCCTTGTACAAAATTTCAATAGTTCTGCAAAATTTAGCGAAGAAAACAACAATATTCGAAAAAATTTTCGTATCGAAAACATTTTTTGTCAATTTTCGCAAAAATTAAACTAGTACAACAGTTCTGAGGACAGTTCTGAACAGAACCCCAAGAGCTCTATCTAAAATCCCAACAACATTTTTCTATGGCGATAATGGTTTGAGATAAATTGATTTAATATGGGACACACTTTCTTTACGGAAAATATAAATATATTCGTACAACAGTTCTGATGACAGTTCTGGACACCACGTGAAGAGTTCTATCGAAAATCCTAGTGAAATTTTTTTGTGCAAGTAATAGTTTAAGAGGTAATTGCAACTTAATTAAGAATTCCATAAGAGCTTCTACTGTGAAGCTGGCACCCTTTTTTTTTCAGAAATATATATTTTTTTCAGAGCTCTTGATAGATAAGTCATAGTTATAGAGTTCTCTGTACAAAATTTCAATAGTTCTGCAGAATTTAGCGAAGAAAACAACAATACTCGAAAAATTTTCGTATCGAAATATTCTTTGGCAATTTCCGCAAAATGTAAATAAGTACAAGAGTTCTGAGCACAGTTCTGAACAGAGCTTCAAGAGTTCTTTCAAAAATCCAAGTAATATTTTTTACTGCAGCTAATATTTTACGAGATAATTGCATTTTAATGAGAAAATCGTTTCACTTACTGTGAAGTTGGCACCATTTTTTTCAGAAATATATATTTTTTCAGAGTTCTTGATAGATATGGCATAGTTCTAAAGTTCTTTGTACAAAATTTGAATATTTCTGCAGAATTTAACGAAGAAAACAACAATACTCGAAAAAAATTTCGTATAGCAAACATTCGTTATTAATTTTCGCAAAAAGTAAATTCGGACAACAGTTCTGAGGGCAGTTCTGAACAGAACCCCAATAGTTCTATCGAATATCCTAATTACAATTTTTTGTGCAGCTAACACGTTACGAGATAATTGCAATTTAAGGAGGGAACCTCTTCACTTACTGTGAAGTTGGAATCCTTTTCTTCAGAAATATATATTTTTTCAGAGTTCTTGATAGAAATGTCATAGTTCTAGAGTTATTTGTACAAAATTTGAATAGTCCTGCAGAATTTAGCGAAAAAAACAACAATACATTCTTTGTCAATTTTCGCAAAAAGTAAATTCGTACAACAGTTCTGAACAGAACACCAATCTATCGAAAATCCTAATAATATCTTTTTGTGGCGATGATAGTTTATACGGTAACTGCTTTGATGTTAGACCCACTTTCTCCACAGAAAAAGTAAATTCGTTCAACAGTTTTGATGAACAGTTCTGGTTAACACCTCAAGACTTCTATCGATAATCATAATAACATTTTTTGTGGTTATAATAGTTTTTATGGTAATTGATTAATTGTGGGGCACACTTACTCAAAAAAAAATTATGTCTGTCGTATGCTCTGATGCCAGCTCTGGATAGCATTGTAAGAGTTCTATCGAAAATACTAGTAACATATTCTGTGCAGGTAATTGTTTACATAGTAACTGCCTTTATTAAGGAATGCTTATGAGCATTTCCCGTGAAGTTTGAACCCCTTTTACGATAAATATAAATTTGTTTCACAGTTCTTGGTATATATGCAATAGTTCTAGATTTCCCTGCTCAAAACACGAATAGTTCTACAAAATTTCGGGAAGAAAACAATAACTTGGCAAAATTTTGGTATGGTAAAAAATATTTGTCAGTTTGGGAAAAATAAATTTTTATAACAGTTCTGTTGGCAGTTCTGGATAGCACCGGAAGAGTTGCATTGAAAATGATAAGAACATTTTTGTGGCGATAATAGTTTATACAATAATTGTTTTAATCTGATACTCACTTTATCTAATATAGCAAAATTCGTAGAATAGTTCTGATGACAGTTCACCCTCAGAGTTCTACCAAAAACTATAATAACATTATTTGTGACGATGACATTATATGAGATAATTAATGTGGGACTCACTTTTGTCATGTAAAAGTAATAAATTCGTACAAAAGATCTGATGGCATTCGTTAATACGACCCTAAGAGTTCTACCGACAACTGTAATATTTTTTGTGGGGATAACAGTTAATGAGATAATAGCATTTTCGAGAGACCAACTTGGTCTACATTATAATAAATTGGCACAACCCTTTTGCTGACAGTTCTGGATAGCACCGAAAGAGTTCTTTTAAAAACCCTCATAACATTTTTATGGTGCCAGTAGATTGTCAAATAGATTGTGTGTTCACTCTGCAGTGGGTGTGCGCCGATGTGAAACTTACTGACAGATAAAAACTGTGTGCCGGACCGGGTCTCTAACCCCAGGCTGTGACGAAAGAATATCGTCACAATATCCTTTCGTCCAGGAGTGCTTCTTCTGCAATTTTTGTAGGACACCTTCTACGAAATTGGGAACGCAGGAGATGAAGTACTGCTGGAAGTACAGCTATGAGTACGATCGTAAATTCTCACTTTTATTTTGGAAAACCGAAAATCGAAAACCCGGATGTATATCCTACTAAATACAAAAAGTCTAAATGTTCAGCACTATACAAATGCCAGTATACCTTCTTAAGACTGACTGTAGTAACTGTAGGTGGAAGCGTGGGATGTACACGCTTAGATGAGTCAAGGAGAGAAGGCTCGTCAGTGCAAAACAAACAGATGGCTGAGAGAGCAGATACATTCACACGCGCCACTAACCAGATGGCGTCACACCTGTCGAGAATCGCACCAGAGGTACAATGAGCTGTGGTGGAGTACTGTTGGCGTGGTTACTATGCAACTTACATGATGGGCATCAATACACCGTTATATTAATGTACAATACTTGAGAAACAATGTCATTCACACACTCTGAGTTCCTTATCACTCAGTACTAGACTAAATTACCGGCCTAGTGATAAGCAGCCTATGTACCTCACCGACTACACATCTTCGTGTTATAAGAAAAAAAGAGAAAAATACCAAGGGACATAAAATATGAATCCGGATAATCCGGATTACTGAGGACCAAATAAAGGAGGTTCTTATTTACAAATTTCGAACTTCTTATTAACTTTAATACTGTATCCCCTCAACATTATAACACCTCTATCAGTCATGTATTGAATCACGATTTAAACATACTACTTAGTTCGTTTGTACGATATATTCAGTAAATATACTTACATTTCTATACATTGTAAAGACTTTTAACTCTCGCTGTAGTGTAACTCATCAAACTTCCACACTTCGTTTCTAACTAGAACAAATGTTTGCAACAATATTAACGACAGCAATTTCAAATCTATTCCTTACACACAGCACATGTTTTTATGTATCCTAGCGGCTGGTGATGTTGCCACATAACTTTCATCCATGAGGGTCCTGGGCATATTTTTAGCTGTTAGTGGGTCCTGGATGTCATGAGAGCTGAAAACAATTACTGTTTTACGTAATAAAATTCATCTGGTTCTTCCTGATTCTAAAAATATACACTTCATGTGTGCCTTTCATTCTTGTATGATTCAGTATCGATGCTAATGCTCTTTTGATGAGATATGAGCCGATTGCTCGTTTTTATCCACTGTGCCCTTTCGTATTTCATTTCAGCGATTAATTTATTTGTTTATCAACGTAGTAAGTAGTACAAAGCCAATCCAGAATGTAAACTGCACTTAAATTCTGTTTGAACTGTTTAATAGTCAGTGTCCACTGTCTGAACGTCAAATTTCAGATTAATGCACTGCGCCTGGTTGCGTTATTTTATAGGAATTTTATTATTGTAAGTGGGAAGTACTAGATAATGTTGAAGAAATCCAAAGCATATTGTTCGAAGAGCATAATATTATTCGAAATTTACCTGTACCAATAGGTGCAGCCAAAGCAGCATTTGTGATGCTGTAATTACCTCATAGATAACGATATTTGTCTGTTGTAGTTTTGTATTCCAATCAGAATTTTGAGAGCATCAAAGCCTCATTTCAGTGTGAGAGAGGGGTAAAATCAATAGATGATATTGAATTGAAAGCCTTCATCAGTCTCTTGTTTTTAATTGTTGTTAACAAAAGTAACAGATAAAGCCTGGACGATGTGTGTGGAACTGATGGTGATGGCATTGAAAAATTTCACCTCGCAAATGAACACAAAACGTTTCCAATTTATTCTGGAGAGCCTTAGATTTTACAGTCGCGCTATTCGTGATGAAAGGAGAGAATTAGACAAGCTAACAGCTATTCAGGAAATATTTACTGTGTTTGTACGCAACTACCACAAATCTTACACCCTTGGAGAAAATGTTACAGTAGACAAGAAGCTGGAAGGATTCTGTGGAAGGTACAGTTTCCGCCAATACATATCAATCAAAACAAACGAGTATGGATTCTTAAGTGTGGATTCTTAAGTATTTTACCTGTACAATTTCGAAATATATGCAGTGTTGCAACCAGAAGGATTTACCAACTGAGCAATAAACATTTTGATGTTGTTCTGTGACTGTGTAAACCTATATATCAGTCAGGTCGAAATGTGAAAGCGGACAACTGGTTTACTAGTACTGGAATGATAATAGAGCTATTTAGGGAGAATTTTTCTTTTGTTGGCATGATGAAGAAAAACAAGCGTGGAGATTTCTCTAGAGTTTGCTATCAGTAAAAGAAGGGCTGCCCACATTTCCTTTTTTGGCTTCCACAAGACTGAACTCTAGTTTCCTCCGTACCTAAAAAGGGGAAGTGAGTGATCCAGGCATCACGTTTGCATGAAGATAATTCGATAGATGCTGACATTGTAGATAAACGGACGCCATCCACCGTAAATTTTAAAATAGCGTTAAGTGTGGTATTTTCACAGCGGATAAGCCGAATGCTTTGTACAACGCTGAAAGAAATGTGCGCCGCTGGTCAATGGTTGTATTTTTCTAATGATCAGTACAGTTGGAATCTATGCACAAGTGATTTATTGTGGCAACAGTAAGAATTGTATCACAAGGAAAGGGTTCCTGAATCAGCTATGTTATACAATGTTGTTTTCTTCGCTAAATTCTGCAGAACTATTGAAATTTTGTACAAAGAACTCTAGAACTATGGCATACCTATCAAGAACTGTGAAAGAAATATACATTTCTGAAAAAAAGGGTGCCAAATTCACAGTAAGTGAAAAGATTTTCTCATTAAATTTCAGTTATCTCGTAAGCTGTTAGCTGCACAAAAAAATGTTACTTGGGTTTTCGATAGAACTCTTGGAGTTCTGTTCAGGACTGTGCTCAGAACTGTTGTACTTATTTACAATTTGCGAAAATTGACGAAGAATGTTTTCGATACGAAAATTTTTTCGATTATTGTTTTCCTCGCCAAATTCTGCAGAACTATTGAAATTTTGTACAAAGAACTCTAGAACTATGGCATATCTAACAAGAAATCTGAAAAAAGTATACATTTCTGAAAAAAAGGGTGCCAACTTCACAGTAAGTGAAAAGATTTTCTCCTTAAATTGCAATTATCTCGTGAACTATTAGCTGCACAAAAAAATGTTACTTGGGTTTTCGATAGAACTCTTGGAGTTCTGTTCAGAACTGTGCTCAGAACTGTTGTACTTATTTACAATTTGCGAAAATTGACGAAGAATGTTTTCGATACGAAAATTTTTTCGAATATTGTTTTCCTCGCCAAATTCTGCAGAACTATTGAAATTTTGTACAAAGAACTCTAGAACTATGGCATATCTGTCAAGAACTCTGAAAATAATATACATTTCTGAAAAAATGGGTGCCAACTTCACAGTAAGTGAAAAGATTTTCTCCTTAAATTGCAATTATCTCGTAAACTATTAGCTGCACAAAAAAATGTTACTGGGATTTTCGAAAGAACTCTTGGAGCTCTGTTCAGAACTGTGCTCAGAACTCTTGTACTTATTTACATTCTGCGGAAATTGCCAAAGAACGTTCTCGATACGAAAATTTTTTCGAGTATTGTTGTTTTCGTCGCTAAATTCTGCAGAACTATTGAAATTTTGTACAAAGAACTCTAGAACTATGCTACATGTATCAAGAACTGTGAAAAAAATGTATATTTCTCGAAAAAGGGGTGCTAACTTCACACGACTGACCGGCCGTCGCTATTGCTCCTTGGTCTGTCATTCCTATTACTGTAACTATTGTAATTTTCATTTGTGTGCCGCCTTTCATCACGCGGGCCTGACCAATCGTTCACGTGATTTCTATCATTTCCATGCCGGCGTGGACCGTATTCTGTATTATATCTTCGGTCTTCACGTCTTCACGATTCTAGTCGATGAGAGCCTGTTAAAACATAGACAGTTTCCAGTTTCCTCCACAGAATCCAGAAAAACTCATCCAGTCGTATTCGAAAGAGCATTTAAAAATGTCTTACCAAGAAGCTGGACTGAGGCACAGAAGATTAGATATGTAGTAGGCTTCACACAAGGCGACGCACTTTTGTGGGCCACAGACGTGGCTGAACAGTGCGTCACCTACGAACAATTTGAACGGGCTTTCTTGGAGAAATATTGGTCTGCTGGGGTCCAAGAAAGACTGCGACGTGAGGTATTCAACCCACAACCGTTCAACCTCAAAAACGGCGGGTTGAGAAAGTATTTCGAAAAGTACTTGAATAAGACGCGCTATTGGAACAATCCAATACCGCACGTAGATGTTCTCAAAATTCTGAAAAACAGACTACTCGCGAACTTACACGAAAAATTGGTAACCATACCGGAGAACGACCTTGAATGCTTTCTTTCCGTGCTTGAGTCAATTGATCTAATATACGAAGAAGAGCCGAGCACAAGTAATCGGAATGAATATTCCGGAACCAGTCAAAACAACGGTAACGGATATCATTGTAATGGCAGTGGACAAAACCCACACAGTTGGCATCCGTATGCGACAAGGCCAAATAATGGAAACTGGAATTACGGAAATCGGAGGAATTCGGCGACACGCCTACTGCCTGTTGCAGCACCGCGTTTGGCGAATAGCCATTGTTTGCCTGTGCCGGTGCGTGCACATACGCCGGACAGGGCGCGTGATGTTCTGCGTTATTCACATCGTAATCTGGCACGGGCGAATAAGTGTCGCGCTGCCTGCTGCATGACGTAGGCAAGTCATTTGAAACATTCAGTCTACCAGCAATTTCCTTGCGTATTCTGTCCTCAGCTACTTTGATTTCATTACCTAATTTTTCAAAAAGTTTTGTTTCCCGGTCAGTTAGTGATTCATTTACATTAACGGTTTCTAAAGTTTCATTTATTTTGATAATATCCGCCTTGATACGTCCAGTCTCCTGTTTCAGAAGACCGACTTCTTCGTTAACTTTATTAACTTGGTCAGGTATTTCTTCACATGCGGACTGTACTCTAGTTAAATTTAATTGAATAGCCTGTACGTTTTCATGTATTTCTTTTTGTACCGTTTGTGTTTGATTGTGTGTTTCTACGATTTCTGACAGATCCTGTTCCTCTTGGTTTGTAAGATTTGACAATTTCTTTTCTAAGTCATTTGCCAATACATTGTATACACTATTGACGGTTTTGATGACTTTGTCTTCGATCTTTTGATCGATTTCATTGGTGAGTTTATTTAAGCGTTGATCGAAATGTCTGTGCATGTTTTCAAATTGCGTGTTTACACTTGAAAACTGCTGTTGGAACCCAATTTCCATGTTTGACAATTTTGTGTTTGTCATGTTGTGGCTGATTTCTAGATTCGACAGTTTTGTGTTGGTTGTGTTGTGGCTGACTTCTAGATTCGCCAGTTTTGTGTTGGTTGTGTTATGACTGATCTTTAAATCAGATAATTGCTCGCTCACGTTTGACATCAGACTATATAATGCCTCAAGCGTAACTGACGAAGCTTGTGTGTTTGTATTTATGCCATTATTTGAAGCCATTGTTTCTCTGCCACGGTCTGATTGAATCGAAACCGGGCTAGGTTCACTGATTTCACGCGAAATATTTTCATCTGATCTGGTAATCGATGCTTCATCGACTGTGCACAAGGTTTCATTTGCAAGTGGTTCGTTATTGTTAATCCCTGTGGAGTGCAATTGAATTGTATTTACTTCTACATTATGTTGTGCTGAAAAACTAATTGCGTCATCATTTACGCCACTATTGTCAGAATCGGTGACGTGTCCATGAACATTTGTCAAATTAAAGTTCTCCGATTCCATTGTGGAGATATTATTTTTATCTGTACTTTACTGTTAATCTAAATCTTTAAATTCTCTCGCAGTTGAATTAATAAAAATATCTCGCGATTGTTATTTGTTGCGCGTCGGAAATTTACAAGATGGCGCACTACGTCTTCTAATTCTGCGATTGTTGAACATAAAAAAGTAATTATCAAAGTGTAATTGTGTGTTGCCACAAACACTACCAGGATTTTAATATGGAAAGGAAAAGGTTCTGCTTTAAGTGGAGCTAAGCCAAGGTGCAGCCACTGCATGCGTTTGCGGTTTCCTACCTTAATTCCGGCTGAGCTGCGTCACTCACGATTACATTAGTTTTGTAAATCCTTGTCCTTGTCCCTTCTGGTTATTGTGCCATCCGTTTATACAGTTAATATTGTTTCACCTTATTCGTCATTTTCCATGTGCGTCATGTAACAGAGAAACAGTAATTAATACAACTACATTTGTAGCACAACAATGAAGTACTTACTCTTTGTTCCACCAGCACTGTCCCTGTTAGCGGTCGCCAGTGTGGCGAAATAAATAAAAAACATTTGATTTTATTGTGTTTTTTAACTTTAGAATTTTTGAAAGGGTTTTTTACGGATTGTATTGACTGGCTTGAATGCGGACAAATACAGTGCTGCGTGAAATATGCCTGTAGTATAATTTACCATTCCTATTAATTACATTTTCAATTCTACGTCATTGTTGATTTAATCAGAGTTCTCACCTTAGACGTAGAATTAGTCCTTCTGCCACAATATTAATTCATCAGTCGCCATCGAAGTTCTTCTCTTTGTTGACTGTGTGTATCTTCCTAAGTCGGCATCGGTTCACTTCACGAAGACGGTGGAAACCAAGGAATACAATGCTACGCTGCTTTAAATAATTTTCGTAACACTTGGATACTTCACACTATTTTTTATTCACAAGACAATAAGACTTGCTCTGCTCGTCGCACAAACCATAATTACCAACAATATGGCTGCCTTTCCGCAGACACCAAAAATTACGTCCATTCTCCACGAGGCAACAATCAAAAGTGTCTCTTAGCTCCTTCTTGGAGTATGAAACAAAAGAGAATCCAATGTGAACATTACAAAGATTATAACCTACATGCCTCTCAATTTAATCTTTGGCGCAGCCTTTAAGGTATTGTATGTCTCTGCGTCGGAATGTGTCAGTTTCTTTCCACAGCCAGAACACAATCTTACTTTAATTGATCGTTTGAAATTAATATAATATGTTTATGTGTTTGCTGCTTGATTGTTACCTGACTACTGTGATATGCGTGGTGTGAAGTACTTGAAAGTGTGCCTTAGGTACTGTTCCTACGTCAATACGCCAATAACTATTCTTATGTAAGATTGCTTACGAGGATAAAGTTCCGTTTCAATTTAATTATTCTTGTTCCGGTGAAGAACTGGTTATTTCATTAATGACATGCTATGAAATCCTTTTTTTCTAGATTTTCCACTAACTACTGTTAATTAAAAATTAGTTTACGTGGTAAAAACGTATAATTTAACCGAACTTTGTTCCTTCGTCATTGGTAAAGTACTTAGCAGTGGCGATTCGGTTATAATTTCACCTACTTCACTCGGTTTTGCATTATACTTCGGAGTAAATGCCTTTTCTCCAGATATTAGGGTCTTTAGGTACAATGTCATATAGGAAATCATAATTAGCTGGAGAGGTAGGAGGGTTATAGTCTCACAGAAATGAAAACAACAAATAAACGGGAATGAACTATGTTACAACAAAGGAATTCAAAAGTCAAAGCTTCCAAAAAGAAACGCAACTTCAAAAAAGTTAAAAACATAGTTTCAACTGAGGACAGAGAAATTGTGTGATTGTGAAACTGTTGCGTTCATCATTTCCTTGGGAGTGATCACGTCCACATTCTTACGGACGCCTGTATAGGGCAAGCAGGCGTATGTCATTCAGTTACCGGTCGCACAAACTAGGTGCGTCGGTAAGAGACGCCTCTCATATGACGCACATACTGTCACTAACGCCGTGTGTGACACAGCGGACATGTTTTCCGGTGGAGGATTCGGCAGACGTGTCGCCTTGTCATCAAAGTTCTGCGGTTCCCATTAGAAATCCGCGTCCTTTCGGCTGCTAATAGTAAGGTTGCGCAGAATCATCTGTCATTATAGGTCCCTATCTTACAAATCGCTGTTGCAAACGGACGTTACACAACGACACAGGCACAAATTTGAATAAAGCGAAGCGCTTAAAAAAAAAAGCACGAGAGAGATTTGATCACCGTATCCACTTAACCACGACGCCATTTTTCGTTTTGGCTGCTCTATATCGTAGTTCTTGTTCTTGGACCGTTCACTGTTTCCATTTTTTTTTAAAATTCCAGTGCAAGTTGTTCCTGTTATCATACTTGATCTGTGTTCAGTTTTCGACGGGCCATCCACTGGGGCTTTTTGCCACTGAATCTGGGGGCCGGAGGGAGGGGGGGATTGCGAACGGGAGCTTCCCTTGTTAAGGTGACAGCAACTACTGCTGCTATTGCTGGAGCCAATAATAACAGCAATAATGACGTTCACTTTTATATACAAACGAACTGCTGCAGAGTGGTCACCTGAACGTTGTTAGTTGTGAAACAAATTATCTCCATGATCCTTCCGGAATCTTTCACATGCACCTACTTCTACACAGATTCCGTATATAACGGACTATAAGCTGTACCTTAATTTTTAATCAATTTCTTAAATGAAGAATTTTTTTTCATTTTTGTTATTGTATTGCAAACCAGTGCTGAGAAAGATTCTTAGTGTATAAAACCGAACCGACTTTTAATATACCGGAAAATCGTCATCTGATCTTTCTTCTTCTTCCTCTTCATCGTCATCGTTCTCCTCTTCATATATAAGACGGTCTTCACTGCCAGAGACTGTTTCTTATCTCGCACTTCTTGGAAGATTCAACAATAATGTCTTCTCTCACTCTAGACCATGCCTGTTTTATCCACTGGCACACTTGTTTGATTGTAGGTCGCTTTAAACCTCCCTTGGGCGTGAATTCATGTTGGATTTCATCCAATATCCATTTGTTCCACTCCTCTCTCATATACAGTCTAAATGAATTTGTCATTCTAGAGGACTGATGAGCTCAGATGTTAAGTCCCATAGTGCTTAGAGCCATTGGAGCATCTGAACCCTGCCACTGAATCTTTCAAATGACTAGTAAACTGACCTAGCACTAGAAGAGAACTCTTCTTCAAAAAAGCATTTTTCCTTGTCTCCCACACTCTGTTAATCCATAACTTCATTCCACTCTCGCCCTTCCAACCCCTGTCATGTACTTACGCAAAAACACCTGGCTGTATTTAAGAACATTTCGGCATTGTTTTGCGCTCGAAAATGATCATTGGATTAAGTTTAGTACTGTCAGCTCAACATGAAAGGACACCAGTGTAGCACATTTTTTTTTTTGTCCACTTGTTTTTATAATCACGATGTTAGCACCTTTCATGGTTCAAATGGTTCAAATGGCTCTGAGCACTATGGGACTTAACATCTGAGATCATCAGTCCTCTAGAATGACAAATTCATTTAAACTGTATATGAGAGAGGAGTGGAACAAATGGATAATGGATGAAATCCAACATGAATTCACGCCCAAGGGAGCTTTAAATCGACCTAAAATCAAACAAGTGTGCCAGTGCATAAAACAGGCATGGTCTAGAGTGAGAGAAGACATTATTGTTAAATCTTCCAAGAAGTGCGACATAAGAAACAGTCTCTGGCAGTGAAGACCGTCTTATATATGAAGAGGAGAACGATGACAATGAAGAGGAAGAAGAAGAAGAAGAAGAAAGATCAGATGACGATTTTCCGGTATTTTAAAAGTCGGTTCGGTTTTATACACTAAGAATCTTTCTCAGCACTGCTTTGCAATACAATAATAAAAATGGTACAAAAATTATTCATTTAAGATGAGAGGCATCCACTTGCCTTTCTCATACTGTGGCATCAAGCAGTCAGGCCTGCAAGATGAGTGGTTTGCCAAGCGAGTGGATTCTTCCTTAATTTATCGAGCAACATGAATTCTCGTATCTTACTATTTAGTTACAAATTATCCTCCTGTATGAATAATACGCAACGGAAACACGCATCTGACTATCAGTGATTTATAGAACTCTGACTGTACACTACGCACTGGCAATACCACATTTACCTTTTGTCTTTGATTTAACGGCTTTTATATAAATTCGGGACATTACGATAACATACAATTTAATGAAAAAGGCCACCAATCTCTTTCTTTTCACTATCTGATTTATTCCTAAACACACAAATTCTACAACCTACAACAAAATCACATGAGAAATTCCGCCCAGTGGGCATGGCTTTACGTTAGTGAATCTCTATACTATGGTCTCGTAATCTATTTACCGCAACAGTGCACTCCCTGGATCGGATGGTGGATGTTTTATTGTACCTCACACTTCGCCTCTCACAATAATCCTCACGTAACTTTCCTCCAGATCGAGCGATACAGAAGGAACAGGCATACCCACAAATCTTTCGAAACTACCTTGCTACTCCCATGCAAAACACACATACCCAAATTACAAGACATACACAACACAACAATATGAAATATTACACAAAGAACGGTTACAACTTCATCACTTTCCGCTTTCCCACTTCAATCAATATTTATCCCAGTTTCACACGACACTGCCCCACTTTGTAATTCTACTTTCCTACTGTGAACTCTGGAGATAAACGCACGTCTTCCTGTGCAATGCAAGCCAAGTGGCGTTGCTGGAAAAACGGCCGACTCACCTTGATTCTCTCTCAGAGTTTAAATTCAGCGTCACACGGAATGATATTTCTTAAATACTTCAACTTATGATACACACGCTATTTCTTAAATATTTCAGCTTATTGTACACACGCTATTAATTCTTAAATATTTCAGCTTATTGTACACACGCTATTAATTCTTAAATATTTCAGCTTAAGCTCACGGAAGTATCTCAACTTATAACTACACGTGGGCTCTTTGTGACCGTTGGTTTACTACAATCCCCTTAAAATTACCTGCCTCACTTTGTAATTTTCCCCACAAAAGGTCCTGTGAAAGAGAAATTATTAATTCTAACTACTCTTAAATATTCCACATCCATACCATGCCTGCACTCTTTCATTACGGAGCACAACAAAAAAACAGATCTTTACAGCAGAAGGTTCAGCGGCAGAGTCCCTGAAACATGGCCGTATTCCGATTCTCTCGCACCTCTCTCGAAGTGGGAGAAGCACCCTGCTACCTTATTGATCAGCCACGTTTCAGACGCTCAAAGCTCTGGTAACTTCCATCTCTTTGGTCTCACCAAAGGTAGCCAAAGGATCGACTCAAAGATGATCATATATTCCGATTCACTATCTGTGGTTAGCAGACGACCATACATTCATTCCTTTCACAGATCTCACCAAACTGGATGTAGGGATTTATTTTGAGGGAGTGCACATGTGATCAATTAAATAAATAAATTGTCATTCTTTCCCACACTGGTATCCGGCTTCGCTGTATTAATTGAAATTGAGTTACTTTTACACAAAAAATGTGTTGTTCTGACAAGAATTTCGTACCTATTTTCAATGTTGGGCGGTACTGTACCCTTTCACCACCGGCTACCCATGCAGAAAAAAATGGCACGGTACTATCCTTGCAATGCGAGGGTAGTTCTGAACATTTTTTTTTTTTAAGAAAATTGTATTAAAACAAACGTAGCAATTCATCAAAATAACCAGGAGGAGACCTTAGCCCCTGGTGACCTCAAATTGACGACCAAATGTTGTTACTTTACCAAATTGGCAGTTGTTGCATTATTGTACTCTCCACAATCCGGAGTAACGTACACATACAAATTTACAACAATCTACATGACAAATAAAACATCACATCATAGAAATGAAAAAATAGCCTTCGTTACACTTTAATGTGAAATGTCACCACTGTGATAGTAAAAATAAGTGGCTTCAGTCAAAACACCAACAAGATTATTACTATGGACGACATCAAAATACATCAGTTAATTCCGATATTTGTTGTGCAATGCAAACTCTTGTCCCCTGTGACAATCTTACTGATCAATGCTACATGAACCGCTACGTTAGTATTACGCCACTGGCTTATAATTAGAGCATCATTGTACCAAATATTCTAATAAACATGCTACGTGAACTTGATAACCCAGAACACACAAAAAACAAACACTAACTATTCTAAACACAAATGTCGATGAAATACAATTACACTTGCTGTCCCTTCAGGAATGAAACACATAAAAAAAACATTTACACAATTACAAATACATTATTCCCTATCTTGCGAGTCACACGGAAACCTTTCATTCTGTGATTTTCTTGGGGTCAAAAAGTTGCTGATAGTTTTCCTAGAACCACTGTCTCGGTGTCAAAGCTCTCCCATGGTTACCCGGACGAAAGTCTTTGAGTCACTCAAATCGGCATTTTGAACACGCACTGAACAGTAAACTGTATCTCACATTAAACACAAATGTCATAGTCACTGTCAGAGTACCATCCACACGAATCTGTTCGTCCAAAAAAATGGCCCTACAACTACTATTACCCACGGTTCTGTCCTTTCAGTTCATGGTGTAATTAAAAGTCGTAAGTTTCAACAAACAGCACTTATTCCCGCACCAGTTCAAGAAATGTCTCCTACTACAGACGCAAATGTCAATGTCCCACTCTAGTTTCTTGCCTTCATACAATAATTGTTCACCAAACGACAACTGTCCTCTAAGTATACCAAGTGTCCCACATGCAATTCACAAAGCACACTTAACAAGTCACTGCCAAAAGTTTATGGATCCCACCATTCAGTGGTCAAGACAAAACAAAACGATCGTCCTGTCTGCTAAAGACAAAATCTTTACCACCACTCACAACGTGGAAACACCAGTCCTTCACTTTCCACATTATGGAAAGTCGCAGTCATCTTGTTTCACGGCTCCACAGTCCAGTACTAGTTAATAGCTGCTGGTAAAAAAAATGCTCGCCGGGCTCTGCCGCGCCTCGTCCATTCTGCAGTAGCGCCGCTGCGCGCGCCGTTGAGCAGAAGAAACCACCCGCTGTTGCCTCCGCGGGGTACCTTCCCCAGTCGTAAGGGTGGCGGAACTCATGAATGGCCAGTGGTACGTGCGTGTCGCCCCAGGCCGTTGACCTGCTGTAGCGGGCGCGTGGAGTGTACCCCGTCCGACAGTGGAGTGGGGAGTGCCGCGGCTCTGTCGCCTGTCGCCATGGCATCGTCAGCTCGGCCCGCTAGCGGTATGGGCGTTACGACACCCAATCAGTTAGCCTTCCGTGCATCTCGCAACATTACAGACAAAAGGAAATTCTTACATTAAAATTATACACCCTAGTTTTCTACACATACAACATCAACATTTATCTCTTTTCTATAGACAGCCCATACTCGTGCTATTCATTGTACCTGTCGTCCCTCATACAAAACATGAAAGTGTAAAAAAAAACAAAAGGAATAATAAACAATCTATACAGCTCATAATTACAATATCAAATAGTAGGCTACTCTAACATCCTATCACAGTGAAAGTATTAGAAACTTTATCCTAAAACTACAATATACAATGAACTTTTGTGCTTGTGACACACTGAAATTAATACCCCTTGAAAGTGTTCTAACAAAAAATAAGAATAATCTACATAGCTCACAATTACCTACCACATGTTATTAAATAGTAAACTACTTTAACATCCTAACACAACAAACATTTTAGAAACTGATGACTCTAAATCTACAACATACAATGCACCTTTGTGCTTGTGACAGACTGAAATTAGTATCTTTCTATATATTTTACCTTTTTATTATATATAACAACATTTCTAGGACATGTATGAACCATCCACATGATGTCAGATCCTGACCTGCCATCGAGGTTCATCCCAATCAAACAATACATAATAATGTTGTAGTTACAGAACGGTAGCATCCCCTTTACAGGAGTGTGCGCATTTATCACACTACTCTACGACTCTCACTCACCAGACATCACATTTTCCCTCTCATTCAATCCATAGATACACTAACAGAATAGGTCTAGAAGTCGGCTAACCTTAACACCACCACACTCACGACAACATAACATACCTTAGCTCCCTTATACTCAACCACATAACACATGAAGCTGTTTCAGAGATAGCATTCCAGTCTCCGAATTCGTCCTTTCACTCTGGCACCTCTCTCCATCGGCTTACCTCCGCATTCGCTTTACCCATTAATCATTCTGCTAAACACCAACTTAGAATTGCGACATTTCATCTAAGAACAAAAAATACACAAATTAATCAACCTGCAAAATAACTGTACACATTCTTGGTACCGTTTTGATTGGTTATACTGGTACCAGGCTTCAACAACAACAACAAATATTATTTTTGCCCAATCACAAATTTTATGCTAAGAATCAGATTTACACTTATATTACATCTTACGTCAGTATTCCACAACGTTCACCATCTGGGTCTCATACTCCCTTTACGTCCTTTCACATTGTGCAGTTGTCCTCATCTCTTCATTCGTATTTCGGCTCTCCGTCCGTCCATTACTCCATCATTTCCTGGTCTTCCTTCATCATTGGCATCAATCTCTATTGCAGCATACACAGGCCTCTCTGTAACATACATCTAAGACATCTCCACATTATTAATTCTACTCACCTTTATTTACCACTGTTTCATCACGTCGAATCTTTCTTTATTAATCACACTGCTTCACGTCGCTTCTCTCCTTAAATATCACCTTTATCTACTACTATTTATCACGTCGCTTCTCTATCTACCATCTTTATCCACTCATTAATCATCACGTCGTTTCTGCTTGATCCTTATTCATATGACAAAAAATACGTACATACACCACCCTATCGACTCCTGTTCATGACTCATTCGACCAGTCTATTCCATCATACTTCCTGACATCCCGCCTGAAAGTTCTTATGTTCGATTTTGACCCTGCACAACGTTACACACCACAAATAAATACACTGACTATCTACCATAAATTGCCTACTTTAGATCTATCCTTAACTTTTCCATAATTTGATGTTAGAAATGTGATGAAGCCCACGAGATTGTTTTCCCTTGATCGTCTCAATCAGTACAGCATTTTCATGGACAATCCGCCTCACTCTGAATGGTCCACTATACACAGTAAAGAATTTGCTAGTTAGGAATCTGTGCTTCTTTGATAATCGATGAGTTTTAATTAGAACCTTGTCTCCTACTGCCAATTCGATCTTACGGATCTTTCCTTTCTGCTTCTCCTGCCTATCCTTAGCTGCTTTCTTAATACGCTCTATCGCAACCTTGACAATTTCTGTGTGCCTCTGCTTTCCTGATCGCGGAAAATCTACCAGCTCCCTGACTCGATCTGGTGGTGGTTCATTCTTTAGTACCGTAATTGGTGATAATCCAGTTGCTCCATGTGGTAGCTCATTGAGGATGTCCTGAAAATCTTTGAGAAAAATACTCCAACTTCTGTGTTGCCTATGGCAATAGATCTTACACAATTTTCCCAGTTCTTTTACCACTCTTTCACTGGGGTTACTTGCAGCATGGTATCGGGATATGAACACCGGTTTTATCCTTCTTCTCTTCAGTGTGGTTAGCCATTGTCTGGATCTATATTGCGGTCCATTGTCAGCTATGAACTTTTCTACAGTTCCTACTTCTCGCAAAAAGTTTTTAACGATCGCTGCTGCCACTGTCCTTCCCGTCGCACGTTTCAAGGCGGTAAAAGTCACATACTTTGACACCAATTCCACTGCTACTAAAACATATCTATATCCCTGCACTGACTCAGGTAGCGGGCCAAACAAATCTGTTGCTCCGAATTCCCTCAATCTACCTGGCACTATCGGAAAAAGCGGTGCTTTGCATGAGATAGTTAACGATTTTGCCTTCTGGCACAATTTGCAACTACCAAGCACGTTCTTGATCCTCCTCTCCATACTAATGAAATAAACTGATTCCCTTAACTTCTTACAGCATTTCCTTGCCCCGTAATGCCCGTAACTTAGGTGAGTGTACCAGATCAGCTTGTTGACTATTTCATTTGGTATACACAACACCCAGTCCTGTGTGTTCGGATTTCTACGGTAGAAAAGGACCCCGTTCTGAATTGTATAAAAACGTGCTATATTGGCATCTAAGTTCCCTCTAACTCTGTCCTTCACCATTCTCCATGACGCGTCTTTATCCTGCTCTTTCGCGATATTTGTGAGTACCGTCCCTATGTATTTCTCGAACGGCACGCCCTGCATATACAATATATCATATCTGTTCTCGTTTACCTCCTCATCAAAGCATTGACCGTGACCTACTGGATTCCTTGACAACGCATCTGCCACTATATTCTGTGGCCCAGGAATATACATGACCGAAAACTGAAACTCCTGTAAATAGAGTGCCCACCTAGCGAGTCGTCTATGGTTAAGTTTGGCCGACATCAGAAACTGTAGTGACTTGTGGTCAGTATAGATTTTAGCATGCCTTCCATACAAATAGTATCTAAACTTACTAAAACCCCATACTATTGCCAAAGCTTCAAGCTCAGTTACCGTGTAATTTCTCTCAGCTTTGCTAAGCACTCGGCTTGCAAATGCAATAGGTTGTTGTATTACTTCTCCTCCTTGCTCTTGCTCTAGGAACAATGTTACCCCAAGTCCACTACGGGAACTGTCCGTGGCCATACAAAACTCTTTCCCTAGGTCTGGATGCCCGAGAAGAGGTGCCGATAGCAGTGCCTTCTTTAACGCCTCATACTCTTCCTGCGCAACAGGGTCCCAATTCCATACCGTTTTCTTTCCAGTCAGCTGACATAGTCTGGGTGTCGCTGCACCCCCAATCTTAATGAACCTCCTGTAAAAATTGATTAATCCTAAATAACCCCGTAGCTGACGTTTTGTTCTTGGCACCGGAAAATCTCTGATTGCTTCGAGTTTGTCTGGATTTGGTCTTATTCCCTCTGGTGTCACAATGTGACCTAGAAACTCGATTTCTTTTCGTCCAAATTCTGACTTTCCCAAATTCACGGTCACCCCATGTCTCTCCAGTGCACCGAGCAATATGCCTAACGTTCTATTGTGGTCTTCCCAGTTTCTTTCGGCTATCAGGACATCATCCACGTACTGTGTTACCCTATCTTTTATCTCATTAGGAATGACAGTATTTAGCGCTCTGATAAATGCCGCGGATGATACATTTAACCCAAATGGTAGTTTCCGGAACTGATACGATTTCCCGTAGCACAAGAAAGCAGTGTATTTTCTACACCCCCTGTCTAACTCCACCTGCCAGAAACTCATTCTCAAATCAACTGAGCTGAGAACTCTGATCCCGTGGAACTTTTGTAGCAATTCGTCAAGTGTCAGCGCCCGATCTGTCTCTGGCTCTATTATCTTATTAATCCTTCTTGCGTCCAAAACTAATCTAATTGACCCATCCTTTTTTTCAACACAAACTAAAGGACTGTTGTACGGACTGGATGCTGGTTCGATAATCCCTTGTTGTAGCATGCTTTCGATCTCAGCTTCCACTCTTTCTTTGTACACAACAGGTATCGGATACACTTGGGCCCTAAACTGTTTATGTGGCTTGACCTTGAATCTATACACAAAATTTCTTATTGTACCCGCAGCATGTTTAAATACCTTTCTATTCTCGTATAAAATTTTCTGCAATTCCCCGTAGACCGTGGTCCCTCGTAAATGCCAGATTTTCTCCCTGATCTCCTCCTCCAAACATTTATGAATTTCCTTCTTCTCTTGTTCGAACCCCGTATTCTGTGCCTGTTTACCGGACTTTACCGCCAGACATAATGCTAAGTGTGCGTTATCTTTACCATGTAAGCAATCGTCGAATCTTAATGTAATTTCCTCCGAATCTCGTTTCAGCTCCATCGAACCATTTCTCATGTTAACGACTGCTTTATATTGGTTCAAAAAATTAACCCCTAATATCCCTTCAACAGTTAGAGATGACACAATCATGAACACTGTACTAAACCTCTTCGCCTGGCACACGAAGTCTACCTGCGCTTGTAACTTCACCTCAATTCCCTTTCCTGTAATTGCCCCTCTCACTGTTGTCCTTTGCAATGGCAACGTTGGCCATGGTTTTGTAAGACTACAACACTTGAACACATCTTCCCTCAAAACACTCATTACACTGCCTGTGTCGATGACACAAGGTACGATTATATTATTTATTTCTACGCTAATTATTGGGTGGACTTCACTCCCCACATCTCCTACCTCCTCTAACAGATTCTCCCTTAGTTTTCCGTAATCGATATACCTAATATTTACATCATTAATAGTCCTGGTTTGTACCCGTCTATCAAGTAGTCACCTTCTTGTCCCTCCGTCATTGTGACAATGATTGTCCTGTCGTGAACCCAATAATTGCCTATCCTCTCTTCGCCCATCATTTTCATTTTCCCTTCTTCTTCCATCTCTGTCCCATCTTCTATCTTCCCGGTTTGCTGGTCGATATCCCCATGAATTCTGCCCCCTATTTCCTCGCCATCTTCCATTTCCGACATTCCTCTGATTCCATGCTCTCCTGTCATTCTGATAGTTTCTACCGTTCCTATCCTCAACTCTGTCTGACCTAAGAGTCATGTCGCCGTTCACAATGTTGCTCTCGTTACCCAGTTCCTGTAAGAGGTGCTGAAATGACGCAGAATCGTTCAAGCCTCTGCCTGCTATCACTATATCTCTGCGCAATCTCACTGGCAACTTCGTTATACAGATCCTAATGAGCTCCCCAGTTTCGTATGGCACATCCAAATACCTGTTTCGTCTCAGCATTTCCTGATAACACGACACTGGATCTCTTATACCACCTTCGTTACAATTTGGCATCATCAATATGCTTTGCTTAACCTGGTCCTGCTTACTTTTCGACCAGAATTCATTTAAAAATTTGTCACAAAACATCTTGTAGCTACTACAGTCTTTAATAACTTCCTGCATTTTCGCTCTAGCCTCGTCCCTCAAATGGTTACACACAAACTTCATTTTTAGGAGCGGTCCCCACGATGAAGGTAATGAATCTTGAAATTGAGACAGCCACAGGCATGGATGTTGGTAATTATCAGGATCCGGAAAACAAGTGTACGTTTGTACCGACACGAAGTGTCTCCTACATTCTTCTTCCGCATTTATGTTTTCCGACCTTGGGCTATACCCAGTTGGGTTTGCCACCTGTTTTATCCGACATAACCGTTCTTCTAACTCTCTGAGTTCGTCATCCTCTTTCTGCCTATTTTCGATTTTTGAATTTATCTCACTCTCCCTCCGCAGTCTACCTGGTGGTGTTTCACCTTCGCTTCTGCACGCTAATTGCAACTGTGCTAGTTCTTCCCTATGTTTCCTATTTGTTTCTAATTGTGCCTCTTTAAACTGTAATAGTGATTGTATCTCCTCCTGGTCGGCATAAACCTCTCGCTGCGTACTGTCAGAGCCTGTTTCGCCTCTTATACTGATCTTTTCTACATTTGCGCTAATCGTATTCATTCTGACCACTACCTCCGCAACTTCATCCCTGTGTTTATTTAGCGCCATTTCCTGCCGTGTGACTTGAGCTTCCACGCTGTCTAATGCCCCTTGTTTATCTGCAAGTAAGTCCTCCACTATCTCTTTGATTCGCTCATCCGGCCACACGCCCCTATGTTCTGTAATATCGCTTTCTATTGCACTTATTCGTACCTCCAAATTATTGGCTTTTTCTTTCACAGCATCACATTCTTGCTGCACCGCATCCAGATTCTTCTCCCCCTCATCTAACCGATTATTAACTGCGGACAGACGCTCATCGATAACTGTGTGTAGCTTCCTCATTGCCTCTTTATTTCCCTTATCAATTGCCTCCAATCTTTCCTTATTTGCTTCCAATCTCTCCTTAGTCTCCCTATCTCTCTCCTTAGCCTCCCTATCTCTCTCCTTATTCTCCCTATCCCTCTCCTTATTATCTCTATTGATTGCTTCTAATCTTTCGTTAGTTGCTTCAAATCTTTCCTTAGTCTCCCTACTCATCGCTTGTAAAAACTGCAGTATCACATCGTTATTTCCTACTTTCGACGCGCTCACCTCGTTCGCCTGAGAAACCGTAGCTTCGCTAAGGGTAGCTGCACTTTCACCGCACACCTGGCCTAGTCTCGGCTCGCCCGCGTCGTCGGGAAAAGCCCGCGTTTGTGGACAAAGCCCGCCGCATAAAGGATCCCCTTGCAGCGGTCCACTGAACAATACAGCCTCTTCGGAGTGTCTGCCGTCCCCGCTTATTACCCCATGGTCAACAGCTACTTCCTGCTGCACTGCTACGTTCACGCCAGAATCGCTGTTCTCCATTGTGGCTACGTTTTTCGACTGCGACCTAGTTACTACGGACATTACGCAAAAAAAAAATTATGAAACGATCTTCCAGCCTTGTGCGATATAGCAATTAATTACATAAAATAAAATAAAAGATCCTCACCAATCCAGAAAGAATTTGCAAACAGAAAAAATTTTACTTCTTAGCGCTATCACAATACATTCCATAAAAAAAATCTTAACGGCAAACCCTAACAACAAAATATCCTAACAAAAACGATCCTGACAACAAATTAAATATCCTGGTAACAAAATTATCCTGGCAGGGTCGAAATTATGAGAGGCACCCACTTGCCTTTCTCATACTGTGGCATCAAGCAGTCAGGCCTGCAAGATGAGTGGTTTGCCAAGCGAGTGGATTCTTCCTTAATTTATCGAGCAACATGAATTCTCGTATCTTACTATTTAGTTACAAATTATCCTCCTGTATGAATAATACGCAACGGAAACACGCATCTGACTATCAGTGATTTATAGAACTGACTGTACACTACGCACTGGCAATACCACATTTACCTTTTGTCTTTGATTTAACGGCTTTTATATAAATTCGGGACATTACGATAACATACAATTTAATGAAAAAGGCCACCAATCTCACTCTTTTCACTATTTGATTTATTCCTAAACACACAAATTCTACAACCTACAACAAAATCACATGAGAAATTCCGCCCAGTGGGCGTGGCTTTACGTTAGTTAATCTCTATACTATGGTCTCGTAATCTATTTACCGCAACAGTGCACTCCCTAGATCGGATGGTGGATCTCTTACTATACCTCACACTTCGCCTCTCACAATTGTCCTCACGAAACTTTCCTCCAGATCGAGCGATACAGAAGGAACAGGCATACCCACAAATCTTTCGAAACTACCTTGCTACTCCCATGCAAAACACACATACCCAAATTACAAGACATACACAACACAACAATATGAAATATTACACAAAGAACGGTTACAACTTCATCACTTTCCGCTTTCCCACTTCAATCAATATTTATCCCAGTTTCACACGACACTGCCCCACTTTGTAATTCTACTTTCCTACTGTGAACTCTGGAGATAAACGCACGTCTTCCTGTGCAATGCAAGCCAAGTGGCGTTGCTGGAAAAACGGCCGACTCACCTTGATTCTCTCTCAGAGTTTAAATTTAGCGTCACACGGAATGATATTTCTTAAATACTTCAACTTATGATACACACGCTATTTCTTAAATATTTCAGCTTATTGAACACACGCTATTAATTCTTAAATATTTCAGCTTAAGCTCACGGAAGTATCTCAACTTATAACTACACGTGGGCTCATTGTGACCGTTAGTTTACTACAATCCCCTTAAAATTACCTGCCTCACTTTGTAATTTTCCCCACAAAAGGTCCTGTGAAAGAGAAATTATTAATTCTAACTACTCTTAAATATTCCACATCCATACCATGCCTCCACTCTTTCATTACGGAGCACAACAAAAAAACAGGTCTTTACAGCAGAAGGTTCAGCGGCAGAGTGCTGAAACATGGCCGTATTCTGATTCTCTCGCACCTCTCTCGAAGTGGGAGAAGCACCTTGCTACCTTATTGGTCAGCCACATTTCAGACGCTCAAAGCTCTGGTAACTTCCATCTCTTTGGTCTCACCAAAGGTAGCCAAAGGATCGACTCAAAGATGATCATATATTCCGATTCACTATCTGTGGTTAGCAGACGACCATACATTCATTCCTTTCACAGATCTCACCAAACTGGATGTAGGGATTTATTTTGAGGGAGTGCACATGTGATCAATTAAATAAATAAATTGTCATTCTTTCCCACACTGGTATCCGGCTTCGCTGTATTAATTGAAATTGAGTTACTTTTACACAAAAAATGTGTTGTTCTGACAAGAATTTCGTACCTATTTTCAATGTTGGGCGGTACTGTACCCTTTCACCCTTACAGCACAGCAGTTCGTCTATGCTGTTCTACACCCCGTTTTGCTGCCTTTACGGTAAGCCATTCTTGGCTAACTTTTTTTCCAAGATAATGCCCTCTCGCATATGGGACGAGTTTTTACTATTTGTTTTTAGACTTTCCAAACCCTACCTTGGCCAACAAGGTTGCCAGACTTCTTCCCAATTGAGAATAATTGGAGCGATATAGGCAGGGACGTCCTACCAGGTCGGGATTTTGACGATCTACCGCAGAATTTGGACAAAATATGGCATGATGTTCCTCAGGGAGCCATCCAACAACTCTGTCAATCAATGTCAAGATGAAATATTGCTTACATAAGGACGCATTATTGACTTACTTAACTTGTTAAGCTTCCCTCTTGACTAAGTCATCCACTTGTTTGTCTGCTCATGTACAGCACAACTACTACTTGCTGTATCTTTCGGATATTTCCTTCACGGAGTGTTCCTTTTTTTGTCTACGAGTGTAAATGCCATATGTGACATCGTTTTATTAAGAGCAACTATAGTAAGCAGTAATAGAACGTCTAAATGGGCTAATATCTGATGGACATGAAGGATTCTATTTTTTGTATAATGAACTGAACCTTTTATACGTCTTTTTTTGCTACAGAGGTCTGTAGAAGACTGTCCTGGTATTTGGCAGTCAGGCTTGTCGAACAGTCCATAGCGCTAACAACTGGTCTTAATGGAATGACGGGTTTGTGAATTTTTGGTATACTACACAATCTTGATGGGACCAGTTCTGATTTAGTAAGACATTTCTAGTTGGTGAGAGAAATCAAAGACGCTTTTACTAGCTGATGCGTTATCCTAAGTACTGATCTTGAGAGATTGCTTTTAATCTCACTGTACCTTCATGGTTGTAATACAACGCAAGTTTTTCTGCAGTAGGTTCATTATTTCATGAGCATTGTAGCGTTGCCCTTATCTGCTGGAAGCTCTAGAATACGTCAAAATTGAAATCTCGGATAGGTCTGTTTCCACAAGTTAGTGTTGTGTCATTGTTTATTGCCTCTGGTGGTGCCTCTGGTGGTGCCTCCACATTTAGGAGACGAAGTCTTAGGCACAGAAATATGCCATGGACAGTGGCCTAATAGCCATTAAGCAAAATTCACCAGTAGGTTGTATTTAAATTAGTTATCAGTACGAGTACAGGTGTTAGTGTTTGAAGGAATTACAAAAGAAACGAGGAGTGTGGAAATGGGGTGGCCAAGACATCAGCTCACGGGCCATGCCCAGGCACAAGTGCATTTGGCTCGTTATATACACCTCCCAAATTAACATTTATTAAATTTTCTCTGAAGTGTTCAATAAACACTGGGCTGAGCAACCTTACAGTTTTATTTCATGGTTTCTGAACTGTACACCTTGCTGTGTTTTCTAATTTAATCAATTGTACATCATGGGCTGATAATCCATTTATCAATGTGAAAGCATGTGTTAGTTTTACACCCTCTTGCTGTACAAATACATTATCTATTAGAGCGCTACTGCCTTGAGCTATACGTGTAGGGAAATTGATAGCTGATTCTATGTTATATGCAATTAATAACACTTACACTTTTCCCATGTGAACTGGTTAGAAAGGTTACATAGGAATCATCACAGATTAACAACTCCCTGTTTTTGTCTGACAGACAGCGTAATAGGTCATCTTCATATGCTAACAGATCATCTACTTTATTTTTTATTCCCCTGATATTCTGATGAGGTAAGTTGATACTACCCTTAGCTTCATCCCTATTTACTGTATATGAAGCTTCTGTTATTCTATTTTCCTTGAGTGTTGCCTGTTTGGACTTTGACCTTAACATAAAAAACCTGTCTACCTGGTCCCATTAACCACAGGGGTCACCCTCGTGTGACTGACGCTCCCCCTTACAGTGTCTGCTAATAGAGAAGCTGACTTATCTTTCCCCTTCCTATTTAGGTGCAGGCCATGCGTAGTGTGTCCTCACCTACCAGTAGTATCAACAGGAACATCGCGTGTGTGAGGTTTTGGCGGTATATGGAACGTCACGTTCCTCCACTACTTCAGATAGCAAGCCAGAGTGTTAACACGCCTTACAGCAGTGTTTACGCAGGACCGAACATGGCGCTGAAAGACCTCCACAGACACCACATTTGTGTGGCCAGTTCACGTTCCTATTTCATCCAAGTCTCTCGCAATAGTACACCTTGGATTCATACCACAGGCTGTTTCCTGCTGCCCCAACTGTAATTACCTCATCTCCCTAGTATTTGTTTTCACAAAACTTGTGAGCTGGTACGCTGCACCTAATTCCTCCTGACGCTCCTGGCCTTGACTGTTAACTAGAAGCAATAATATTCTTCTTTCACTATTCTGATTTGATCCCTACATGTCTTTTTTTCTTGAAGCTAATATTCTGCTTCAAAATACATTCAACTACATCTGGATGATGCCCTTCGTCCGCTACTTCAGATAGCAAGCCAAACTGATTTACTAACTGAATTTCGAAGTTTTTTCAACAGTTTCTCTTTTTGCTTCTACCTTTCCCGTCCCTGTTTCTTCCCTTAGCCTATATAATTCCAAGTCCTCATTTTCTAATTCAGCGTTAAGGGCACAAATTTTTGCCTCCTTTTCAGCGACTTTTCTGTCCTTCCTACATAACGTACGTTGCCATGGAGAGCGTCTCATCTATCCAGTTTCCTCGCCGCGACACTCGCCCCAATAAACTATAACCTACACAGTCTTCACATCCCCGCCTTCAGATTTCTACAGCAAACATTGCATTTGCTAGACATGTTTTGACAGAAAAATTTACACAAAGGGAGAGGATAACTTGGCACAAGAGCGCTGATGTTACGTAACCTGTATTAATACGCAATGAAGCGCTAATGTAAACAAACCTTTAAAAATCTCAAAAATTTTATAAAACTGCCCTTGTAATTCTTTCTAAGCCACAACGTATTCTTCAAACTCCGTATTTCCTTTAACACCGGTGATCTTAGGGAACTTCACTGTCTTTGTCAGAATGTGTCCGTTCCAGAAACGCGATTTTCTTTTTAAATCCATCCCATCAAATGAGGAAAAAGTTACCTTGCAGCGCATTACTGTGGGCAGTGTGCAGTCAAGTCCTGTTAAAATGTGAAATCTGCACTAGGTTGCACATGTTTTAATTTTCGTTCCTGCATTCCTTTATTAAACGCTAGCAAGTTTTAAGTCGTTCTAGGTATGTCTCACGACATAACCTACGTACTTTGCAGTACGATATGAAGTCTCCATAGGAATCGTTTAGTTTCACTGAAAACCGTTGCAGCTGAAAACGGAAGATGCGTGTGACTTCAGCAATTATACTATGCTTTCTTCCAATTTCGCCATGTGCCAAAGGCCTGCAAATTTAGCAAAGTGCTTTTTGATGTACAAAACAAGGAATCTCGTCTGTCGACATTCGTGATTTAATCCTGTTTCATTGTCAATCAAATCTTTAAACTCTTTCTGCATATTCCAGAATCCGAATCAAGAACAGTTCTCCACATGAGTAACCTAGAGGCAGATATCCTCCGATTTGTGAGGCAACTTAAATCACTTAATAACAGCAAGTCTTCCGGTCCGTACTGTACACCAATTACGTTTCCTTCAGAGTATGCTGATGCAACAGCTCCATACATAACGACCTTATACAGCCGTCCGCTGGACGAAAGATCCGTATGAAAAGATTGGAAAGCTGCACAGGTTACACCAATATTCAAGAGCGGTGGAAGGAGTAATCCAGTAAATTACAGGTCCATATTATTAACTTCGGTATCCAGTAGGATTTTGGAACATATATTGCGTATGAGGACTATGAATTACCTCGAAGAAAACGGTCTATTGACACACAGTAAAGACGGATTCAGAAAACATCATTCTTGTGAAGCGCGAGGTGTTGAGTGCTATCGACAAGGATTTCGAAAAGGCCTTTGACACTGTACCAGACAAGTGGCTTGTACTGAAATTGGGTGCTTATGGAATATCATCTATGTTAGCTAACTGGGTTCGTGATATCCTGTCAGAGAGGTCACAGTTCCTTATAACTGACAGTCATCGAGTGCAACAGAAGTGATTTCTGGCATTCCTCAACGTAGTTTTATAGGCCCACTGCTGTTCCTTATCTATATAAATGATTTCGTAACAATCTGAGGAACAATCTGACATCAAAAAATGCAAAACGATTTAGGAAATATATCTGTATATTTTGGAAAGTGGCAATTGATCCTAGATAATGAGGTCCTCCATATGAGTGCTGAAAGGAATCTGCTAAACTTCGGTTACACGATAAATCACTAAATCTAAGGCCCGCTAATTCAACTAAAACCCTAGGAATTATAATTACGAGACACTTAGATTGGGGGTTGGGGTTGGGTTGGGTTGTTTGGGGGAAAGAGACCAAACAGCGAGGTCATCAGTATCATTGGATTAGGGAAGGATGGGGCAGGAAGTCGGCCGTGCCCTTTCAAAGGAACCATCCCAGCATTTGCCTGGAGATATTTAGGGAAATCACGGAAAACCTAAATCAGAATGGGCAGACGCGACTTAAATTGGGAAGAAGACATAATGTTGAGGGGGAGGCAACCCAAAGACTGCGATTCATTAGCAGAATATTTAGAAAATGTAACAGATCTACTAAAGAGACTGCCTACGCTACGCTTGTATGCCCTCTTTTGGAGTACCGCTGCACAGTGTGGGATCCTCAGCAGATAGGGTTAATGGAGTATATTAGAAAGTTCAAAGAAGAGCTGCACGTTCTGTATTACCCCGAAATAGGGGAAACAGTGTTACTGACATGATACAGAATTTGGGGTGGACATCTAAAAGGCGTTTTTCATTGTGGCAGAATCATCTCACGAAATTTCAGTCACCAACTTTCTCCTTCGAATGCGAAAATATTTTGCTAACGCAGACATACTTAGGGAGAAACGATCGTCGTAATAAAATAAAGGAAACGGAAGCTATCAGGGAAAGGTATAGGCATTCGTTTTTCCTCGCACTGTTCGATATTGGAATAATCGAGAATTGTTGTGAAGGTCATTCGATGAACCCTCCGCCAGGCACTTAGGTGTGATCTGCAGAGCATCCATGTACATGTACATCTAATGTCGTTTCACAGTAGATATGCACTACCTGTAACGTATATGAATTGAGAAACCTCTTCGCTCTCTTCTGTCACTGCCACTCATTTTAAAGAATCGCGACGGTAGACCGCTCGACTGCCTCCTTCGTGCAAACAGCCACTGGCCCAGTGGACCTCCATCGTACCGAGATCACACAGCGAAAGGTAAACAGCGCTGACAGCGCGAGTCTGCCGGACTCGAGAGACTTGTGCCGGCCGGAAAGACGCCGCACCGCGACGCCGGGTGAAGCGCCGCGCTCTTCCGGGCGCCTCCGAGAAGGACCGAGCGGAGCCGAGCGGCAGGCAGGCCGGGCCCGTGGGCCAGACACGCTGCACGCGTGACTTGTGGCACGGCGCGGCCGGCCGTCATTATGAGCCCCTACCCAGCTGCGGCGAAGTCACTCAGTCAACTCCTGAGGCGTCACCGGTGGCCACAGGTTGGATGTAAGATCGCATATGTTCGTTTCATATTTTCCAGGAAAAATATGTCCATTTTTATAAGTGACAAACAGCAACCGTGTAAACCACAATGCATCAGAATAACACATATTAAAAGCATAATATTGCCGAGGAATACAGCAGTATCAAGAGCCATCAACTAGAGATAATAACAGAGAACACTGCAATATTTTGAGAAATGTCATTAGACCAGCTGATAGTATCAGCTGTGAGAGTAGTATGTACATATCTGAGAATAACATCAAATTACGCTGGTATATAACGAGGACAATGCCAGGCGAGCAGCGGAAATCTTCGGTTATCTGTTTACTGAATGTCGTAGTGTGAAGACGTTACTAACGTTAACGGGATATGCACGGTGTCGTGGTTATAAAGATGGACTCGCCACGGACGTCGGGAGTGAAGTTGCGCATTATGCAGCCGATTGCGCACAGTTTCAGTTGTAACAGGACGTCCTGTGGCTGCACGAAAAGCGTTATTCAACATAGTGGCGTTGCTGTCAGGGTTTCTCCGAGCCATAATCCGTAGGTAGCGGTTATCCACTGCAGTAGTAGTGGCCCTTGGGCGGCCTGACTGAGGCATGTCATGGACAGTTCCTGTCTCTCTGTATCTCCTCCATGTCCGAACAACATCGCTTTGGTTCACTCCAAGAAGCCTGGACACTTCCCTTGTTGAGAGCCCTTCCTGGCACAAAGGGACAATGCGGACGTGACCGAACCGCGGTATTGACCGTCTAGGCATGGTTGAACTACAGACAACACCAGCCGTGTACCTCCTTCCTGGTGGAATGACTGGAACTGTCGGATACCTTCCATCTAATAAGCGCTGCTCATGCACGGTTGTTTACGTCTTTGGGCGGGTTTAGTGACATCTCTGAACAGTCGAAGGGACTGTAACTGTGATACAATACCCACAGTCAACGTCTATCTTCAGCAGTTCTGGGAACTGTGTGATGCAAAACTTTTTTCATGTGTGTATGACGGAGACATAACCATATTTGACAGAAAATGAAACTAAGTAAATGAATTATCGTTCGATGATCGACAGAGCATGAAACTAATATCACAACGGATTTTCCCAATGTTAAGCAGATGTTACGAATTTAATCACAACCCATCATATCTCAGCATAAGAACATGAATCCTAGTCCGTGATTATGTAAATAGTAGTTGCAGAACATCAGGAACGTTTTCCTTTATGATATTAAAATGTCATTATGTGCAAATGAGGAACTAAGATTTGAAATTTGTGTATGTCCAGTGAACAGTACACATATGCCTCTAACAGCAATAACAACACTTGGGTGGCGATCGTAAAACGATATGTCTTTTGTAGAAAGAAAGTAATCCACCGATAATGGTACACCATTTATGAGTGAAATTAAAAACGAACAAAGTGTGCTTGAAGTCGCCAACTACTAAGTTATTTCCCACCTGATGCTTATCATAGACGAATTAACTGTTGGCTAAAAGTGTACAAAACGCAGACCTTCTAGAAAGCATGAACTAATCTCATCAGACGAAATGCTATGCCTCCACTTAATTGAACACAGAGGTCGCTTTGGAGGACTGGATGCCGTGCTGCAGGGGAGGAACCAGGCGGTCACGTGACGCTCCACCGTTGACGTCAGTGGTGACGGTGAGGTGGCAATCGCGGTGTGTACGTGCCAGTCGCTCGCGTGGGATCAGGGCGGTCACCTGCGTCGACGTGGAGATGTCGAGAAGTGGCAGAAAGGAATTTTTGCGTTTCGATATGTCCACGACCACACCACTAGTAAAGTTACACGATCTGTTGGTCTATCAATGTGGACTGTCCAAGTATCTGCAACGAATGGTGAACCACTCGTAGTGATGTGAGGCAGTGGCGTAAAAAGATCCTAGGCGACAGGGCTGTTGACGATTGTCACTCCAAGTGACTGGCGATCGGTTTCAAACCAGACGCAAATTGCCATTGCCTGGTAAAGCAGCTCCATCTGAACCAGCTGCCTAGCAATCGTTCGGAAGGCGGCTGCACAGACTCGACATTTGGAGACAGCAGCCGCCGCTCACACAGACACACACAGCTGCGCGTCTTGAGTGGGCCAAACCACACAGAGATGGACAGTGGCTGGGTGGAGGTACGTCACACGAGTCGCACGACCCCGCCGACCCAGGGCTGCGTGCATACACTCCCGGTTTCACGAACACTCAGGCGCCCTACGGCACATCGAGGCAACCACTAGACAACCCGGTCTCAGAGCCGCACACGTTGTACGGTACTGTCTGGAACAGCAGCTGAGACTTGGCAGCCCACATCCCCACACACTGGTAGCTCTGCGGGATCTGAGGCATCAGTGGGAGGCCTCGGGCAGATGCTGCGCATCTGAAGAAACTTCCGGAACTCTCTTCCCCGCCGAGTTGACGAAGTCTTCGAGGCTAGAGGCGGTAATACCGTGATGCCATTTCATGATCCTTGAAGCAAAAGTTGGCTTGACTGTGACTGTCTTACTATAACTTAATGATGTATGGAAAGAATGGGAATCATGCACCAGCTAGTTGTACTTCACAAGTTTATTCGAATCCTTACCTAGGTTTAAACGGATACAAACATTTCTTCCTTGGAAGAAGTAGTAACGTGTGTAAACTTACTGTGTGAAAAGAGGTCATAAAGCTCAGTCAACACTAAAATGACCCATATAAATGCTAACGTATAGCCAGATGGCTTAATGAACAGTAAAGCAAGGTAAAAGAGTGAATAAACATCTGACGTGCCACTGGTTGGCTGTTCGATTCCTATGGCTTCCATAGTTTTACTGTTGCTGACTGCTGCCATGTTAGAGATTTTAATTACGTATATACAGCAAATGTTGTGGAGCATTACTGTAATCTGGTGGTGCAGGGTGTCGACTCTATAATTGCTTCTTTCGAAAAGTAATTAATTTAGCCACTTGCAGTGTTTATTGTTCACTTTTGAACTAATTTACAACTAACAACGATATCGAGCTACAGCTGTTGTCATCTCAAACGACGCTGTACTTTTATTGATTTTTGATAATACGGTTGGGAAATAGGAATATAAATTAAATTTTAGTAAGGCATGCAGTCTCTATGAAAAGCTTTTATTGTTAGTTACCGCTTTCAGTCTGTGACTGTCATCATCAGATTATTTACCGTCTGCTGTAGCGATATGCGGAGACAGCGAGCGGAGAGAGACGTATGCCACGAGGCACATTCCATTGACTGCTCGGTGGAAAGTGTCAACAGAAGAGGCGGCGGCAGAAGATATTAGCGCGCTTCCTCTTTGGGTCTCACAAATGTGCCCTTATTGACAGATAGTTAGTATCGCAAAATAGGAAAAGTAGGTGACAGTATTGAGAATAAATTTAAGGAAAGAATTAGTTGTACGGTTAGTAGTAATGTCGTCGAGTGGTCTACATACCTCGGTACACAGCGGGAGTCGATACAGTCGTCAGTGACCCGGCAGTCGAGCTCCTCGATGAGTTCCCAGGGTTCGTCCCACGTGTCGGGGCGGAGCAGCGCCAGGACGCCGGCGCACCCCCCTTCCTCTAACGCTCCACCTGTTGGCGGCGGCGGCAGTCCGGAGTCCCAGAGGCGGTCTGCCAGGCGCTGCGCAGCTGACCACGTGGGGGGCGGCTGCTCCAGTCTCCCGCAATTTGTGAGCGCCGGTGTCCAATCTGCAAAACGCTCTTCAGTCACCTCGAGGTCTGCACTCTGACTCACGAGATTCCATGGGCTACTCATATGCACATCAGTACTAGCAGCTACTGAATGTGAAACACTAAGAGAGCTGCAGCCAACGATAATCGACACGGCGTGAGGTGTGCTGCACACTTTTACAAGCAAAAGGTCAACAAGTCAGCCGACTGTCAGCACGGCGGCCACTGCTGCGGCTCCCCTTGACGAGGGAGCGGGCAGAGCTGCGCCGTCAGTACTACACTGGACACAGTGCCGTCATTCCGTATGAGCCGAAGTTCTGACTGCAGCATCGGTGTGGACGGTCCGTGCATCGAGGCCCTGAGCAGAGTGGGGAATGCCACGTTGCATTCTCGCCCATCTCACGGGGAGTCACTTGGTAATTGCTTACACTGATCGCAGCTGTTACATTTCTGAGTCCTTGAGGCAGCTCGCTTGCGATATCTTCGACATCCTTTCAACAAAATAATTTAATGTCGCATGTCAGCCATGCTGTTCTGCCCCAGCTTGACAGAGTTAGCACCGCTACCACAGGAAAGTGCGATGTACCTGGCTAGGCGCAGACAGTAATATTTAAGTGAAAATCACACTTATCGTTAACTGGTTTGATTGGCGAGATTGGGAATAAGACATATGGACCCATGCTCATAGATCTTTGCAGAACGCCAGAGCAGATACAGTCTCACGTTGGTGTCAGAGCTGGCAGTGCGGGGCTGGAGAGGAGACTCCGGGCTGGCCGAGAGGCAGCTGGGCTGCAGGCGGCAGGGCGCTCCAGACTGGAGCGGCAGCCGGTGGGAGCCTTTCCTGGTTACTTCAGATCTCCAGTCCAGGCTGGGCCGTGAATGACGACCCCAGGCATTCTGTACTCTCATCTCCTGGAGCGCTGCACACTTAGCATGTCTCATCACAGTCTACCTGCCAAGTACTGCGTCACAGTCAAATAACTGCAGCCAGAAAAGCTGGAATTCCCAATGATGCAATCGGCATACCACTCTCCTCTCGCTTTAATCTCTGGGATCCGCCTCTGAGCTGTATTTTCGTCTTAGCTGTAGCAGTGTCTATCCCTGGCATCTCATTAGGTAAGTAGCAGAGGCGCTGCCATTCGCTGTTCTGTACACTTCCGAGGCAGTAGTTGCACTTCTGTCCCTTTGTACTTGTGTGGGAACGTTCAGCGCTTACGGAGCAGGGAGAAAACAAATGTAATAGCTAAGTACTCATCAAAGTTTGAGATCATTTTAGAAATAATCGTACTTAAATTGTCGACCGATATGCGAGTGCGGTTGACATACGGTTCCTCGCCGCAAAAAAAGCAGCAATGAAGGCACTGAGTGGCAGAGAGTGGGTTTTCACTAAAAAGCGCTGATCTGTTCTCACCTGCCAGAAAGTTTACGGCAGAATCTCTGGACACACAAAAGATATTCTGCCTGCTCATTCCCTCACGAGGGACTCACGTCTTTTTGAGCAAATGCGTGACAAAACCCGCAATGAGTTAGACTGCAAAATGAAGCAAAAGGAAAGAAGAAAGCGTAATGTCTCTGTGAAGGAACAGACGGTCAGCCCGCGCAGCTTCACTCGTCAGATCCGCTTCGCTAAGGGAGTCCAGCTGAGGCTACCTCGCCGGTAAACATTCTGAAAGTTCCGTACCTGCCCAGTGAGACTGCTAATTCTGATGACGTCTCTCGCTGTCGGTGTGGCTACCGGGCTGTAAACATACAAACAGTCGCTTGTGATGGGACTGCGGGCAGCTGCTACTGTTAACCGAAAAATCGGGATGCCATTGCGGTATGTCTATTGTAATTAACCACTGCGAACGTTCGAGTATTGCACACCTGATATCAATGAACGTAATTGACTCGTACAGAGCGAAGTCCACGCTCCTGACCCAACACGGAGACCTCCGCCTCGTCGTGTCTGAGGGCCGACTGACTCACTTGGCGCTCTCCGTAACCTGCGATGTACAATTGTACGACTCGGTGTTTCTCATATATCCTCGCGAGAGCTTGTCCCCGTCAACTGTGCAGCGATACTTGAAGCTTCCATCACTGGAATAATGCCTCAGTTACGGCCAATGACTGAGGGACTTTCCCTGACAATCACTGTAACGAAAGGAAACTACTCCTATTGTGATTAAGCGAAAGTGTGTTTACGGCCGACTGGCGCGCCTCCTCCACTACTCCCCGACCTGCGTGTCTGGCTGCAGGCAGGCCGGCCTCCCACGCAGCGGGCCACGGCCCCCACCCCCGCACTGGACGACTCGCGCCGCGGGCCGCTCGCGTTCTCCGGCCGTGGGAACACACTCCAGCCGCAGCCTGGAACCTCTAAAATCTGGAAACCCTACAAGCCCCAGAAAACAGCTGGTTGTGCAAATTACAAATGTGTGCAACTAAACTATCGCCCTTCAATTCTGCCTCGTATGAGGTCGTTATATCTGCATTTTCAGTTTTTATCGTATGATAAATTTTAAGTTGTTCAGATAGCATGCGTATGTCTGAAAGCATTACGCTGGGACTACTAAGGTTCATTTTGTCCTCTGAACCTCCGCGAGTAAGTTTATGGGCCTTCCTTCAGCAGAGAGGAGCGGGGGCAAAGGTGCTACAGATACACTGGCGGAAAAGAAAATCTCAGCACAAAATAAAAATTACTGTAGAGGAATGAGATTGCGAGAGTACATCTCCCTAGGTCACACAGCTTAAAGCTTAGAAGAGAACTGTGAAGTACAAAAGCCGCTGCCTCAGCTCGAGGTAAAGCAAAGGTGAAAAAGCCGAAGTAAGGCATCCTGCAGCTCTTTTAATGTAAATGTTTGTAAAAGTAACATTTGGATTTCCTGGTCAACTCCTACCAATAACCCGTTTTATTTTCCGTGTATGCTGTAAGCTACGGGTAAAGACAGAAGCTGGACATGCACTTGCGTGTCATATGTGACAGCATTCGGCGCCCCACATATTGCCCACGATGCTAACACAACACTGGCTGATGATGCCAACAGGGGGAGGGACTGGAGCTATCAAATGATGTCGACAGCACGAGGCTACGGAGCGTGGCTGAACTGCTTAGTTGACGAGTAACTCACGACAGTGCTACAGTGCTAGTGCTGTTGATACAAAGCAGAGCAATGGCGCCGATAAACAAAGCAAACATTGCGTTATATCTTCAGAAACAGTAGGCAAAGTCGAGATTTGATCAGAAAGGAACTCAAGAAATTTCGCTGAGTGTGAAAGAAGTGGCGCATGAGTCAGTGGAATGCGTGGTGTCGTGCGAACAATGTACAAGAGGAGTGCAGTGATGGCGATACCTGCACGGCACTGGAAAGTTGTACTGAAACAGGTGTGCTGTACTTCATCGTCGCTGTCGCACAGAGGGCCGCAGCTCCCGTTTCCAGTCACACGTAGTGAAGGACAGTCGTTGTCCAAGGAGCGGATACTAAACATCATTACGTACTTGGAAAATTGCAGACAGCATAGCAAAAGAACAATTACGAACATATTTTGAACAAGTCTGCAGAAATATGACCGTTAGTGTGTAAGGAAAACTACAGACATTCAACGGAGGACAAGGCTCAGTTGCGCGTTTCAAGGATGCTCGACATCCATTACAGAGATTTCAAAAGAAGCAGTGGATGCTTGCATGACGTCAAACAGTGCTACAGAAGTGTGAGACGTGAGATAATGAAATTTCGAAGAAAGCGTCAACTGAACGATGCGCAGCAAACTACAGGATCGACCGAAATATTTGTAGATGAGATAAGCAAATTTGCCCCGTCGTTGAGCAAGGAATTTGTTTTCAACTGCAGCCAATCGGCATTTGAAGAGGAAACGTACATGAAAGGGACCCTGGAAATTAGAGGTACCAAGAGAGATCAATCAAGATCATTTAATATCAATTCGCATTCGTATACAGTTATGCCGACTGATTAACCAGATGGTAAATTGGCTGGAACGCTATTTATTGCTCTGCGTCCTTTGATTCTTTCTCGTGTGTGTAATTTTGGCAAGGGTCGTAGGGGATATTTACGTCACAGCAAACAAGAGTGGGAGAACAGACGTAAGAGAACTACAGCTGTTGTATGATCAATGCTTTTGGCCAATAGCTCGTCAAAATAGGTGTTTTTTCTTGATTCCTAGGCTGCGCATAGAAATCATACTCCTAAAGAACAAGCTACCGCTCCTGGAAAGTGTGTGACATAGCAGTTCGTACCATCTGGAACCACCAGATGAATAGTACATCCAGATGTCTGTCTTTTCTGTGCGTATGAAACATATTATAACACTACCTGCAGCAACCCCTTAGAGGACAGCCAGTTTTACGATAAGCTCCACGACAGGCTGTTTCGCATTCGGTTGCACGCCATCACTTTCCTTCAGTTCTCGTCACCCTGTTACACCAATGTCATTTGTATACGTATTCCTTAAGAGTGGATACCTAGCTGAGCGTCCTCATAATAAACGTAGTCCTTTACTGCCAGGCAGAAAACGTATAATTTTTAATAACAGCATATGTAAGCCAAGCCGCCTGTGAGTGTTTGATAAGTGGACTGTGCATAACGTCTTATGAATCCGTACAGCACGAAAGAGCACTTACCGGAACGGTCACAGTACTGCAACCGTAGCACATATTCACCGATACTGAACGCCGGGCGTGTGTGCACGTGCCAACAGAAGCAATCCAGCATCGAGTAGGTCCCATTTCCTGCAAGCAGAGCTGCCACTGTGGCAATTACGGCCGCCGGCTGCATTGTCCGCTGTCGACACTGGGGAGCAAACAGAAGCAGTGCGCGCCGCAGGGAGCGCGCGCTCAATATGACGGCGGGCGCAGCGGAAGTCTGCCGCAGGACGGCCAAACCACGGCAAGCGTAACGCCTCTCATCCGCGTCACACCCGTATTCCTGTTTGCCTGGTGAGAGTTCGCGAAAGTCATCGAGTAAAACAAAAGTGGTATCTGCCCTTCCTCACGAAAGCCGTTCTGCTGTTCCTAATCTATAAAAACGATTTAGGAGGCAATCTGAGCAGCCATTGTTTGCAGATGATGCTGTCTTTTACCATCTAGTAAAGTCATCAGAAGATCAAAGCAATAGGAAAATAATTTAGACAGTGTACCGGTGCAATGCGTAAAGTGGCAGTTGATTCTAAATAATGAAGAGTGTTATGTCATCCACAGGAGAACTAGAAGGAACTCGTTAAATTTCTTTTACTCGATGAGTCACACAAATCGAAAGGGTGCCGTTTCAGCTAAATGCCAAGGTATTACAATTAGGGTCAACTTAAATAGGAACGACCAAATAGAAAATCTTGTAGGGAAGACTTTGTTTTGTTTGCAGAACACCTAGACAAAGCGACAAGCCCACTAAAGAGACTGTCACTTAGTGATGCTAGAAGAACCCTCAGCCACACACCGCCGGGTGTCACGCGCAGAACTGGTGTAGATGCAGATGTACATCTACAACTCCACACATACTCCGTAAGTCGCAATATGGTGCATAGTGCAAGTTTCCTTGCACCATCACTAGTCATTTTCTTCCCTGTTACGCTCGTAAATACAGCGATGGAAAAGCGACTCTCTTTATGCCTCCATCATCATCAGTTTTCTGCTACATTAGCAGGTCCTTTGACTCTCCATTTTCTGCGATCCATTGCCTCCTACTTACAGCTGCGGTATGTTGTACCGTCCATTACGTCATCCAGTATCTGAAATCTCCTCCTTCCTCGCTTCCTTTTCCCTTCTACATAACCTTCTACACATGTTTTTATCAGTCCGTCATTCTTTATTAATATATGCCCAATCCAATTTCTTTTTCTTCTCTTTATTACATCTAGCAACTGTCTTTTCTCTCCCACTCATCTCAATACCTCTTCATTTATTACTCTGTCCATCCAACTTATTCTTTCCATACTCCGCCATGTCCACATCTCAGAAGCCTCCAGCCTTTCTCGGTCTTTATTCCTCAAAACCCATCTTTCAGGCCAAACAGAAGAACACTCCATACAAAACATTTGATCTTTTCCTCAGTTCTCTGTCCACACAGCTGCAGAAAACTCTCCTTTTCTTATAAAATGCCTCTTTTACCATTGCTATCCTTGTTTTCATTTCTGTGGTGCACTTCCAGTCGGTGTCTATCCTTCTTCCAAGATACTTAAAATTTAGCACCTGTTCTAATATTTCTCCATTCAGAATAATTTTTATTTCTTTATTTTCTCCTGGTGCCAATACTTTTGTTTTCTTTGTGTTAATTTTCATTCCATAATGGCGTCAATGGTGTCCACTAAATCCTGTAATTGTTTTTCCCCTGTGGCCAGAAGGACCATGTCATCAGCAAACCTCAAACACCCTACTCTTCTTCAATTTCTACTCCTTTGTCATCTAATGTACATTGGGCAATCATATTTTCCAAGTAGAGATTGAAAACGTTAGGTGATAGACAGCATCCTTGTCTTACTCCTTTTCCTAGTCCGATCCAGTTTGTACTTTCTCCTCTCACTTTAACTGAGGCTTTTTGATTAAGATATAATGAGTCTTCTGGTTTTCCAGTCCACTCTCTTTTCTCTCATTACATTCGCCAGCTTGTCCCAAGCCACTTTGTCAAATGCCTTTTCTAGATCGGTGAAGCACATTTGGAGGTCTCTTCCTTTTTCAATAAACCTTTTTCCCAAGAGTCGTAGGAGCCCCACTGCATCTCTGGTGTCCGTATTCCGTCTAAAGCCAAACTGCTCCTCGCCAAGAGTCTCCTCCATTAATTTTTAAAGTCTCTTATTAAATATTCTTAACATCATTTTGGCTGCTTATGAAATGAGGCTGATTGTCCTGTGCTCACTGCATTTCTTGATTCCTTGTTTTTTTCGGTAATGGAATCATTAGTTTTGTCAGAAAGTCCTCAGGCCATTCACCACTGTCACATATTTTATTCATAAACTCAATATTTCCCTTATTTCATCTTGTTTCTAGCATTTTAATATTTCTCTCCGTATCTGTACCTACTGCTTTACCATTTTACATTGCAGTTATCCCAGACATTACTTCTTCCATTATGATGATTGGGCCTTCCTATCTGGTCATCATTTACACTGTTGAGTAATTCAAGTTCCACAGTTTCTGGTTTGCGATCTGTCATATAGCTCTTTTAGATATTCCTCCCATCGCTGGAGGACATCGTCACGATCTTTGTACACTACCTCTTCGTCTTTACTCAAAATTTCCATACTAGCACTTCCTGCTCTGTTTTAAACTAATGTTATAGTCTTTACTCTGTTGTACAGTAAGTCTATCTTCCCTTCCTGTCCAGTTCTTCGATTGCATTACATTCCTCTTAGCCATTTTTTCCTAGCCTGCTCTGTTTCTCTTTGCAGTTCATTATTTAACCTTCGGTACATCTTTCTTGCATATTCAGTGTTCTTGTTTTTAAATTTTCTTCTCTCCTCCACATTCGGAACCATTTCTTGTGTGACCTATCGTTTCTTTTCCCTTTTACATATCCTATATTTTGCTGTCCTGCTTTAATGATTTCTTCTTTTAGCATATTCCAGTACTCGTTGACATTATCAGGTGGTTCTTTGTCTCTTAATGTGTTTAGAAACTCAAGTGACAGTTTCTGTAATTTGTTGTTTGTTGGATCTTATCTTCTCTAGATCCCACTTCTTCACCATGACTCCACAGACACCCACATTTCTCTGTTAGTGCTCTTTAAGCGAAATGGACGTTGACGTCAGTGAAATCGTTCTGTAGTCAGCTTCTAACGTCGTTTCTCTAAATTTCCTCTATAATTTTCTTAGAAATAATATCGTGTTCGCTACAGGGGTCCCTATTTTCGTTCACAAACCACCTCCATAACACTAGCATGTTGTTCGATCCTGGAGGTAACAACTCTGGCTGCACAGTTAAATTGCTTCGACGTCTTGCTATAATAAGACCTTGTGCGGATCGAAAACACTCAAACAGTGCTCAAGAACGGATTGTACTAGTGTCCTATATTCTGTCTTCTACAAATGAACCGTTCTTTCCTAAAATTCTCCAACTCGATGTCGAGCATTCACCTTCTCTGCTGCACCCTTACATGCTCATTTCATTTCACATTGCTTTGCAACGCCACACCTAGATATTTCATCGACGTGAATGTCAAGCAGCGCGCTGCTAATTCTGTATTCGAATATTTCTACATTTAGTTCTAACTATAATACATCTTACCAACTAGAAATTTTGCTTAAGTCATCTTGTACCATCCTACAGTCACTCAACACTTAGACGTCCCTGTACACTACAGCATCATCAGCTCATCCTGTCTGTCAGATTACGTTCTGCCGCACTCCTGGCGATACCTTTGTCTCTCATGAACACTCGCTGTCGAGTGCAAAGTAAGGGGTTCTGCTATTATGAAATTTGCGATCCAGTCCCATATCTAGAAACCTTTTCTGCGTTCATCCGTTAAGAGACTGCACGAGCGAAATCGCTGCCTCAGGATCTGTCAGTACTTTTCTTCTGGTGTCATATTACAGCAGACACATAGCCGTATATCGCCTTCCCATCCACTCACCCTTCCCTCCCCTCTCCAATCCCCCTACATTCCCCTCCCCGACACTGTTCTCGCCCAATAAAGATCATTTCAGGTCTGTATAAAGTAGTGAAAAGAACGTCACAAAGTGCAGTCAGCAGGGATGGGCCGAAAAACCAAACATACTCGACAATACCTATGTATTTTTACACCAGGCCAATGAACTCCAGCTGGAATGCAGCAACAAGCCACAGAGTATCTTCCAGATTTATCAGACCTGCAGTCTTTCAACTATTTCACACATAGATCAGAAGTTCCCCAAGTCGGCAAGTCTTAGTTAAGTTGCAGAAGTGTACTGCTTTTCACCAACACATATACTGTGGCTGTTAGTCTATCTAAAAGCGTCAGTGTAGGTCTAGAAATAGAAAACTTTCGACGTGTTTTTGGCATCACAGGACTATCTGTGCAGCATGAGGGAGTATACAAAGAAGTAGATTTTTTTTTTTTTATTTATTTATTTATTGTTCCGTGGGACCACATTTAGGAGAAGTCTCCATGGTCATGGAACGAGTCAATACATGAAATTATAACACGATTGTAGAAACAGATAAAATGAAATATAAGAAACATATTCAGGCGACAAGTCGTTAGTTTAAATAAAGAAAATCAAAAATGTACACTGGAATTTGCTTAATTTTGTATCTCTTCCAGGAGCTCCTCGACAGAATAGAAGGAGTGAACCATGAGGAAACTCTTCAGTTTAGACTTAAAAGTGTTTGGGCTACTGCTAAGATTTTTGAGTTCTTGTGGTAGCTTATTGAAAATGGATGCAGCAGAATACTGCACTCCTTTCTGCACAAGAGTCAAGGAAGTGCATTCCACATGCAGATTTGATTTCTGCCGAGTATTAACTGAGTGAAAGCTGCTAACTCTTGGGAATAAGCTAATATTGCTAACAACAAACGACATTAAAGAAAATACATACTGTGAGGGCAATGTCAAAATTCCCAGACTATTGAATAGGGGTCGACAAGAGGTTTTCGAACTTACACCATACATAGCTCGAACAGCCCGTTTTTGAGCCAAAAATACCCTTTTTGAATCAGAAGAATTACCCCAAAAAATAATACCATATGACATAAGCGTATGAAAATATGCGAAGTATACTACTTTTCGTGTTGAAATGTCACTTATTTCAGATACTGTTCTAATGGTAAATAAAGCGGCATTTAGTTTCAGAACAAGATCCTGAACATGGGCTTTCCACAACAGCTTACTATCTATCTGTACGCCTAGGAACTTGAACTGTTCCGTCTCGCTTATAACATGCCCATCCTGTCTGATTAAAATGTCAGTTCTTGTTGAATTGTGGGTTAGAAACTGTAAAAACTGAGTCTTACTGTGATTTAGCATCAAATTATTTTCCACAAGCCACGAACTTATATCATGAACTACATTATTTGATAATGTTTCAATATTACACACAAGATCCTTCACTACCAAGGTGGTGTCATCAGCAAACAGAAATATTTTTGAATCACCTGTAATACTAGAAGGCATATCATTTACATAAATAAGGAACAGCAGTGGCCCCAGCACCGACCCTTGGGGAACGCCCCATTTAACAGTGCCCCATTGGGACTGAACATCATTACCACTCTCAATATTGCGGAGGATTACCTTCTGCTTTCTGTTCTTAAAGTAGGAGGCGAACCAATTGTAAGCTACTCCCCTTACTCCATAATGTTCCAACTTCTGCAGTAATATTTTGTGGTCAACACAGTCAAAAGCCTTCGTTAAATCAAAGAAAACACCTAACGTTCGCAACCTTTTATTTAATCCGTCCAAAACCTCACAGAGAAAAGAGACTATAGCATTTTCAGTTGTTAAACCGTTTCTAAAACCAAACTGTACATTTGACAGCAAATTATGTGAATTTAAATGCTGCAGTAACCTTGTATATACAACCCTCTCAATAACTTTAGCAAACACTGATGGCATAGAAATAGGTCTATAATTGTCAACATTATCCCTGTCTCCCTTTTTATAAAGTGGCTTCACTACCGAGTACTTTAATCGGTCAGGAAACCGACCACTCCTAAAGGAAAAGTTACAGATATGGCTAAGTACTGAGCTAACATACGTGGAACAGTACTTCAGTATTCTGCTAGATACCCCGTCATATCCATGAGAGTTCTTGGTCTTTAGTGATTTAATTATTAACTCAATCTCCCTCTTGTCAGTATCATGGAGGAGCATTTCAGGTAACAGTCTCGGAACACTTTTTTCTAAGAGCGCTATATGATTCCCTGTTGGGACTAGGTTTCTATTTAGTTCACCTGCTATATTCAGAAAGTGATTATTAAGTACTGTACATATATGCGACTTATCAGTAACACGGACATCCCCACTACGCACTGATTCTATATTCTCGACCTGTCTCTGCAGACCAGCCACTTCCTTTACGACTGACCATATGGTTTTAATTTTATCCTGAGACTTAGCTATTCTATCTGCATACCACATACTTTTTGCCTTCCTAATAACTTTTTTAAGCACCTTACAATACTGTTTGTAATGGGCTGCTGCATTTAGATTTTGACTGATTCTAACGTTTTGATATAATTGCCACTTTGTTCTACAAGATATTCTTATCCCTTTAGTCAGCCACCCAGGCTGCCTGTTTGTGCTAGTACCCTGTTTTGAACGTTCTAACGGAAAGCAACTTTCAAAGAGCACGAGAAAAGTCTTGAGGAAAGCATTATATTTATCGTCTACTGTATCAGCACTATAAACATCTTGCCACTCTTGTTCCTTGATAAGGTTTACAAAAGTCTGTACAGCAACTGGATCAGCTTTCCTAAAACGTTGGTAACTATATTTAACATGTGTTGCAGCACAAAAAACTTTTAGACTTAAAATTTGTGCATCATGATCTGAAAGGCCATTCACCTTTTTGCTAACAGAATGCCCTTCTAATAATGACGAATGAACAAAAATATTGTCTATGGTTGTTCTACTGTTCCCTTGCACTCTCGTTGGAAAGAATACGGTTTGCATAAGATTATATGAATTAAGGAGGTCTACCAGCATCCTTTTCCTTGCACAATCACTTATACAATTAATATTGAAGTCACCACATATAACTAACTTTTTGTATTTCCTATAAAGTGAACCAAGAACCTCCTCTAGCTTTAGCAAAAATGTTGTGAAATCGGAGTCTGGGGATCTATAAATAACAACAGTAAGAAGTTTAGCTCCACTAAATTTAACCACACCTGCACAACATTCAAACACCTTTTCAGTGCAGTACTTTGAAACATCAATTGACTCAAATGGGATACCGTTTTTCACATACATGGCTACTCCCCCACACCGCAAAGAGCTCCTAGAAAAGCTGCCAGCCAACCTGTATCCTGGTAAAGGAAGCCTCTGAATTATCTCCTTATTTAAGAAATGTTCAGATATACCAATAATTTCAGAGTCAACATCTATAAGCAGTTCACTAACTTTATCTCTAATACCTTGTATATTTTGATGAAATATACTAATTCCCTCATTAATCGGATACCCAAGCTTTGTAGAGAGTGGTTTCTTTGTTAGAGAGACTTCCCTTAAGCAGGAATACCTATCAGCTGACTTCAATCTAAAAAAGGTACAGCTCTAACACCCACAACAGAGTGCGATGCATTACAATCACCAACTGACTTTAAAATGTATGGGAGGAGGATTTCAACAGTGCATATCTACAGGGAAGCTATGACTGAATCAACTTCAGGGGATATGCGCATTTAAATAAAACATTCGAGTGTGGGGAATTTGCATGATTTATACTGCATATTAGCGACTGCTACAGACACACTGGGGTGCTGGTATCTGAATGTTAGAGGAGCAGTGTATAAATGCATTTATTCTCGCTGTACCAGGAGAGCCTATTACTATCGAGTTCAGTGAAGTAGAATTCAGGGGTGGTATGTCTACTAATACATATGTTGAGGCACTTGCTGGACAGAATACTATACAAGCTGAATTTTTTAGACTCATATGAAGCAACGTCTGGGAAAACATTGCTCTACACAATGAGTATAAAACGTACATATGTAAGTAAAGAAAATACAAAATAAATTGTTCTTCAGCCTCACTGCGTACCAATCCCCACCATTGTGCTGCACATAAACATGTGATGAGCCAGTGCTTACTCGGAAGTCTCCAGCACTGTGCGCGAGACGGGGCAGCGGCGCACGTGTCGGCCGGGCAGTGCTGTGGCGAGCTGCCGCCGCGGGCCCCACGTGGCCACTGGATGGGTGGGGAGCCGCCAGCCCGCCTCCACAGGAGACCTGCAGAGGCGGGGCCGCAGCCAGCAGCCAGCAGCCAGCAGCCAGCCCACCACCCAGCCAGCCAGCCAGCCACGGCCTCCACAGCAGTGCTGGCGCCGCAGCTGGTGAGGGCAGCCAGAGGGGTGGCACGCCACAGAGAGTGGCCGGCACCACTCAGCACTTTAATGTTAATGCTGAATTACGTGTAGCTACTGTAACTCAACAGCAGTCTTTTACGAAGCTGCTGTGTCTGTACATAATATTATTAATTGCTATTTCTTTGCCTTGAAGTTTGCTACTGAACACACTTCATGCTTTATAGGTAAAGGTGTATATTCTAGAAGAAAATACATGTGTAATGCAGCACACTGTAAATAACTAGCCACATCTTACAATACTGATTTAAGGAAATGAAAAATGGTTCAAGTGGCTCGGAGCAGTATGGGAGTTAACTTCTAAGGTCATCAGTCCCCTAGAACTTAGAACTACTTAAACCTAACTAACCTAAGGACATCACACACATCCATGCCCGAGGCAGGATTCGAATCTGCGACCGCAGCGGTCGCGCGATTCCAGACTTCAAGGAAATCCTCCTTTTCCATCATTTACATCTGGCTAGTCATTTATAGCGATTAGTTTCTTTTCTCCGAAATAACAAAGATATAACAAAACAATAACTAATGGTTACCAACAATCTTTTTTTGTAAAAAAAATGATCGATGTGTATTTTCTAATACATTCATTTTCTATACATTTTAAGCCAGCTGGTGTGGCCGAGCGGTTCTGGCGCTTCAGTCTGAAACCGCGCGACCGCTATGGTCGCAGGTTCGAATCCTGCTTCGGGCATGGATGTGTGTGATGTCCTTAGGTTAGTTAGGTTTAGGTAGTTCTAAGTTCTAGGGGACTGACGTCCTCAGATGTTAAGTCCCATAGTGCTCAGAGCGATTTGAACCATTTATACCATTTAATCACATATATAATTTCACATTTAATTCCATATACATTTTTAAATTAATAAACTATCTGCTTTTTCCGTTTAATTATGTGCGATATTTACATTTAATTCTGTGTACAAATTAAAAACTAATAATAAGCACTCTGTTTTCCCAGTCAACCACTTTTTCTTTTCTAATTTGTTTTTGACTGTACATAATATGCGTAGGTGAAAAAAGAACCACACATATACACATGCACACATGTAGGCACTGAAGAGTAAAAGAAATTTGTTCATGTGGCACAGACTTGACTAATGTCTGAAGTAGTGCTGGAGGGAGCTGACACCTTCAATCCTGCAGGACTCTCCATAAATTCGTAAGAGAACCAGAGGGTGGACATCTCTTCTGAACAGCACGTTGCAAGGCGTCCAAGATATGCTCAATAATGCTCACGTCTGGGGAGTTTGGTGGCTAGCGGATGTTTTTAAATTCAAAAGAAAGTTCCTGGAGTCACTCTGTAATAATTCTGGACATGTGGGTTGCCGCATTGCCCCGCTGGAATTGCCCGAATCAGTCGGACTTTACAATGGACATGAATGGATGCAGATGATGAAACAGGATGCTTATGTACGTGTCACCTATCAGAATTGTATATAGACATATCAGGAGTCCCATGTCATCGCAACTGAAAACGCTCCACACCATTACTGAGCCTCCAGCCCCTCGAACGGTCGGTCCCCTGCTGACATGTATTCATAAGGTTGTCTCCATACCCTTAAATAGTCTTGTTTGAGGCACACCTCAATGTCCTAACGGATTATCAGATGAAATTATATAACTTTTGGCGCCAGAGGTAACTCCATGTTAATGTCTCGTTTGTAATCTGTGTCTAGAAATAGGGCATGGAAAATCGCGGAAGTAGTTACAATGAAGAAAGTCCGATAGATCTCCTTGCTTCCTGGATGTTCTGTAAAAAGCAATGCAATGCAAACCAGCCACAAACTGCACACAGCACAGTCAGTGATTCTCATACAGAGCGCTGAGTGGCGTTACCAACATAGAAACCTAAACAGCCTACATACAACTGTAACTCGTGACATAAGAACAGTCGTAAATATATCCAGAGACGAGTAGCACGGATTGTCAATGACAATAATTTTCACATCTGACATGAGATTCCCGTCAGAGAACTGAGGTCCATCTCAACCAGTTCCCAAGTGTACATTTCTTAGGGAGCTGTGTGCAGTGCAGGTGCGGAATTGAATACCTCTAAGAGTGTCACAGCTGACATCGGCACATAATGCTGCACGCCTCCAGTGGGCCAAACAGCACAGGAACCGAACAGTAGGTGACTGGGTGTGCGTGTGGTGTTGGCTGAAGGGTCGCCATTTCCCCAAACTAAGCGTGGCGTCGAGGGTACCGGTGGTCCAGTGAGCTGTGTGGAGGAGGTTACCATCAATATAAACAAGGAAGCTTACTTCAACGTAATCATGATGTGTGTGCTATGGACAATCACATCTTCCCACAAGAGATTGTACATATTCACAAGACACATTCCTGGTTTCACGGTCATTCACGCACCCTATCACCTCTCGAGTGGGCCACTAAGGAACCAGGTCCTAAACAGCGGCGCTGTTGATTACTACTTTTCATCTGTTATAGTCCAGTCGTTACCTGTATTGTCTGGACTATACCAGATGAAACTGAACAATCAACAGCACCACTGTTTTGTTAATCTGATGGATCTGACCATCAACAATGGGCTCTTACTGGATATGACACATCTGAAGGAACTCGTGGATCTTCTTCGTAGACGAACTAAGGCTATTATCTAGGCTAGAGTCGGTGTTACAAGGTGTCACGGTCATGTCCTCCAGGAACGACAGATTTTTTGTTCGTGGTGCTTAAAATTGGCGGCTAGTTTTAACATATGGATTGTGTAGCCTTTAATGGCATTCGCTTGGCTCCACGGTGTAACAACTACTACGGCTTCTGACATCAAATGTATCAGTTGTGTTACTAAATGTGACACTTCTGTCACTCAATGTAACTGGGTTTTCTCTTTTGATGCTGTCAATTGTCAGGATGAGCATTCTAAAGCATTCTGTCAGGGTGAAAATATTAAATAAATTAACTTTTCTCTCTTAACAACATGTGGGCAGGGTGGGTTCTCCCTTGGCTCGGGTATGAGGTCGAATGAAATATCATTTTTACATAAGATAACTTTTATTGAAAGTTTCGTACAACTGTATCTTACTGGGACGTTCTGGTTCGGAGAGCGGCAGCTGTGTCGTTTGTGAAGTCTTTTGCTGCGGCAGCGGCGGCGGCGGCGGCGGCGGCGTCTGATTACGCGTAGCGGTGTGTATCTCGTGTCGCCGTCTCGCCCAGCTGACGGGAGACGCGCAGCGCGAGATGGCCGGTTTAATTATTGCGAGCGACGTCGTGCATCGGATGGTGATACCTTGAATGTGACGTCCCAGTGTTTCTCTTCTCTCAGCGGCCGCGTGTGTTGTGCGTCGACCAGCGGAGCGGCGCGGCGGGGGAAGGCCAGTGTCCCGAACTCGAACCACGGACTCCCGCTTGCGTTTTCGGCTGTCAGGTCTTCATCCCAGCTCACAGGTAACTACTGATGTGAGGCCGTCTCCTTCCCGTCCTCACGAGTCACCCGGGTATGTAAAAACCAGATTTCAAATACCTTTTAACTTCTGTGTTCTGGCGCCGCGGCTGCTGCTTGCTATTCCATTACAGCGGCGGACTTGGTGCGTCTGTGCATGATGAAGTCTCTTCTTGCACGACGGTCTTCAGCACCGAAACTGACTGAAAACTACTGCTACTCTTCTTTTCTTCCTTCGTCTCTCGTCTTCGTCTCCGTCTTCATCTGTCTTCATCTGTCTTCATCTGTCTTCCTCTGTCTTCATCTGTCTTCATCTGTCTTCGTCTGTCGGGCCCACCGCGTCTCGCGTATTTATTCACTTCAGTTCACTGGAGGTGAACGACTTCACGGCCATTGCCTCTTCTGTCACGTTGAAAAGCTTCTCGAAGAATCTTCTTAACGTCGGTCATTGGCTCTTGGAATGTAGGCAGGGGCCTCTGATCGCATGTGACGACTGAGAAACACGTGAGCCGGTCATTGCCTCTTCCGTCACGTTGAAAAACTTCTCGAAGAATCTTCTTGACGTCGGCCATTGGCTCTTGGAATGTAGGCGAGGGCCTTTGCTCATATGCGACAACTGAGAAACACGTGAGCCGGTCGGGCGATGCCCTGACGGCTGAATCGACAGCGCCCGCTTATGTGGAACTGCTGACTTCACGGTCATTGTTTCTTCTGTTCTGCTTTTCTGCCCACTGAATGCGAGTATGTAACTCTCTAAACTAAACCAAGTTTTCCATTTATATTCTAATTTCTAGTTCACTTTGATTTCACTAATTTATTTACTTAAGTACCACTCAACAACGGAGAACATAGGGCGACGGTTTTTCTGTTAACTAAAATGGTGTCCCTTTATTCCGAAATCTTCATTGAACTCTGACCATCATTATTTATTAGTGGTCAATGGCGATTGAACGGTTGTGATTTATTTGATCGGACTATGATGAAGCTTCCGCGCTATTGCTTCACACCAGGCGATAGTTCAGTACAGATAGTAAAATACTCACACACCTTGAAGCTTTAAACACAGCAGTGTTACATATGTGGTTTCATAGTTTACAGCGGTTATAGATTCAGATGTAGCTTTTGACAATACTGACTGTAACAACATCTTATCTACAGTTCACACATAAACCAGAAACAATACTGACGTTTCAAGAGTCGAATGAGATGAAGAGAATGAAGCAGAGTTGTAGCCTTCCCCTATGCTATTCAGTCTGTACATCCAGAGAAACGTAAAGGAGTAGCAAGAGGAGATTAGTGAGTAAATGAAAGTTCAGCGACCAGAAGTAAAATCTTGATGATTTGTATATGACACTGTAATTCCGCCAGAGACGCCAAAAGTCATGGGACAGCAGTTGAACGGTGTAGAGCCGTGTACTGCAAGGAAGCAAGAGAGAAGATGTTGCTGTGGGTACCCTGTCTCCTCTTTCTACAACGCTAATGCACACACGGTATTCAAAGAGTTATTTATTTACATGAGATGGAAACATTTACGTAACTTGAATGCTGTTGTGGTCTTCATTCGTTTGATGCAGCTCTCCATGCTACTCTATCCTGTGCAAGCTTCTTCATCTCCCAGTAGCAACTACAACCTACATCCTCCTCAATCTGTTGAATGTATTTATCTCTTGAGCTCACTCTACGATTTTTACCCTCCACGCTGCCCTCCAAAACTAAATTGCTGGTCCCTTGATGCCCTAAAATATGCCCTACCAACCGATCCCTTCTACTAGTCAAATTGCGCCACAACTTTCTCTTCTCTCCAATTCTATTCAGTACTTCCTCAGTACTTGTGTGATTTACCCATCTAATCTTCAGCATTTTTCCGTAGCACCAAATTTCGAAATCTCCTATTCCCTTCTTGTCTAAACTATTTATCGTCCACGTTTCACTTCCATACATGGCTAAACTCCATACAAATACTTTCAGAAACGACGTCCTGACACTTAAATCTATACTCGATGTTAACATATTTCTCTTCTTGAGAAACGCTTTCCTTGCCATTACCACTCTACATTTTATATCCTCTCTACTTCGACCATCATCAGTTATTTGCTCCCCAAATAGCGAATCTCATTTACTACTTTAAGCGTCTCATTTTCTAATATAATTCCCGCAGCATCACCCGATTTAATTCGACTATATTCCATTATCCTCATTTTGCTTTTGTTGATTTATATCTTATATCCCCCTTTCAAGACACTGTCCATTCCGTTCAACTGTTCTTCCAAGTCCGTTGCTGTCTCTGACAGAATTAAAATGTCATCGGATAACCGCAAAGTTTTTATTTCTTCTCCGTACATTTTAATTCCTACTCCGAATTTTTCTTTTCTTTCCTTTACTGCTTGTTCAATATACAGAGTGAATAACATTGGGGATAGGCTACAACCCTGTCTCACTCAATTACCAACCACTGCTTCTCTTTTATGCCCCTCTAATCTTATAACTGCCCTCTGGTTTCTGTACAACTTGTAAATAGCCTTTCGCTCCCTGTATTTTACCACTGCCACCTTCAGAATTTGAAACAGAATATTCCAGTCAACATTGTCAAAAGCTTTCTGTAAGTCTGCAAATGCTATAAACGTAGTTTTGCCTTTCCTTAATCTAAGATACGTCGTAGGGTCAGTATTGCCTCACGTGTTCCAACATTTCTTCGGAATCCAAACTGATCTTCTCCGAAATCGGCTTCTACCACTCTTTCCATTCGTCTGTACAGAATTCGTGTTAGTATTTTGCAGATGTGGTTTATTAAACTGATATTTCGGTAATTTTCACATCTGTCAACACCTGCTTTCTTTGGGATTGGAATCATTATATTCTTCTTGAAGTCTGAGGGTATTTCGCCTGTCTCATAGATCTTGCTCACTAGATGGTAGAGTTTTGTTAGGCCTGGCTCACCCAAGGCTGTCAGTAGTTCTAATGGATGTTGTCTACTCCCAGGGCCTTGTTTCGACTTAGGTGTTTCAGTGCTCTGTCAAACTCTTCACGCAGTATCATATCTCCTATTTCATCTTCAGCTACATTCTCTTCCATTTCTATAATATTGTCCTCAAGAACATCGCACTTGCATAGATCCTCTATATACGCCTTCCACCTTTCTGCTTACACTTCTTTGCTTAGAACTGGGTTTCCATCTGCGCTCTTACTATTCATGCAAGTGGTTCTCTTTTCTCCAAAGGTCTCTTTAATTTTCCTGTAGGCAGTATCTATCTTACCCCTAGTGATAAGCGCCTCTACATCCTTACATTTGTCCTCTAGCCATCCCTGATCAGCTGTTTTGCACTTCCTGTCGATCTCATTTTTGAGAAGTTTGTATTTTTGCCTGATTCATTTACTGCATTTTTATATTTTCTCCTTTCATCAGTTAAATTCAATATCTCTTCTATTACCCAAGGATTTCTATTAGCCCTCGTCTATTTACCTGCTTGATCCACTGCAACCTTCACTATTTCGTCTCTCAAAGCTACCCATTCTTCTTCTACTGTATTTCGTTCCCCCATACTTGTCAAAGGTTCCCTAATGCTCTCCCTGAATCTCTCTACAACCTCTGATTCTTTCAGCTTATCCCACCTTTTTGCAGTTTCTTCAGTTTTAATCTACAGTTCATAACCAATAGATTTTGGTCAGAGTCAACATCTGCCCCTGGGAATGTCTTACAATTTAAAACCTGGTTCCTGAATCTCTGTCTTACCATTATATAATCTATCTGAGACCTTGCAGTATTTCGCTTCTTCCATGGATACAACCTTCTTTTATGATTCTTGAACCAAGTGCTAGCTATGATTGAGTTATGCTCTGTGCAAAATTCTACCAGGCGGCTTCCTCTTTCGTTCCTTACTCCCATTCCATATTCATCTACTACGTTTCCTTCCCTTCCTTTTCCTACTATCCAGTTCCAGACTATTAAATTTTCTTCTCCCTTCATTATCTGAAAAATTTATTTTATCTCATTATACATTTCATCAAACCTCTTCGTCATCTGCGGAGATGGTTGGCATATAAACTTGTACTACTGTGGTTGGCATGGACTTTGTATCTATCTTGGCCACGCTCCAATCCATAGAACTCCAGTTTTCTTTCTCCTGATAACAACATCCTCCTGAGTAACACCACCTGGAGATCCAAATGGGGGACTATTTTACCTCCGGAATATTTTACCCAACAGGACTCCATCATCATTTAACCATACAGTAGAGCTGCATGTCCTCAGGAAAATTGACAGCTGTAGTTTCCCCTTGCTTTCAGCCTTCAAAGTACCAGCACAGCAAGGCCACTTTGGTTAGTGTTGCAAGGCCAGATCAGACAATCATCCAGACTGTCCATTATAATTATCCGGGCTGTTACGCCGTGGTCGGTTGATGAATTCTGTGTCAATTCCCAACGTTTCGTCTCCGACTGCGGGAGGCATGTTGAAGGGGGTCCGTAGCTCGATGGAAGGTCCAACACACCCACTGGCTCGCTACTGACTGCCGATAAATTCCGTGTCCGCGCGCTCCCGCACCGCGGCGTGACGTCACGTGGTTTGAAAACGTCTGTGCAATGGGCTGTTGTCAGTCGCCGTCGATCGCCGTTGGCATCACCCAGTAGTGGACCGGTGGTACACATCTTCTTTAACACCGGCATCCATATACCGTTTAATATCACGCCCTCCACCTTTCGATTAAAATTATTAGGGTGTTTAGCGATTTCGATTGCCTCCCTGTAGAGCCTTTCGTAATATCCGCTTATGGCTAACAGCACAACATCGCCAGCAGCGCCTCTCCTGGGCTCGTGACCGTATCGGTGGGACCGCAGATGACTGAAAGACCGTGATCTGGTTAGAAGAGTCCTGATTCAGTCGGTAAGAGCTGATACTAGCGTTGAAGTGTGGCACAGGCCCCACTAAGCCCTGGATCCAATATGTGAACAAGGCACTTCACAAGCTGACGATGGCTCCATAATAGTGTGGGATGTCTTTAGGTAGAATGGACTGGGTCCTCTGGTCCAACTCAACCGATGATTTACTGGAAATGGTTATGTTTGGCTACCTGGACACCACTTGCAGCCATTCATGGACTTCATGTTCCCAAACAACGACATAATTTGTATGGACGACAATGTACCATGTCACCAGGTCACAACTGTTCCAATTGGTTTGAAGAACGTTCTGTGCAATTCGAGAGAATGATCTTGCCACCCATGGTACACATATGGAACATAATAGGGATGTCAGTTAATACACAAAATCCTGCACTGGCAACACTTTTGCAATTATGGAAGGCTGTTAGAGGCAGCATGGCTCAGTATTTCTGGAGGGGACTTCCAATGACTTGTTGAGGCCATGCCACATTAAGTTGCTGTACTACACTGGGCAAAAGGAGGTCCCACACGGTATAATGAGGTATCCCACCTCATTGTGTATCTCGCGTTGGAAGAATGAGGGTAAGATGAGAGAGGTTAGTCTACGTATGGTGGCTTACGGACAGTCATTTTTACGTGAATGGGGTATGGAAGGAAATAAATAGTACAGACACGATTTTCCCTACGCCATGCACTGCCTTACTCAGTAATTATTACGTGTAGATGTAGGGAATGTCGCCAGCGGAAAGTAAATCAGCTAAACAGTCGGTTTCCACCTACCATTAGTAACAGTAATACACTGACACTGACAAGAGTCATGGGGCACCTCCTAATATTGTGCCGGACCTCCTCTTGCCTGGCGTAGTCCGACGAGTTGACGAGGCAGGACTCAACAGGACGTAGGAAGCCCCTGCACTACTACTGAGCCATGGTGTCCCTGTAACCGCCCGTAACGGTGAAAGTGTTCCCAGCACAGGATTTTGTGCACGAAGTGATTTCGTCCCATAAATGTTGGGCGGGACGCCTGTCGGGCTGTGCGGGTGGCCAAATCATCCGCTCTAACTCTCCAGATTGTTCTTCAAATCTGTAGCGATCAATTGTGTCCTGGTGACATGACGCATTGTTGTTTGGGAAGATAAAGTCCATGAATGGCTGCAAATGTTCACCAAATACCCGAGCATAACCATCTCTAGCCAATGATTGATTCAACTGGGCGAGAGGACCCAGTCTGTTCCATGGAAGACAGCCCACACCAAGATGGAGCCACCATTTCTATCGCTGGACGGCCGAAATGCCACTCAGCTGCTCTGTTTCCATGTTCTTCTGCATACGCTATTCCTTTCAGTTTATAGCCCACATCATATGAATACCTTTATTTTTTTTCATTAAGAAACTATGTGAACACCTGGCTGAAAATGATTCACAAGTTCGTGGCACGCTCCAGCGGTAATGCTGGAATTCAATATGATATTAGCCCTTCCTTAGCCTTGATGACACCTCTCGCAGGCATACGTTCAATCAGGTTCTGGAAAGTTTCTTGGGGAATGGCAGGTCATTCTTCACGGAGGAGAGGTATCGATGTTGGTCGGTGAGGCCTAGCACGAAGTCGGGCTCCAAAACATCGCAAAGGTGTTCTATATGAGTTAGGTCAGGAATCTGTGCAGGCTTCTCCGTTACAGGGATGATTTTTTAGTCCAACCACCGCCAAAGGTCGTGCATTATGAACAGGTGCTCGATCCTGTTGAAAGATGCGATCACCATCCCCGAATTGCTCTTCAACATTGGGAAGCAAGAAGGTGCTTAAAAGATTAATGTAGGCCTGTGCTATGATAGTACCAGGCAAAAGAAGAAGACGTGCAAGCCCCATTCATGGAAAACACGACCGCACCATAACACTACTGCCTCCGAATTTTACTGTTGGCACTACACACGCCGGCCTATGACGTTCACCGGCCATACGCCATATCCACACCCTACCATCGGATCGCCACATTCTGTACCGTGATTCGTCACTCCATACAGCGTGTTTCCACCGTTCAATCATCCAATGTTTACTTGACAGGATTCGTGGCAGAACAGTCTTCTTTTGATTGTAGTAAATCAGCTGGAGGACGTAGTCGAGAGTTGTTTCCCTGATTCTAAAATTTCAGATGCTACTCAACTGCGTTGAACTGAATGTTTCCAGATCGTAAACAATGTGATAGGAGAGAGCTATAACAACGCAGAACGAATTTCCAAGAAAACTGAGACAAACTAAATTCAGTGTTCTCAGTTATGAGTCAACAGACGTAGAATATGTTAAAACCTCGTGTTTCTGGTTTGATATTTTGATAAGGACACAAATAAAACTGAAAGTAATTTTGGAACCTTTGTGAAATTTTAAAACATGGTAAATATGATAAGGTGCAACAAGTAAAAATCTTTGTAATAAAATAATGCTTCCATTTTCTGAGTACAATGTTTCTCAAAACAATCTTATAAAATTTACTTCTGCTGATTGCATTTATATGATACGATCAAGAAACACTGTTACTACTAGCTGTTAGAACAATGTCCTGGACTAATTGTACTCAAATGCATATTTCACATTTTCACATATGTGTCAGTGAAGCTGGTAAATGACTTTCCAAACCTGGCTAGGAATATTCATAACCATTTTAAAGCTATTGTTAAGTGTCAGGATGTGCTACACACAGGCCTCCATACAGTATAGACGCACTTGCCTTTTAAAGACATGTTTATCCTTTAGTGGGAAGACACTGACGCAGGAACGCATATTTGCGTAACGTGATCATTGCGGATGTGCGCCAGGAATACTCCAGCTTCTTACGTGCGTGTGTGTGGGAAGAGCAGGCAAGAGTGCTGGCGTCATATCCCAGCTGTGGCCGCAGGCGGCTAGCGGTTTGCGGTCAGCTGAAATCCTGTTTGTGCTCCAAACTGAGTCCCGGCTGCGACAGCGCGGCTGTGGGCGTTATAATGCAGGGCGAGGGAGGCCAGCGACACGGACCCGCTAGAGTTCTGGCCCTGACACCAACTCATTTCTTTTCCAGGGGTTATGTGAAATACCTACGTCTAAAACCATTCCACAACACAAATCGCTCATTTCTGATGCGACAATTCATCCACAGACGCATCTAAATGTATGATACGAAATGTTCTCGCTTACATACTGTCTGTGTCGACAAGGGCTGCGTACGAAATATCTATAAAGAATCAAAAATAAATTTGCTCCGTACGGAATATCTACAGCCACTGGTAATCGCTTCATTCTGTTTTATCTGCAAACGTAGAGGTAGAAATACGTAATTTATAAATTTTACATAAGAATATGAAGAAAGAAGACTAAAAGGATTCAGTAGACGTCTGGACAATCTTACCCGGCGATTATCAGTGCAAGGGACCATATAGAGAGCTTGTGATACCCTCATGTCATTTACGAACCAAGGAAAATATTGGACAGCGTAGGCTACAATAGTCTAGTCCCACCTCCACCTCCACTGTTTAGCAGAAAGGCTATGCAGAATTGGGGTGGCGTGCGTGCCTCAGTGATGCAGACAGCCATACTACAGATGCAACAACGTGGAAGGGGCGTCTATACAGCAGCCAGACCAACATATGGTTTCCGAAGAGGGGGGCAGCCTGTTCTTTAGTTAGAGGGGACCAGTCTAGATGCGTGTCAGAAGGTCTGGCCCTGCAACATTAGCCCACACGCCCTCCATACGTTGGTGTTATGGGCGGATGATGGCAAGCAGAAAATACAAGTGTCATGCTCCCATCGTAGCAGAATCTGAAATGCGATACAGAATAATTCTGAAGATAAGATGGTAAAATAGAATATATAATGAAGAGGTACAGGATCGAACTGATAGGAAACAATAGAGCCACTGTCTGACTAATAGAAGGAATTGATTGACAGGATACATCCTCAGATATCAAGGAATCGTTAAGTAGGCAACCGAAGGAAGTGTGAGGTAGTGCAAAAAAATCGGAAAAGCAATCAATGAATGGTTGGAGGTATCAGAAATTCCTTACGTCACTAGGTACACCTGAAAGCATTACATACAGATATTAGCATCCATACGTTACATCCTGGTGCGCAAGTCAATTTGCGACACATTGTTCATAATTTCCAGTTCTGCTAATGACAAAGAACTATTCAGACTTTCCCTCAGACCACAACTCAAACATGTCCTACGGACGTAAACAAACTAAAGAGTGTGACTAAAATATTGGTCAATATTTTTGCTTCGCACGACAGCTTTTCGTGGGCCAGTACTATACTGCTCTACATGTGTTCTTCAGAAGTACACTGTAATGTCCTTTCGGACATGCATGCAAATACGGACGCATGCATGTCCGAGGAAACATTCCATCGTATTTATGAACAACACAGGAACTGCAGTATTGCGTTTATCCGCCAATACCGGGCAATCGATTGTCAATTAACATGTCTCACCTGTAGGGGAATATATTTAGTCTAAGTACGAGTGCAAGGGGTTGCAGACATATGGTTGACGACATATGTAAATCATGGTCTGGTCTTGAAGAAAAGAAAGTGAATTTACGCTAGTGGACAAGATTTTATACGCCATATCTTTCATAACTATTTGAATGTCAATTAAATAGTTGGTAGGACACTGGCATTTATTCCTGTGTTTGTTTGTGACTGAAGCTTCACATTTTTATCATTTCTTTCCCTGTGCGACTAGCTCGTACTTCCTGTTCCACTCACACACACACATAGTCAGAAAGTTAAGAGCTGCAAAGACGACAAATTTGTTCTTATTGAGGTAGTGGATAAGTTGCAGAACATAGTCAATGAAGGAGAAGCTACAAGTGAACCCTACTCTTATTGACAAGAAGATGTACTGTTTATGGAAACCTTAGGAGCGGCCGGGTTCAGACATCCTGTCCATTTCCTCCAATGTGTTGACCATCAAACCTCAACCATGCTAACCAGACACACCTTGAATCTAGCCATTCCAAAAGCCAGGCAATTGTATAAGACAAACAACCACTTTTCATCCTCATAACTACTGCCTCATGGAAATATGCTATCCAAATTACTAGCTCACTAAAATACACAGAACTACGCCTCGACTGTAAAGAAACGTGAAAACTGCAAGTACAACTCATACAAGAAAAGTGTACAACAGAAGGATACTTCTGTCGCTACTTACTGACCAAACATGGGAACTGTATCCCTCTACTGTACTCCACACCTCCAAACATGGGAATTGACTTGTCTCGTTTTCCAGAGCTGGTATTTTCTATGAACGCCCCCTGTGAACATCAAATGAATGACTACTGTCGAATAATGTTCAGAGAAATTTGTTGCCAATGCATTCATCTGCCGCATTCTGTAGACAAGTTGCGTAAATAGTCACTCAGAAATTCGTGAACAGTTCCAATGCAACACATTGACCAGAGAAATCTGATTTGCAAATACGACGTCATAAGGTATAGATTCTTCTATGATATTTCTGCAGCCGTGGACCAAGGGTAGTTCCGCATCGACCACCAGATGGGAGGGTCACCAGTTTACTGCCTCACCACAGAATATGCATACCTGGACAGCTTCCTCTCAGCGTTTTCGTGTCCTGTGTAACAACAGTTTACTTTGGTCTCTTAGAGTGATGTGAGGCGTATACAATGTGAACGCTAGTCCACTCAATATCCTTCACATAGTTACAGTAGGATCCGTTCAGTGGAGATGGTAGTAAAGAACAACACTCCTTCCCACCTACAGTTTTGTGAGTACCGCATTCATACAACATATAATGAGGAAGTAGTGACGTTCTTTCTCATCATCTAAAGTGGCCACCTCTGATCTAATAGGGTAGTGGAGGATATTTGTGTTGAAGTCCTCCTTGGAACAGCGTCGAAATTGGCGTTAGCTGATCTCGTTTCTACCGCCCACGAGATTGTTGCCACGCCTTGGCCAGGTGCAATGGAGCAACAGATGAATGCACATCTACCTGCTCCTGACTTTTCAGTTTGATCTTCGTTGCAGGGTCGTGAAACTGTTGTTAGCAGACTAGCTGTGTCCGCAGTGCAACACAAGAGATGTCGTATACAGGACAGAGAGGAGTTGGGTACATCTACTCCTCACACAGCGCTCCCTGAAGTGAGTCTGTTGGTTGTTATATACTGTAGTGCTGACTCCTGCTCTACTGGTGGGATCGATGGTGCGAAAAAGGAAGTTGAGATAGGTGGTGTGTGTCCTAGCATCTTCCAGAAACGTACAGGCTTGGGGAAGTCGTTGGGATTTATGGTGTAATGATTAACAAAAGAAAAACTGAGACGCCTCTAAATTTGTCTGTTCCGTTTAAGTCACCCTTTCCTACGACCTATTACCGACTTTCTCCTGTTACTCCCATTAAGCCGATTGGTGGCCAGGATGTCCTCCCTCTTTATCCAGATGTGATGCCTGACTCCTCTCATGTGTGCCGATCAGAATTGCAAGACAGAGCCTCTGGTTCAAATTGTTTTTCAGAAAATCTTGCTAATGTTCAAGAACAACCTACGTACCTGACAGCAGTCGCTCTATTGCCTCGTAATCGCTATAAGCAACGCATCTTCCTTCAGCCAGTATGTTGCTAAAAACTTCCGTGATTTCGAGACAACGTTGATTTAACAGTACTCGCTCCTAATGACTTATCTAGTGTCATAAACTTAATATTATCAACCAAAGAAAATAAAAAGTAAGAGTTGTATCGAGTGGATGGACGGACACAACGTCATGAATCCATGGACTCTGCATATCAGCAGGGGACTGTGCAAGATGATGGATGTTCTGTAATGGTGTGCGGCATGTGCAGTTGGAGTGATATGGGACCTCCGATACGTCGAGATACGACTCTAAGAGGTGACATGTATGTAAGCATCCTGTCTGGTCACCTGCATCCACTCATGTCCATTGTGCATTCTGACGAACTTGGGAAATTCCAGCAGGACAATGCGACACCCCACACGTCCACAGAGTGGCTCTAGGAACACTCTTCTGAGTTTAAACACTTCCACTCGCCCCAAACTCCCAGACATGAACATTATTGAGCATATCTGGTATGCCTTTCAACGTGTTGTTCAGAAGAGATCGCCAGCCCTCGTACTATTACGAATATATGGACAGCCCTGAACGATTCATTGTGCTATTTCCCCCTGAACTCTTTCAGACATTAGTCGTTTTGCGGCACTTCTGCGAGCTCACGGGGACACTACGCGATATTAGAGCTGTGTACCAGTTTCTTTGGTTCTTCAGTGTATAACGTAACAATTCAGAAATTTAATGCGGATGATACAGAAATACACGACGTTTCAATGTATAGCTATGCCGATATTCAACGACAGGAAGAACCTGAACCTGAATGTGGATGTTCAAGGAGTGTACTCCGACCTACATATGAAGAAACGTCACCATAATAAAATAAGGGAAATCAGAGCTCGCACGGAAATATATAAGCGTTGTATTTTCCACGCGCTATACTTGGTTGAAATAACAGAGAATTGTGAAGGTGGTTCCATGAACCCTCTGACAGGCACTTAAATGGGATTTGCAGAGTATCCATGTAACTATAGATGTCGATGTAGACTTCTGCTGGAGGCCTGGTCAAGTCGGCATGACAGCGGGTATGGAGAAAATCAGAAGGAGTGCTAGGACTGAGCATACGCAGAAGTAACAGAGGTGGTTGTGGAATTCAAACCGCAGTGTTTGGCAGAAGGACGAAGTTGTTTTCGTGAAATTCTCAAAAAAAAAAAAATTGTTCAAGTGGCTCTCAGCACTATGGGACAACATCTGAGCTCATCATTCCCCTAGACTGAGAACTATTTAAACCTAACCAACTTAAGGACATCACACACATCCATGCCTGAGACAGGATTCGAACCTTCGACCGTAGCAGCACCGCGGTTCGGGACTGAAGCAGCTAGAATAGCTCGGCCACAGCGGCTGGCGTGAAATTCAATTAGGTAAATTTACAGAAAAGGAATTCGAGGCAAAATGTGCTACATTTACGTTGAAACTATTGCACGTCTCAAGTAGGAACCTCGAGAACGAAGTAAGAGAGATTGATGTGCGTACAATGGTATCTATTCTGTCACATACACTCGCTAAATATGGCGAAGAAACAGTAGATACATTCGTTAAGAATGTTACCAAGTACCATTGACCATGCTGTATTATTCATTGATCAATCATCAGTGATTGTTTGCTTAATGATTCCTCTAAAACATGATACTCAAAAGTGAGGTTGCATGTCACTGCCAGGGGAGCTGATGGACATCAGAACAACTTGTGCCACTTATCGCGGATAGCGACAGAAAGGGCGGTGTTCTTGTGGAACATCGTCTCCTACTCACCCAGCAGAGGCAGGACAACACTCTGGACACCTGCAGAGTTCAGTAATTCCTCAGACACAGGAGGATCGTTTCATGTGTAAGTTCCCCAAGCCACGAGACTGAGAGTGTATGTGATTTGTCATTTCCGAGGGAACTGTGGTACGTATTGGAGAGTAGTGAAAGTGTATAAATGTCTTGTCCTGTTGAAAGATCACTCCCAAAAGTAGCACAGTAGTACAGCTTGGAGGAATCCAGCACAGTTTAGTGTTCCCTCACGGGACGAAATGGGTTATTTTAAGTTACAGTTGGCCACAAAGGATATTTAGAAACTGATCCTATAACCAGTAACACAGGATATGAGAAACATCTGCATTAGAGCGGCTGTGTGATTCAAAAAGTTAGTCAGTAAGCGCTGTCCTGCTGAAACAACACATCCCAGTATAGTTGTCCAAAAGGCAGCAGACCAGGCTTATTGTACCTTGCGAATTCTGTGATTCCCGGCCAAACACCACTGGTTATTTTGGCTTATGATTCTGTCCAGCATGAAACGCCAATATATCAGTATGTCTGGGTCAGATGAACTCCTTGGAGAGCAGATCTGTGTAACACAATAACTGAGCAGATGGTTGTCGTCCTGTTCAAAGATTAAATCAGCTGGTTTTGTAGGAATGGAGTTGGAACAGGTCTGGTGTATCCTGCTCTCTTCTGGGTGCCCTGAACAAGCCTCATGGGTTACCTGTGGCTAGAACTGAACAAGACACGCTACCTGAATTAGCTCTTAGATGTCACAACCAGGTTTGCTGAGATACTTCAGCACGACTGGACCTGTGAGTGAGGCACATTGTCGTGCTGGTAGATACCAGTGTGGCAGGGTCAGTACAGGCTAACGCTTCTTATGTTCTCCACAGTTCAGCGTCTCCTTAATAAACACCAAGCTTCGTTTGACCTTACGTTTCCGCACAGCATGATATATTAAAGTGGTCTTGCATGTCTTCAGGGTGGGGCATAATGAGCATTACGTCGGCTGTATCACTGCAACAGAGTATGGGAGATGAGGTAAAGCTGATAATGTACCAACGGCAGCAGGGCAGGCTGGATGCTCCTACTAACTGCCGTTTTACCTCCACAACCACGATATGTGACTGTCGGTTACAGATACACTCAGTAAGTTTCCTGCCGTCTCATCCACAATCAGTACGTATACATTTTTTGTTAAGAGGTGCTGACTATTTGATTCCAAAGACTGATCTTTTACCTCTGTGCCATAAAATCTTAGAAAATTGTGGCAGGGAGAATCAGTTTCACGCAGTATGTTAGTAAAAGCGCGTTGTCTTGCTGAAAGTAAACGTGTTGCAGAATCTTCATCAGAACCGACAGCATGTATACAGCACACTACTGTATCATTTCAACATTTTTAGGTTGTGATTTCGCACAGCACGGTACTCAGTCTTGGTTGGGTATGTCACCGCCAGCTGAAGTAATGAACACTTGTGAGAGCAGAGCGTGGAAAGCAGTGAGTACAGTCGCGGTGTCTTGCTGGAAGCGCACGTTCCAGCGACGTAGTGGAGGAGCAAACAGAATGGGCTTTGTTTCATCCTGCACCATAAGGATCCCTCAACAGACGATAAGGCTTGTTTTGGGTTACGTTTGCTTGTGGTGTCCCCTCTATGTTTTGTACATTGTCCAGGAAACTGAATAACTAGCGGAAGATTGGAGCTGTGTGACATGTTCAGTGAGTGATCGAGCGTTTTGCTGCTGGAAGAACACGTGCCACTTGTGACGCAACACCACAGTATGTAACACAATAATACAGCATTAAAAGTGAAATACTTAATTTTGTTCTTTCTTGCCAATATGATTTTTTTTGTTATATATAATCAGTAGCATCTGAAGTTATATACGCGTGAGTGTTCTATAAATGTTTGCATTTTTCGCCATTTGGGTACTGCATGGATATAGTGGGTCGACTATTTTTTGAAATAATAGAATGAATTTGTAATGCATATTACTTCATTTTTATGGTTTCAGAGTATATATTACAATAACAAACATCGTAACAGCTTTTCTTGACGTTTTGGTTTGACGATTTGTGCCGAAGTTGCCGAAGATGAATAATTTCGCGAGTTTTATTACAACCTGTACACTTCACACTTGGATGCAGCACCACAGTTCTGCACAGTGGGTGGAAATTAATATCCCAGGGAATTATAATTGACCTGCATCTGCTCATGGAGCCGAGTACTGGCTGTAATTATTCCATGGCAGCGAAATTTGGTAGATATGCTAATGCATTAATGCGGAAACCACTCTTTTCATGCGAGATGGGACAACAACTCAAGTTGTTCACCCCGCAGAGAAATCATCAGATGTTAAAAAGTAATTTCGAGTATGCCCCAAAAGAGTGCTAATAACTATTATTTTTTAGCACATAAATGTAGTAGATAACGTCAGAATTGTCATGAGATTTCGAAGGATGATGCTGTTGTATACAGAGAAGTCGCGAATTCAAATAATTACTGCGAAATGCTGGAAGACCTGGAGAGGATCGACGCCTGTTGCAGGGAGTGGCAGCTGACGCTCAACATAAACGAATGTAGTGTATTGGAAATACGTAAACAGAAAGACTCTTCTTTGTATGACGACATGACCGCGAAACAATCACCGGAAGCAGTTATTTCCGTAATATATCTAGGAGCTATGCTTATGGAGTGATTTGAAGTGGAACAGCACACAAAATTGTCGCTGGTGAGAGAGACGCCAGAGTGAGACTCGCTGGAAGCCAACGTATTGTTTCCTCCTACATACATCTCGCGAAAAGACCACGAAGATAAAAGTAGAGAGATCTTAGCACAGAAGGAGGGTAACTAGTGGTCGCTCTTCCTGCGAACCATACACAGCTAGAACAGAAAAGGGGGAGGTGACAGCGTTGCGCGAAGTATCCTCCGCCACACAGCGCAAGGCGGCTTCTGCAGTATAGATGTAGATGTCGTTGTAGATATTACCACATGTCGCTAACCTTACTATTTCTCCCTGAATATGCAAATCAATTATATCTAAGACTTAAGGTCTAATTAGTACTTTTAAATACACCATGCCCAGTGTCTTGATAGTTAAATAAGTAATGCGATAACCAGCACTCTTACCTTAACTATTCCTTGTCTTTCCCACAGCAAATTTATATCTATTACATCCCCCAGGTTGCAGTTCTAAAGGTCGTACCTTACTACGGTCTCTAGCCCCCTCGCCACAGCCTTGGATATATTACGTGCCATTAGCATCACGCCCTATCTGTACTCACTTTTAATGTGCCACAGAAGCCTACACTTTTAATAATGACAATTATAATAAAATACACTACCTGACAAAGAAAACATTAAATATCGAGAAGGGGAGGAGAAAACGAAATGAAACTTCAGCTCTATAGGGAGATAATCGGTGTAACTTCCGTAATTGCAAAATCGAGTCAAATTCACAGAGATGTGGGCATATGAGCCCAGTTATCAGTGTGACGTTCCACCGCCTCTGCTGGGATGGGTGTCATGGAGTCGCTCTGTCCCCACCTGGGGCCAGCAGGTGCACAGCTGCTGATACTGACACTGGGACGAAGCCGGCATCCGAGGCTGCCCCACACACATTCCGTCGGGGTCAGGGTTCACAGACACACGTGCAATATGTGGGCGAGCATTGTCCTGCTGGAAAACAGCACCACAATACTGTCACACTAGAGGTAGCGCATGAGGATGCAAGTTATTTCCATTCATTAAGTAAACAGAGGTAAAATTTGTTTCATTTACGTTATCCAATATCAGTACTGCCCTTGATCTGATGGTAAATTAAAAAAAAAAACTAACAATATTCACTCTCACCTTTAAAGTTATCTTTCTCATCAGACTCTTGCAACGAATTTGGTCAATAATGCCTCACATAATAGGAAAAGTATGGCAAGTAACAAATCTGTGGCATGGGGTGGGGGCAGACACAGTAACACGGGGCGACCTCCAGAACTGGAACCTGGGGGAAGAAATCGACATAAAACTGCAGTCTCAGTACGTCCATCTCTCAGTCACTTCCAGCTGTTCCATATCACTTCATCCTCAAGCCGCGAGTTAACGTCATTCCATTCCAGTCTGGGCATCATACGTGAAATGCGAGCAAACCCAGTAATATACAGGCAGGGACAAATAAAAATGGCGCGGACGAATGGATACGATTGGACGTGAACGTGTGCACATAACAACACCCTGTGACGTATGTGCCGGCCACGTGATCCAGACCAGTGGAGAGCGCAGTGCGAGCTGTGTCAGTGCGAGTGGAGCAGTGCAAAGGAGGCGACGATGCTCACAGAGGAGCAGCTGGTGTCCGTTGTGGAAAGTTACGTGACAAAATAGGCGGTGGAATGGTCTGGTCAGTTGTTTGTCGAGAACTTTAATAGTGTCAAAGTGCCAGCAAGAAACGCCACGCTAAGCGCAGTCCCAAAATGGCGTCAGACAGTATCAAAAGCATTCTGAGATATGCCCGGACACCTGGAAATGTGATTTTAATGCACCAGAAAATACTTTAATGTTCTACCACATTAATCCGGCGTCTGTTGCAAGAGACTGGAATGACACGTCGATCATGCTGACGAATATTCTACCTGTCTCGGCACATGCATCCTTACTGAGTATCTGTTCCTCGCGCGTGATAACCAGCACTCGTTCCTTAGTGCCTCCAGTTTTGTGACTGGATGAGATAACAATGAATGGCTTGCACATGGATCCATTCTTTATGTCTGACGAAACATAGTTTCACCGGAGTGGTTATGTCAACTCACAGAATCACAGATTGTGGGCAGCAGAGAATCAGCATAATTTCCACAAAACACAGCTGAATTATCAGAACGATGGGGTTTGGTGTGCAATGTCTGCACGCCTCGTTATTGGCCCCATCTGCTTTCATCAGGGTCTCACTTCGGGGCGTTACATTGCCAACATTTTGAAATCATTTCTGGCAGCACTAACGGAGGTGGTAAACACCTACAGTCAGTTTCAACACGGCGGAGCAGCTGCCCATACAGCCATCCAGTTCCATGAGCCTTGTGTGAAAGAGTTGTTAGCGAAGGTCAGCCATTTCACCTGACCTGTTACTGTGCAGTCATTTCGTGTGGGGAGCCCTAAAGTGTAGGGTGTGTTGCAACAACCCTCATAGTCTTCAAGAACTGCAGCAGAGCATTTGGGATGATACTGCAGCAATCCCAGCGGTCCAGCTTCGGTCCACCTTCAGCAACTGAATGACCAGGACCCACAAGTGGCAAGTGGTGGACGGTGGTCACTCGTGGTATCTGCCACAGTCTGGTTAGTGCTGTATTTCCTTTCCCCTGCTGTGTTTCTTTTGACCCTGGAACTCCGTTCTGTAGACCACTTTTATTTGCCCCACCATATAAACTGCTGAACTATCTTGGAGGTTAAATTCTTCATCGAGTCTCATCGTAACCACATTTATCCTCAGATCACTAGATTTTAGTTCGACAGCATGACATACCTAACAATTAAAGTGATGGAAAATTGATGATGTGCCACGAAAACTGCTCTGGGCCTCAAACTCCGTTACAACGTGCAACTAAGTTCCTGACGATGACGTTCTTGTGTCATACGTTCTCGACATTCCGTCCATGTTCATTTTTGAAAAAAAAAGTGCTAGTTCACAAGAAATATCTGCATCGTCGTTTTCAGAAAGAACTGACTACCACTGTGCTACCAGATAAGGGGTCGGTGGCTGCCCCATCCTGTACATTGCCGACCTATCTCGAATGTTGTTTCCACAAGTTGTGATGTTAATAATTTGGCTCAAAAATGGTTTAAATAACTCTGAGCATTATGGGACTTAACATCTTAGGTCATCAGTCCCCTACATCTTATAACTATTTAAACCTAACTAACCTAAAGACATCACACACAAACTTGCCCGAGGCAGAATTCGAACCTGCGACCGTAGCGGTCACGCGGTTTCAGACTTAAGCGCCTAGAACCGGCCGGCCGGAAGGCCGGCAATAATTTGGCGAATTCCTTTATCGTCTCCTAGGGATAAGATAATTACCGTCATTCTGGTGAAAGTTATTGCTCTACATTCTGATGTCTACAGCCTCTTACACAGCAGAGAATGTAAGACATGAATGGTGTGTCGCATTTATTATTATGTAGAACATCTACGTCCGTCTTCTGAGAATTGTCTGTTTCTTTCTCTTCATCTGTATTAAATATATTTTAGTTTTGTAACGTTCTTTACTTTTTCCTAGTGTATTTCTGTGGTTTTGCAAACAGCTGCAACATACACATATGTTTATATTCAGAGGAGAAAGTTGGTGACTGAAATTTCGTGAGAAGTTCTCGCCATAAGATAAATCATCTTTGTACAAATTACTGGCATCCCAACTCGTAGATCATATCCACGACACTCTCCACTATTTTTCGACAGTACAACACTAACTGCCCTTCATTGAACTTTTACGATGTCTTCCACCAACTCAGTCAGCAGATGGTCCCACACCGCAGAGCAAAATTTCAGAAGATATCGAGGAAGGATGTAAAACTCCCGTCATGGTGGGACGTTAAGCGCCCCCAACCTGAGGCGGAAGCAAAGGGTGCGTGATGGAGGGGAAGCTGCGTTACGAGAGGCACATCTACTGTCTCTCCTGAGTTGAGTGTGGCAGTTGGGCGAGGGTATGAGGGTAAGTGTAACTACGATTCCGGAACCCTGCGGCCTGGCTGCTGCCGTTCCTCTCGTCCTGGACGACGTTAAGAGCCAACCCAAGGCGAAAGCAAAGGATCCATGGCACAGGGGGAGCGGCGCGAAAGGGACACAACATCTGTCATTTCTGGGTTCTGGGCTGAGTGGCAGTGTAGGGCCGGTGCGGCACGTTGCTGGCCTTGGTTGCGGCGTGCTGCGCCTCCCAGGCGCTGCTGCTCCCCAGAACGCAGGGACATGCCACCATCTGCGTCTCTGCTGCTAGTGGCCTGGTTTGCTGTGAAATCTTACCCCAAGTCGGCAAGGGTGCCTCGCCACTCCTCTGTCTTCCGAGGCGTGTTCTGCCACGCCCAAGGGGTTGTAACACAGCCAGGGTTAGGCCAGATGGGTCCACACCCCCGAACAACTGCGTGATCAGCCCACCACCTGTGTAGGAGTGGGTCGTTGGCCGCAAGATGGAAGCTCAGACCAGTAGGGGTCGAAGGACGAGAGGTGCGTCCGCCTCTACGGACTGCGGGCTGTACTTGGCGATGCAGGACGAGTGAAATCGGCGGTGACCAAGTACTGAAGGGACATGTGTGCTGATAACGAGGTGTTGAACGCGGCAGCTGAAGTGTCCTCGGTCTAGGGGCGAGGCCGGCGGTGAAGCTGCAGTTTAGTCCCCCCCGCCCATGCCAGAGGAGTCGGCCCAGGTTAAGAGAAGTGGTTCCCAATCTTTTTCACTTGCCAAGAAATGATGGCTACTGAAGAGAGAAGCGATTCTGGTGCGCCCATAAGGGTTTCAATGCTAGCCCCTACCTCGCCACAAGATGCCCTGTGTCAGGTCACGGGTAGGCATACAAGGATAACTCAGTTCCTAGATCAAAATATTAAAAACGTAAAATTAGTCAGGACGCAGTCTGGGCCATCAAAAATGAGCTGGCGGCATGGGCAATTGTCAATGCCAAGTTAGAAGGCAGATTTGAGGAGCTAGAAGAGGAAAATGAATGACTAAAAAATCAACCAGTCAAAACATGGGCTGGCGTGGTTGCACAAGCAGGACCAAAGGCCCAGTTAATGGAGGACACCATGGTCAAGGTCTGCAAATGGCCAGACACGGCAGTCTTTTTGACCAATGCCTGGCCAAGATGTCAAGAAAGTTCAGGAGATATTCGCCACTACAGTAAATCTGGTCAGAGAAAAAATTAAAATTAATAGAGTTAAGGCAACTAAAAATGTAGTCGTAGTTGATGTTGATACAGAGGATGATAAAAACAAGATATATTCATAAACACCTTTATGAAAGATTTCAAGCTAAGATTGAGGACAGGACCTAGGGACCGAGATGTAGTCCATCGTGTCACGGAGGTCTCAAGGGCCCTGTGGAAGAAACTGACAGCTCTGGAAAAGGATTAGGTAGAGTTCCATGCCATACACGTCAAAAATTACCTCTTGGTATACCTTGTGGTACCTCATTGCCACAATTGCGGAGACATAGATCATATACACAAATACTGTAGCAGGAAGCCTGCATGCTCAAAGTCAAAGCTGAGGACCACTTAAGAAAAAACTACAATAAACCAGGCGTCTGTATACCATGCATGCATAGGGGCAAAAAGACCTGTGGTGCATTTGGTAGAAATTGCCCAACATATAAAATGTTGGAACAGCACCTAATTTCCAGAATAGATTATGGCTGATGGTGTCACTGAGACCAGGAGAGCCAAAAAAAGAAAGTCTCTCAGGCTCCTATTGGTTTCTCCTTCTCCCTCATCTGGGGGCCTACGCAAACTGATGAAGCGGAAAGATATGTTGGGCGACCAGTGGCAGTGGGCTGACCAGTCATAATCCAACGCAGCCCAGTATTAGACAACAGCCCACATGCTAGTACAATAAACAGTGCCATGCCCGTACAAGAAGGACTTTCATAACAAATACTACAGGAAAGCACTACTACCAGCATGATGCAGCTGCAGGCAGCACAAAGAGCTATTGGAGCAGACCCAAGAAGAGTGTACCCAAACTTAGAGCTTGACATGCACGTCGTATGCATAGGATACAATTATGGTAGAAAGGTCACCCTCTCAGCAATCGAGTCTGTAGACAGGATACAACTCAAGTCGATGAATCTCCCCACTGACTTCAGATCCCTGCGTGACCTCATTGAAAAGGTTTTTGAAAGACGAGATGAAAGATTTGATTTGGAGGAAATTTAAATACAGTGTGTCCTAGCAAACGGACACATTGCGTTAGATTGGAAAAAGACCTGACCTGATGGTAACGTACATACTTACTTTCCATAATGTCAAGTGAAATAATGATTGGACAGATAAACACACACAATAGTCGCTAGGTCATTCAGGAAGTGCCAAGGGCAGTGGAGGAATGGAGGCTGCTTGTAGGAGGCATACTCCCAAGTTGGACAAATCTCCTTTATGGCTGCCACTTGGCACGTCATGTACACTGGGGAGGAGCCAAAAGCAGCTATAATTGTAGCAAATAAGGCCTTACGAGTTGCTACCATAGCACAATTATCAAATAGCCACTGCAACATCGTGGAATTACAATCACCTGTAGGACTAGTGTACATCATTAGCATGTACTTCCAATATAGAGGTAATTTTGACGACTTCCTGGATCATCTCACTCGAGTCACCACGGCATTGTGTGGGCAAAAGATTGTTGTAACCGCCGATAAGAATGCCAAATCGCCCCTATGATAGGGCGGCACTAGAGATGCAAATGGGGAGAAGGCTGAAGAGTTAATCATGGCCTCAGAACTAGTTGTGGCAAACAGATGAGGGAATCCCCACACCTATAGAGGTGGAGGTGGATTTGGAAAAAACATAGATGTCATCCTGTCAACACCCAGTTGCATCCGCAACATCGAACTGGAGAGTCCTAGATAAAGTCACAACGACCATAATCTGATTGTGTTTAGCCTTAGTGGCAAGGAGTGCCACTGGGACCTGGGGTGGGAGATCCAATACAACATCAATAAGACATGTTGGTAATGCCTATCTCAGGAGTGTGACATTCATCTGTTGCCTGAGGGTGATGTAGACGTTGATAGGTATGCTGAATAGTTGGTGGGGTCTGTAGTTAGAGTGGTGAAATCTGCTGTACCACCCAGGAGGAGAGCCACTGCGGCCTCCCCATCACCATGGACTGCCGAACTACAACGTATGCACCAGTCTGTGAGACAGGCGAGGAAGTATTACCAGGGAAGTGTCGTCTGGCAAGAAAAACAGTTCTGGCTGCAGCGATACAGGGCAGCCAGAAAGGTCTTCCATAAAGAACTGAGGGGGTTAGGGTTAAAAGCTGGGAAAGATATGTGCTGCACCAACTGGCCACTGCCCGTAGGGGAGGCCCCTATAAGTTGGTCAGAGAGAAAAAATAAGATCTCTCAAGGTTCTCTCGACAATCAGAGATGGCGAACAAATGACAAGAGTCCTGGCAGGAGTCTGCCGAGGTCGTTCTACAGATTCTGTTACCAGATGATGAGGAGAATGAGGACAATGTGATTTAATGCCATATCTGTTGGGAACATCATGTAGAGTAGAGCAACAACACCATAGTGTATCCCTTTTAGAAGGAAGAAGTGGCAGTACAAACTAAATCTTTCAGAAGAGGGAAGGCTCCAAAGCCAGATGGCATAGTAGCAGAGGTTGTACAATTCCTCCCCCCTCAGCTAATAGGACCTCTGACAGGGCTCTTCAATGAATGCCTAAGGCTTGGTAAATTTCCGAAAATTGGGAAAAGGGCAAATTTGGTAATTATAAAGAAAGGAAAAGATAAGGACCATAAGGAAGCCAATTCCTACAGGCCGATATGTCTCCTAGATATCCTGGGGAAATTAATAGAGAAGTTTTTGGCTGACAGTCTGGCGATGCACAGGATACTGCGCGGGATGAGAAACAGGCAGTTTAGCTTTTGGCTGGGGCAATCAGTGTCTGACGCAACTTCCCTGGCGGTTGAGGTCTGCTGCTCAGCCCCACGCAAGTATGTGACAGGCATCTTGGTAGACATCAGTGGCGCCTTCGACAACCTGTGGTGGCCTTCGCTCTTCTCCCCCTTGTGTGAGAAGGAGTGCTCAGGGCCCTACTGTGGCTCTCTGAGGAGCTGTTACGAGGACAAGGAGGTTTGGTTATCATCGCCTAGCGGGAAAATAAGTAAAACCATCATGAAGGATTGCAAAAGGATCTGTTCTGGGGACACTCTCTTGGAATGTAAATATAGAACCGCTGCTAGAGAAATTATATCTCAGCTAGGACGTACTAGACGTGACAGCCTATGCAGATGACATGCTGGTTGGTGGCCATAGCTGTGAAGACCTAGAACCGAAAGTGGAAAAAACAATAACATCACTTTTGGAATGGTGCCACGAAGTGAAAATAAGAATTGTACCACACAGTTCCACGTATCTATTGCTGAAAGGTAGCCTGATTAGAAATCCAACCGTTAGAGTGAAAGAATCACCAGTTCTTTGGCGCCGCGAGGCCAGATATCTAGGGGTTATAATTGATGAAAAGTGGAATTATACATCAGATATAGACACCATATCTCAATGAGCCCTACAAGTTTTAAACAATCTCATCAACATAGGTCATAAAAGATTCCATCTGAAACCCAATCTCACTATATCACAACAGTATTTCAACATCAATAGTAGGATACAGGTGTGGGGTCTGGGCACACAGGTTCACGAGGCTTGCCATGACCGTGAGAAGGGTGCAGAGGAATATGCTGTTACGCTCTGTTGGGGCATATCGAACTCATACTCGGGGGGAGGGGGGGGGGGCGTTGTTGGTGTTAATGGTGCTGTATCCATTAGACATCAATATACAGGAGCAGGCAGCATGGTACTGGATAAACAAAGGAAATATCAGAAACACCAGGGAAATCATGGGGGTACAGTTAGGTGACAAGTTTGCTATCAGATAAAGGGGGGAGGAGCTATGGCAGGAATCATGGGAAAATGAAGAAACGGGGAGAAGGGTATTTGAACTGCTCGCTAATAACAAGGAAAGATTAGAGAGGGGTTACTTTGAGCCAAGTAAAGGGCTGCTGCACTTTCTTACAGGGCATGGGCCATATCTGATATACTTTCGTCGATTTGGTAGACGGGCTCCACCCGCGAGTGACTGTGGTGTTCGTCGGGACGGCATACCTGAACATATCATCTATGACTGTCCAACATATGACGATGTAGCGTATGATTTAAGACAACAACCACCGAATAGAGACTTCTTCTCCATAATACGACGTGCTGACACCTATCACATCCTGAATAGTTTGGCAAACGAGGTATCACGCAATATTATGAGGGAATTTATTAGGGACCAAAATAGTCAACAAACAAACCAACAAAGGCTGAGGGGCACCTACCCAATACCGCCGGACGCGGAATGGCCGCGCTCCAGGATCAGGCAGGCAGGTGTATCAAATCTCATCAACAGTAACAGCACTTGCAATTTGACACTGGGTATTAGAAATATAAGTTAGAATGTAGATGAACTAACAATACTAACAAGATTAGGGACTCCAGCGAAACGCAGTCTTTGGTTCCTTTTCCGACAACATTTTCTGTAACATCGTTCAAATTCGAATAGTTCGTAACTGTAATTCCTAGGTATTTAGTTGAACTGACAGTTTTTATATTTGTGTGATTTATTACGTATCCGGTACGTGAAGTATTTCTTTTCGTATTCATGTGCATGACCTACCTCTGTGCATTGTTTAGAGTCAGTTGTCACTTTTGGCTAAATAAATTGGCATTTGGTGATTGGTTATTATCTTATGCCAACTTTACTAGAGGGTTAACGGCAGAATAATGTGCAAACACTCTGACAAAGCTGTTCAAATTGTCTCCTAAATCGTTTATACAGATTAGGGACAGCAGACGGTTTACAACCCTTCCCTTTCGTACCCCTAATTCCATTTCTGTTTTACTCGATGACTTTCCGTCAGTTAGTACGCCCAGTGACCCTTCCGCCAGGAAATGACGGATCCAGTCGCACAACTAGGACAAAATTCAATGGGTCTGCAAAATGATTACAAGCCGTTTCTGAGAAATGGTATCAAAAGCCTTCTGGAAATCAAGAAAAGAACCAGTTCAAAGTCCGTTGTCGATAGCACTCGCTACTATGAAAGCTAGGTGTGCCTCACAAGAACGATATTTACTGAATCGGTGGTGAGTATGTCTCAATAGACCGTTTTCTTCGAGACAATTCATAATGTTCGAGCCCAGTGAATGTTCCAAATCTTACTGCAGATCGACGTTACTGGTATGGGCCAGTAATTCAGGGAATTACTCCTGTTTGTTTTCGTGACTGTTGGTGTGACGTGTCGAACTTTCCATTCATTAGGGGCTGATATTTTGTCGAGTTAGCGGTTGTAGATGCTGTCTAAATATATACCACCATAGTCGTAAGGGGACGTGACTGGTATACGATACGGCCGAAAAAGTTTCCTTTATTAAGTGGTTTAACTTGCTCCTCTACATCGAGAATATCCACTTCTAACTTACTGAAGTCGGCTGCTGTTATTGACCGAATTTTGTAATATTTACCGCATTTCGTGACTCCGCTTTAGCGGCACTTTGATCAGTAACATAACCACTGTCATCATACTGAGATGGCACCGATTGTGTCTTGCCTCTGATGTACTTCACATACGAGCAGAATCTCTTTGGGTTTTTCTAACAGATGTGTAGGCAAAGCTCCGTTGTGGACACTGTTAAAAGCATCTCGCATTAAAATCCGCTCAAAATTTTGAGCTTTTATAAAACATTGCCAATCTTGGTGATATTCCATTGTTTTAAGTTTCCCGAGATTTTTTTCCTTTCTTCTTGAATAGTGGCCTGTCCTGTGAGCAATAGGAGATTAGTACCGTCGCTTATTAATATATTTGGTAAAAATCTCTCGATCTGCGGGAAGCTACTAACGCAGGATCGCGATTTCTCGCCTCCAAGTAGTATTTGCGTATTTGGACCATTACGGATGTGCGCCAGGAATAGTCGACGCGTTTACGTGTGTGTGTGTGTGTGTGTGTGTGTGTGGGAAGTGCGTCATGTCTTCACTGCGATTGCATGCGGTTAGCGGTCAGCGGGCAGCTAACATCCCGTTTGCGGTCTGAGCCGCTTCCAGTTGCCGCCAGCCCGGCTGTGGGCGTCACAACAATACAGGGCGAGGGAGGCCAGCGGGGGACACGGGCCGCGTCCACACAGTAGGGGGTGCAGCGTTTGGCCCAACCCTAAATCACTGTAGTGGTGATACGTTACTGCAGGCGACTCTTGCCGGTACGTCGATAAGCAGTACAGAAAACGAAAAATAAAATTCAGAATTTTCATCGTTGTGGAGGAGTAGGGAATCGGAAGGCACTGCACACTTTTGAATCAGCACCCCCCAAAACGTTGAATCCGTCGTCCTTGCCATGGCGGCACTGCGTTCTTTGCCACCTAGACCTCTGCGCCTGACACCCAAGGATTTCTTGTTGTGGGGTTATGCGAAATACCTTGTGTATATGCCACATTTGCCGAAAACTATTCGCCCATTTGTGAAGCGTCGGTTACTTTACACACACTCCTAATTGTATGGCGTGACATGGTTTGTCGCTTACATGTTACACGTGTCATCATGGGCTTCATGGAAAATACCTATAAACAATCTAATATAAATTTGCTGTATTTCGAATAGCTACACCTATTGGTAACCGCTTCATTAAGTTTTAACTCTACATCTACAAATAAAAATACCTAATTCAAGAAATTTATACAGGAATATGCTAAAGAATAAGGAGAAGATAAATGGATTCAAGTAGACATATAGATACCAGAGTAGCAAATCTTACCTGGAGTTTATCAGTGCAAGGGAGAGCCTGAGAAACTGTCGAACCCCAATGTCATTTGTGCACTAAGTAAAATATTCAACGCTGTAAACTAAATTAGATTAACCCCGCCTCCACCCGCATTGTTTAGCGAAAAGACCGCCGTGGGGTGGCGTCATTACCTCAGTGATGCAGTGTAGATGCAACAACATGGAAGAGGCGTCTATAAAGGAGCCAGACTAACATGGGGTTCCCAAGAGGGACAGCAGCCTATGGTGAATAACACTGAAGATGGGTACATCGAGTATTTAATGAACAGATGCTGAATCGACAAATATAGAAGGAATCGATTTTCAGTACATGACCGGAAGTATCAAGGAATAGTGAATCAGGTAATGGAACGAAGTGCGTGGTACATAAAAAGGGAAGACGCTAAACACTGAATGGTTGGAGTTATCAGGAATTCTTTACGTCATTAGCTACTATTTAAACCAGTACTTCTAGATAGTAGCATCCATATATTTAATCCTGATACGCAATGCAATTTACAACACATCGTTCATGATTTCCAGTCCTGTTGATTACAAACAACTATACAAACTTTACCTCAGACCTCAACCCAAATGTGTCCTACGGATGTAACCAAACCAAAGAGTGTGCCTAAAATATTGGTTTTCTTCATCAGGATCGACAGCAAACCAACACCTACAACGATAGTTCAGGTATACTTGCCAATGTTTCAAGCGGAAGATGTAGATATGGAGATCATATAGGAGAGTTTTGAACGGGTAATTCAGTACGGAAGGGGAGGGGAAACAAAATTGTCATGAGGAACTGGAATTCGGTTGTAGGGGAGGGAGTAGAAGAAAATGTTAAAGGACAATATGGGCGTAGCACTAACAATGAGAGGGGAGAAAGACTAATTGAGCCCTTCAGTAGAATTCAGGTAGTAATAGCGAATGTTCTGTTCAGTATTTACAAGTGGTAGGGGTAGACCTGTACTAGGAAAAGACTCGGAAATATAGGAAAAGTCCAGTTACATGACATCATGGTCAGGCAGAGATTCCGAAATCAAAAGAGATATGGAATCCAGTACTAGAATCAGGTACACGTAGAAGCTGATGTAGACTCAGATCACAATTTAGTAATGACGAAGAGTAGACTGAAGTTTAACAACTTGGGCAGGAAGAAATAATGCGCTAAGAACTGGGATACAGAAATACTCATGAATAAACATAGATTGTTGAAGATCTCTGAGGCTATAATTACAGCGCCGATGAATAGCTCAGAAGGAAATTAAATTGAGGAGGAATGGACATTTATAAAAAGAAGGACTACACAATTTGGAAAGAGAAACATAGCTAAAAAAAAAGGTAATTGAGAGCAAACAGAAAGAAGATAACAGAACAAATACTTCAGCTGGCTGACGAAAGGAGGAAGTACAGAAACGTGCAGGCAAAATCAGGAATAAGGTAATACAAGTCATTTAGGAATGAAATAAACAGGAAATGCATGAAAGCTAAAGTGGAATGGCTGCATGAAATGTGATGAAATCGAAAAAGAGATAAATAATTGGCAGCAGGAGTGACCCAGGAAATAGAAAAGTCAAAACAGCCTTCGGTGAAATTAAAAGGAAGGGCGGTAAAATTACGAGTCCAATGGGTATTCCACTGTTAAATACAGAGGAGACAGCTGAATACAGTAATAGAATCACAATCAGCTATGGAAGATGTAAGTTTGTTCTCCCATTTTCGCCAACTGATCTATTTCAGAATTTCGCTACCAGAATGAAGATGATGGTCTCAGATTAGTGTTTTTAGTAGCAAAACAGAGGATGTAGACAGACTGAATTTCAGGAAATGTAATTTCCAGGTCGCTGTTCGGTAATCGCTCTATGGCGAAAGATTGGTTTGATAAAACTAAGACCTCTTTTTTGAACGATTGGAGGAGCTGCTGATGTAATCTATAAGAAAGAACATTTTAAATTAGGAATAAAATCACGCCAGTGTCGGATGAGTACCACATTGAAATGTGGCGTCTTCCCAGCTAGATATGCTGAAAATTAAAATTGGTTAGACAGTTAATAATGAAATTAAACATGTGGACTGGAGTACTTAAGTAAGTCACGGTAAGCTAGTATATTATAATATCACTACAATTACAGGTCGTAATGGTTACATTATGCAAGTAGACTGCAGAAAGACAAGAGTGAACATCCAGGTTTTTACTATCTGCTCTTAAAAATTTTACGAGGATACAAATGAAGGTGAACGTAAATTCTGGAACCTTTAGGCACGGTGAATATGATAAGGTGCAACAAGTAAAACGTTTTATTCTAATCAAATTCTTTCATTTTTTAATACAACTTTTCTGAAAACAATATTGTAAGATTTGCTTCTACTGATTGTAATTATATGAAGCGTCCAAGAATCGCTGCTGCTACTCGGTTAACTGAAAAACTTCCTGAACTAATTATTTCCTAATTCATATTTTACTCTCTTCACAAATGTGCTGGTGAAGCTTGTAAATGTTTTCCCAGAGATTGGGCGACCTAGCTAGGAACATTCATAAACATTTTAAAACAAGTGTTAGGTGATAGGAGCAACTGCATGAATTTAAAAAGTTTTTAGATATCAAAATTCATAAATTGTTGCATCCATCATAGACAAGATATCTATCTTTGCAGGGCATGGTAGTGAGAAATTTAGTGGAGTGGAATACGTTGGAGGTGTCTCCTTTGATTCTAAGTACAACAGTTCTCTGCCAGTCAATCGAGGTCCATGTCAACCAGTTTCCAAGCGAACATTTCGTATAATAGCTGCACACAGAGGAGATTTGGAGCTCGGTACCTGTAAGAAGGCCATCGCCCACAGTGGCACATAACGCTGCACGCCTCCAGTGGGCCAAACAGCACAGGAACTGTCCAGAGGCTGACTGGGGTGGGTGGGGGGGGTGGGGGGGGGGGGAGGCGAGTGCAGTGTGCCCTGAGGGGTCGCGTCCTTCAGATGATGTGAGGTGTCAAGGCCACTGACAGTCCAGTGAGTTGTTTAACTCGCCCTGTGTCGAGGGCACTGTTCAGGTTGCAGACGCTTCTGTGATGTTATGATAATGTACCATGAATATCACGAATATAAATCAGGTCGTTTATTTCAACATTCTTGTGACCAATTCTTGACCTTCATCCTACCCATTCATGACGAGTGTGCTATGGACAGTTACATCTTCCAGGTCTGTACACAAACGATCCTGTTTTTAGGAACCTTCAAGCACTGTATCGCGCCTTGAATGGTTCACTAAGCAAACAGATCCTAATCCTGCAGACTATGCAGGGGTCATTTGGAATACCACATCAAAACAGAAACAGTACTGAAATGGAGAGTTGCAGCCTATCTCCACGTTGAACTATCTGTTTACTAAGCAACAAGTAAAGGAACAGGAAGAGAAGTTTTATGAGGAAATTAAAGTTCTGGGGCGAGAAGCAAAACCTTTAAGCATTCTGCATGACACAGTTCCGCCAGCAACGCCGAAACTCATGGGACAGCAATAGAACTGAATGGATAATATCTTGAAAACCGGTTGTACGAGGGCAGTTCAATAAGTAATGCAACACATTTTTTTTCTGAAACAGGGGTTGTTTTATTCAGCATTGAAATACACCAGGTTATTCCCCAATCTTTTAGCTACACAACACTATTTTTCAACGTAATCTCCATTCAATGCTATGGCCTTACGTCACCTTGAAATGATGGCCTATATGCCTACACGGTACCATTCCACTGGTCGATGTCGGAGCCAACGTCGTACTGCATCAATAACTTCTTCATCATCCGCGTAGTACCTCCCACGGATTGCGTCCTTCATTGGGCCAAACATATGGAAATCCGACGGTGCGAGATCGGGGCTGTAGGGTGCATGAGGAAGAACAATCCACTGAAGTTTTGTGAGCTCCTCTCGGGAGGTCTTGCGTTGTCATGAAGAAAGAGAAGTTCGTTCAGATTTTTGTGCCTACGAACAAGCTGAAGTCGTTTCTTCAATTTCTGAAGAGTAGCACAATGCACTTCAGAGTTGATCGTTTGACCATTGGGAAAGACATCGAACAGAATAACCCCTTCAGCGTCCCAGAAGACTGTAACCATGACTTTACCGGCTGAGGGTATGGCTTTAAACTTTTTCTTGGTAGGGGAGTGGGTGTGGCGCCATTCCATTAATTGCCGTTTTGTTTCAGGTTCGAAGTGATGAACCCATGTTTCATCGCCTGTAACAATCTTCGACAAGAAATTGTCACCCTCAGCCACATGATGAGCAAGCAATTCCGCACAGATGGTTCTCCTTTGCTCTTTATGGTGTTCGGTTAGACAACGAGGGACCCAGCGGGAACAAACCTTTGAATATCCCAACTGGTGAACAATTGTGACAGCACTACCAACAGAGATGTCAAGTTGAGCACTGAGCTGTTTGATGGTGATCCGTCGCTCATCTAGAACGAGTGTGTTCGCACGCTCCGCCATTGCAGGAGTCACAGCTGTGCACGGCCGGCCCGCACGCGGGAGATCAGACAGTCTTGCTTGACCTTGCGGGGATGATGACACACGCTTTGCCCAACGATTCACCGTGCTTTTGTCCACTGCCAGATCATCGTAGACATTCTGCAAGCGCCTATGAATATCTGAGATGTCCTGGTTTTCCGCCAAAGAAACACGATCACTGCCCGTTGTTTGCAACGCACATCCGTTACAGACGCCATTTTAACAGCTCCGTACAGCGCTGCCACCTGTCGGAAGTCAATGAAACTATACGAGACGAAGCGGGAATATTTGAAAATATTCCACAAGAAATTTCCGGTTTTTTCAACCAAAATTGGCCGACAAAAAAAATGTGTTGCATTACTTATTGAACTGCCCTCGTAAATGATTTTCTACCAAAGTAAAAGAGTGATAATGGAATGTCATGAAATTAAATGAGGCGCTGCTGAACGAATTAATTTACGAAATTATGTAGGGATGAACTTTTCTCTATGGGCAACAGACTAACTGAAGATGGACGAAACAAAGGGCGACAAAATAAAAAAGAAATAGCACGAAATGTAATTTTGAAGAACGGAAAAGCGTATCTGAAAAAGAGGAATATACAACCATTGAATGTAAATAGAAATTTTATGAACTTCTCCCGACAGTATTTGTCTTATGTTGAACAGCAGTTTAGGGAAGATAGGAACAGAAGCTATTAAAAAGTGGCGCTACAAAATACTGTTGACTGTTTAATGCGTAGATCAAATAACTAGTGTGGAAGTACTACATTGACATGGGAAAAACGGAAACTTAAGCGGTAACTTGCTTAAAAGATTGGTTGGGTGGAGAGGTCACACTGAGACATCAAGGAATTGTAGAGTTTCTAATGAGGGAAGTACTGGAGGTTGAAATTGCAGAGGGGGACCAACGCTCGACTACCGTAAGAAGGCTGAAATGGATATCACGGCAGTGGCTGTACAGAAGTGCAAAGGACATACCAGCCGGTAAAGTACCATCAGACCAGTGCCTGTAGCACAAACAAGTGTTGACCAGATATAGTGTGTAGGCGGACAACACGTGTACATGGCCGCTCCGTAATTGACTCTAAAGCGCCTGGCAGAGGGTCTGTCGAACCACCGCCAGCCTATTTCTATACACTTCCGCTCTCGAACATCGTGCATGAGAAATGAAATCCTACCTCCGATTTCTTGTACTTTATTACGATTATCGTTCCTCGCTATGTGGATGGACATCCACAAATTATTTTTATATTTGCAGGAGAAAGTTTTTAACTGAATTTGTCTCGACGCAACGAAAAACATCTTTGTCTGAATTATTGCCACCACAAACCCGCAGATCATATGCGTGACACTCCTTGCTCTACATCGCGCTGGTACAAAACGAACTGGCTTTGAGCTTATGTTGACTTTCCGTCAGTTATTACGAACTGTGTCGTTACTGATAGGGATACACGATTACAGACGAACAACTGGGACGATACTCCATAGGCACGCAATGTGACTACAAGTCTTTTGTGAGCAACGCTGTCAAAAGCCGTGCAGAAATGTGGAAAGGAATCCGTTTAAGGTACCTTGTCGATAGCACTCATTACTTTGAGTGAGTGAAGAGCCGGTAGTGTTTCAGAGGAGCGATATTAACTGACTGAATCGGTGCTGAGTAAGTGATGATAAGCCCGCCCGGCTAGCCGCTCGGTCTAACGTGGACGCGTCAGCGGACTCGGAAACGGACCCTGACACAATCTGGTCACGTAATTAAGCCAGCCCTGAGATCGAATTTAGCTTCTTGTTTGTTAAAGTGTGCTGGCTCATACGCTTCTTCCTTTGAATATTAATTGGGTTGTATTGGATTGGCGGCTAGCTTCTTCATGTAAATTTTTCCGTCTCTTTTTTTGCATTTGCTTAATGTGGCTACCGTGTGTACTATATGTTTTTTTGAGGAGAACATTTCCATTGAAGGAATTGAAATCCTTGATAATGGTAAATGGATAAGATGAAATTTTCTTCACGTGACCATTCTCCTTTATGCGTCGTCCAGTACGTGACGCACTTTAGATCCATCCGAATTTTTTAAGGGACAGGTGATACATTTGTTACACAAATGTTTGGATACTATTTTGACAGGTGGATGTTTTAACTGTGTGTTGCGTCCTGTAGACCAGTTTCCTAATTTTTATTTCTGTCGGTAGTAGTTAAATTCCAGAATGAGATTTTCACTGTGCAGCGGAGTGTACGCTTATATGAAACTTCCTGGCAGATTAAAACTGAATGCCGGACCGAGAGTCGAACTCGGGACCGAGTTCGAGTCTCGGTCCGGCACAGTTTTAATCTTCCAGGAAGTTTCAGTAGTTAAATTGTCCGTTCTTTGCGTCTGTCAGTATTACTTATTTTACTGTTTCTTCTAGCAACAGGTGTCACATATTTAGTCTGACAGGACGTGTGAAAGGACTTTGGCTATCGATGCCAACGCCGCCGACTTCAGGGACCACAGTGTAGTGGCTGTCACATTACGTCACACACGACTGTCGGTGAAAATGTTTTGATTCCGTTCGGTGTTGAATACATCGCAGATGGAGATCCTTACCATATTAAGGTGAACCCAGAAGTGTTGTACCATAGTCTCTGGTTAGCTGCGAGATAAGCCTCCATTTTGGAATGCTGAGTTCAGAGAGCAAACCCGAGGTTCTGACAAACGTTGATACGACTGTACGCTGATAGAGCGCGGAAATTTCGGAGCACGCAAGAATTTTACAACTCTCTCTTATGTGGCCTTTAAGAAAGTGTGCATCGGGCTCTGATGCGTATTGCAGACGTCAGGCGTGTAAAGGCGCGATCATTGGGAGTGAAGCGGTGCCAAGTGGGAGGGTTGAGGTGGCGTTCCAAACCACGTCCGCTGGGCTGTGGACCAACTGACTCCTCTGTATCATCTGATTCGGCATCAGACTCGTCTTCCTCATGCGTGTACCACGTCTCTCGAGATCGACGAGGGCAATGTTGTGACGGCACAAAAGGACATGCTGCATGCTCTGCACCATTTCTACGTTAGGCTAAATGAGGTACCCATTAATTTTTTTTCTTTAAAGTCAGTACCGCCATTAGACTGTTGTTTATTTACAGTGTTACATTTACACTTACACAATCATGATATCGTCTTCAAAGTGCCATAATCACGTGTCTTTTGAAACTAGGTTAGACAATAACAGTGAAATACATAACAAATGATACGACCATATAAGAATCTATAAATGTAATATTTACTTACAAGTGTTATAAATTTCCTAAGATGGCATACTGTCGAATTAAAATGCACTATTAGACACAGAGTCGATGGTTCTGGCAGAGCCTACTTCTTTGCTTCATTACTGAATGACAGTTGGCTAAGTGTCAAATTGTCTTGGTCAAAGAAACTGGTGTTACAACCAGGTGACTTTTTTTAAATCTTTGGACTCAGTGTCCGGTAGGATATGAAAGGTTAGGGGAAATTTATTTTCTTTGGTAGCTGTTACATCTTTGCAGTACCTGTTTATCTCAGTATACCATGAAGTTGCCTGCTCATAAACATAAACAGTAACAAACCTGTCGATAACATACGCTGCATCCATAAATATAGCAGTCCAGCTAGTCATTGTTGTTGTTTGAAGTACCCTTTCCTACCTCTGAGATATACTACTTTAATGGGGAATCAATATACCTCACGTCAAACATCAGTCAATAACTAAAGGACAAACTAACTGTCTCTATAAAAACTTTTATTTTATTAAATTTATGGAATAAATTTTAGTATCACAACTATTTAACACATAGAATACTATGATACGCGAATCCACACAGAGAATATACCGATACACACTTAAGCCATACCTTCACTTTGGACACACCATTCCCACACAATGACGTAACATATGCTATATTAGGTCCTAGCTTTAACATTTAAAAGTGCCCATTTACCATAGGTGTATCTTAAATTTAAAAAAGTCAGTCACTTCACATTTTTATTCTTATTCCTTTATTTGTTACCCTTTTGTCACCCCCCCCCCCCAATATAATAGCTTCTTTATTTTATTAGTCATTTTATAACCCGCCCCCGATCCATCCTTCTATACCCTCCTCCCTTACATTTACACTCCATATGCCTACATACGTCAATGTATGATTCATAGTATTCTTGACCTTGTGTTTCTTCTCAATTGTTTATTACCTCTCTAAGAAGTAATTATGATCAATAATGTTACATTTGTCTTCGTTGTTAAGAAATACGAATTAGCCCATTTGTTCGGTATTCTGTGTTCACTCAATCCACAGTTCATGTCTCTGTTATTGTGCTGCCTGCGGCTGGGGAGTGCTGATCCGTCTGTCGATGTTGGTCTATTGACGATACTCCATAGGCGCGTAATGTGAGCGCAAGCAGTTTGTGAAGAACGGTATCAAAAGACTCCCAGAAATCTGGAAATTAGTCGGTTTAAGATTGCTTGTAGATAGCTCTCATTACTTAGACTGAGTGACGAGCTGGTTGTGTTTCATAGGAACGATATGCGCTGAATCGATCCAGAGTAAGTGTCGATATATAGTTTTCTTCGAGATAATTCGTAATGTTCGAACACAGTGGATGTTCAAGGTCATAGTGAATATCGATGTTACTCGTATTGGTTTCCTTTCTTCACTGTAGGTGTGGTGTGTGGAACATTTCAATCTTTAGGTGCGGACATTTGACCAGCGTCCTCCGTAGTTAATCCAACAGGTATACGTATTAGGTAGTTTCAGTTGCTTCTCTACATCGACGGTATCTACTGCTAATTTACTCATGTTGGCAGCTGTTGCTGATTAGAATTCTGTAATATTTACTCCGTCTTATTTGGTGAAGGACTTTCGGAAAACCGTGTTTAGTGACTCCGCCGTAGCCGCATTTTGATTAGTAACATTACCACTGCCATTGTGCAGAGATGGTATTGATTGTGTCTTGCCACTGGCGTACTTTACATATGACCAGAATCTCTCTTGGTTTGATGCCAGATCTAGAGACAAAGATTCATTGTGGGAAATATTAAAAGCTTTTGACACTGAAGCCTACTCTAAATTTTGAGTTTCTATAAAACATCGCCAGTCTTGGAGATACTGTATTGTTTTAAATTTCACAACGTTTCCTGTTGTTTCTTCTTCGAAAGAGACCTGTTTTGTGCGCCATGGGAGAGCAGTTTCGTGTCATACTCATCTGTTGTTATATATCTCCCGAATGCTGTCGATACTACCTTTTTTTTTTAAATTGAAGTGAAAACCGGTCTAACCCTGCATAGCTTCGAAGGCTTATGAAGTCATGAAGCTTACGTTTGTCTCCTTTTTTTTAATATATATATATTTTTCTTTGATTCTCAGTGAATTTGGGTGTTACGTTGTTCAGTCTAGCTGCAACAATCCGTGTAAGCGTCATGATGCTCCCAATGTGCTCAGAATTATTTTTTACTGAATAGTCACTGAATGTTTTCGCAGACGTTGGCTCCGGAACCAATTCCCTGAAATAAATTTCGGAAAAAGCATTTAGTGGGTTTTTGGGCAGTATTTTATGCCTACCACCGACTTTAATATGCACTGTCGCAAACATATCGAGGGTAGACTGGAGTCACCACCATTTATAACGGCTATTCGGAGAGTAGGGTGCGATCGGCCGCGAAATGGAAACCACAGTGATAATATAGTGTTTTGTTTGTAACAGTTAGCTACGCAATCGTGATACTTCTCTACACACTCGGCACCCCGACTTACTTATTTGTCGTTGCATTGTACCAACTTTCCGACATCCTTGTCACAGAAAGCAGCCACCTGTGCTGTCCGCCAATTCTCTGAGCTGGTCTGCAGCTCTCTATCTGTTCCAAGAGGGTGTCCTGAAAGCGAGCAGGTCATATGAGCAGAGATAAAAACTCAGTGGGAATCAAGTCTGGAAAGTATGGTTGCCGATCAAAACTGCCCATCCAAAACGCTGCTGGAGCGACTTCGTTGACACAGCAGAAGGAAACGCACAACAGGTATGTTATGCGGGGTTGCATGAAATCAGGCGAAACACAGGGCATGCACCCATACTTGACGGCAGACATTATTTTCGAGCTATCTTTACGAGCTCACTCTGCGGTCAGAATTGGAAAGTGCGACATGACGCGATCGATTACCATACTAGACTCACTGCCAATCACATCTGTGCAAAGCATCATCGGATTTTCTCTGTGCTTTCCATTTTACACCTGATCGGATCTTACTTCCCAAATTGGACTTTACGTGATTGTGTTAGTGGGGTACCTGTCTGACATGAGCATCAAAATTTCCTTGAACCTTTTAAAAACTATAGATTCTCTATTGGGAGGTCGATGTGAAAACGTATTTTAGGCATAAACTATTGAATAGTATTAGGAGCTTGTGACATATGGCCTTGGTGGCTATCGACGGTTGTGAGTAACCATTACACATTACAATTCAGTTTGCGTAAATCACGTGGGCTAGAACAGCACACTAGTCAGCACACTAGTCCGCCACAGACAGGTCTCTACACAGTATCGATGCACTTGCCGTTTAAGGACATGTTATGTCTTATTTGCGTAACGAGATCACTGCGGATGTGCGCCAAGAATATTCCACATGCTTACGTGTGTGTGTGGGAAGTGCGGCCACGAGTGCTGGCGTCATATCCTAGGTGTGACCGAGGGCGGTTAGCGATTTGAGTGAGCTGAAATCCTGTTTGTGCTCAAACTGTTCCTAATTTTGACAGCGGGGATGTGAGCGTCATAAGCATTACAGGCAATGTAAAATAAACTTTAGAATTTCCATCGTTGTGCAAGAGCGGAGAATCCCAAGCCGCTCCACATTTTTGAAGCTGCACCTCCCAAAACGATGAATCCGTCGACCTTGCCATGGCGGCGTTGCGTTCTCTGCCTCCTACACCTTTGGGCCTGACACCCAAGGATTTCTTTTCGTGGGGTTATGCGATATACCTTGCGTGTACGTCTCCTTTGCCAGAAACCATTCCAGAACACAAATCACACATTTCTGCTACGCCACAAACTCCACATACGCTCTAAATGTGTGGCGTAAAATGGTTGAAGGCTTAAATGTTGTATGTGTCACCAAGTGCTTCATACAAAACACCTATAAATAATCAATAATTAATTTCCTCTCTGTTTTATATCTACAGTCACTGGTTTTAACTGTATATCCTCAGATACAAACACCAAATAAAAAAAAATGTATATAAGAATCTGAAAAATATAAGATTCAGTAGACATAGAGACGTCAGAGCTGCCAGTCTTACCTGGCCATTATCAGTGCAGGGGAGAATACAGAGAACCTGTGGTACCCTCATGTCTTTTATGAACCAAGAATAATATTCCACACCGTAGACTACAATACTCCAATGCCACCTCCACGTCCACTGTTTAGCAACAAGGCCATACAGAGGTGGGGTGGTGTATGTGCCTCAGTGATGCAAACACCCATACTGTAGATGCTAAAACGTGGAAGGGGCGTCTATACAGCAGCCAGACCAACATACAGCAGCCTATTTCTTAGTTAGAGGGGACCAGTCCAGGTGACTGGCAGAAGGTCTGGCCTTGCAACATTAGCCCACATGCCCTCCATACGTTGGCAAGCGGAAAAAAAACTGTCATGCTCTCATCGATTCAGCACCTGAAATGATATACAGAACAAAGCTGAAGATAAGATGGCTAAATCGAATACGTAATGAAGAAGTATTGGGTCAAACCGATAGAAATCAGTATGCGTACAATCTTACTAATAGGAGGAATCGATTTTTAGGATATATCCTCAAGTATCAAGGAATCGTAACAGAGGGAATTGTGTGGTATTACATAAACATCGGAAAAGCTAAGCACTGAATGGTTGGAGGTATCAAAAATTCTTTATGTCATTAAGTACACCTAAAAGCATTACTTACAGATACTAGCATCTATAGCTTACATTCTGATGCACAAGTTAATTTGTTTATGATTTCTAGGCCTGTTGATTACAAAGGACTGTACAAACTTTCTGTCAGACAACTCGGACGTGTCACACAGAATCTACACAAAGTAAAGAATGTGACTAAAGTTTTGGTCAAAATTTTTTCCTTGGACGAGAGTAAAAAATTGCACTTGCTGTGTTCTTCAGAAGTACGAGGTGCATTCAAGTTCTAAGGCCTCCGATTTTTTTTCTCCGGACTGGAAAGAGATAGAAACATGCGCATTGTTTTAAAATGAGGCCGCGTTCATTGTCAATACATCCCAGAGATGGCAGCACCATACGGCAGATGGAATTTTACCACCAGTGGCGAGAATGAGAACTGTTTTAAATACTTAAAATGGTGACGTTTTCCTTACTTGAACAGCGTGCAATCATTCGTTTTCTGAATTTGCGTGGTGTGAAACCAATTGAAATTCATCGACACTTGAAGGAGACGTGTGGTCATGGAGTTACGGATGTGTCGAAAGTGCGTTCGTGGGTGCGACAGTTTAATGAAGGCAGAAAATCGTGTGACAACAAACCGAAACAACCTCGGGCTCGCACAAGCCGGTCTGACGACATGATCGAGAAAGTGGAGAGAATTGTTTTGGGGTATCGCCGAATGACTTTTGAACAGATCGCCTCCAGAGTTGGCATTTCTGTGGGTTCTGTGCATACAATCCTGCATGATGACCTGAAAATGCGAAAAGTGTCATCCAGGTGGGTGACATGAATGCTAACGGACGACCACATGGCTGCCCGTGTGGCATGTTGCCAAGCAATGTTGACGCGCAACGACAGCATGAATGGGACTTTCTTTTCGTTGGTTGTGACAATGGATTAGACGTGGATGTCATTTTTCAATCCAGAAACAAAGCGCCAGTCAGCTCAATGGAAGCACACAGATTCACCGCCACCAAAAAAATTTCGGGTAACCGCCAGTGCTGAAAAAATGATGGTGTCCAATTTTCTGGGACAGCGAGGGCGTAATCCTTACCCATTGCATTCCAAAGGGCACTACGGTAACAGGTGCATCCTACGAAAATGTTTTGAAGAACAAATTCCTTCCTGCACTGCAACAAAAACGTCCGGGAAGGGCTGCGCGTGTGCTGTTTCACCAAGACAACGCACCCGCACAGCGAGCTAACGTTACGCAACAGTTTCTTCGTGATAACAACTTTGAAGTGATTCCTCATGCTCCCTACTCACCTGACCGGGCTCCTAGTGACTTTTGACTTTTTCCGACAATGAAAGACACTCTCCGTGGCCGCACATTCACCAGCTGTGCTGCTATTGCCTCAGCGATTTTCCAGTGGTCAAAACAGACTCCTAAAGAAGCCTTCGCCGCTGCCATGGAATCATGGCGTCAGCGTTGTGAAAAATGTGTACGTCTGCAGGGCGATTACGTCGAGAAGTAACGCCAGTTTCATCGATTTCGGGTGAGTAGTTAATTAGAAAAAAAATCGGAGGCCTTAGAACTTGAATGCTCCTCGTACAATGCAATGTTGTTCTGGACATACTTGGATATATGCATGCATGCATGTTCGAAGAAACACAGCATCGTATTTCTGAACAACATGCACACTGCAACAACGTATTTGTCGGCCGACACCGGACAAGCGACTTTCAGTTAAAATGTCTCCCCGTATTACAATATACACTGTGGATGTAGAGTCCAGGGGTTGCAAACACATGCTTGCCGACATATCGAAGGCTTGGTCTGATCATGAAGAAAAGCAATTGAATGTACGCTAATGGGCATGATTTTATGCGCCAACTCGTCACATAGAGCCTTGAACGTCATTTAACCATATTGTTACACACTGGCACTTTTTCCTATGTTTGTCAGCGAGTGAAAGTTAACACTTTTTTCATAACTTGCCCTGTGCGACCAGCTCGTACTTCTTGTTCGGCTTTCTCGTGAGCGTGAATGTGGCGTTACCTTCACTCCAAACAGTAAAGGGAAATACATGCAGTCAGATGGGCAACAGAAGGGACAAAAACGGTCTACCGTATAAAGTTCGATAGAGGCACACAACACAGCGACAAAGAAAGAGAGATTTCGTCATGCGAATTTAATTATGTTTTTAATATATCACCAAGAAGTGCACACAGTACAGGAGTGAAATAAAATACAACGACTGGTACTTCCGAACAGTACTTGAGTAAATCTTAATTGTGCAACGAGTGAAAGTTGTGGGTGTAAACTTCAGTAGGAGTCCCAACGTCATTTACACTGTGTATTATAATTTCTGATATTAAACTGATTTTCTATGAAGAATGCTTTGAAATTCGATGTCAACTTGTGATTATATATTTTGTTAAGGGTTTACTATATACATTTTTAAGAGGGATTTTGGGATTTAAATTTTAATGTTGAGCAGTTAGCTAGTTTTAGCAGTAACTTTCACTAATGTCGTAATTGTCATAATCTTAAATTTGACGTCATTCTATCACCACTAGTTGCCATCAATACTGGATCAGGATCAATATTTAATGAAGAGTATTGTAATGATTACATTTTTTAAAGAAAAGAATTGGTTGGGCGACATTAATTTTTTGTAAATATTGAGTAGGAATTTCTTGTTAATAATCAGTGATGAACTCTTCTTGGGTTATCAGCCGAGTGGTGGCGTTGTCTTGTCGCAATGTTACAATGAGTTTCGTACCCACCATCTTCTGGCGAACAGCACGCCACCACTCGGCTGATAACCCGAGAAGAATTCATCAGTGGAATACGCCGAGAAAGGCTGAAATGACATATACGTCTGAATTAGTGTTAGCTCAGCACCTGACCACTCTATACACCATCACACCGACCCTAGCAGACCACACTGAGAGCGCAGTGAGAGGGCTTGTGAGCTTGCCACGTGGTAGTCAAGAAAATTAGTCGAGAAGAAGCTGACGGCAGCGCGACGGCACTGTCGTAGCGGCTGCGCGGAGCGCAGGGACGCTGTCTTGTTGTCAGCACGGAAACAGTGGGCCGGCTGAGTAACGCCTGTCGGTGCTGCAATATCCTCCTGAAAAGGGTGCAGGCCAGTACACAGTCGTTGCAGTTTAGTATTTCTAGCCAAGTGCTACTCTTGCGAATACAAGTGTATATGGAACAATTTCTCAGTTGGTTGGACAGGTCGTGGCTCATCAGCAACAGTGGCTCCCTTGAAATGGCCACCAAGAAGTCCTGACCTCACTACACCTGACAACACGTGATGGGGAGTCATTGAGGCACAGTGTAATTAGTCATCCAGGAACTCGTGAAAGCTTCAATGCAACAGCGTGACCAGAGAAATCTGAGTTTCAAATGTGATGTCTTAAGATACAGAATCTTCTACGATATTTCTGCAGCCTTGGTCCAGGGGTAGTTCCGCATCGAGCGCCAGGTGGGAGGGTCGCCAGTTTACTGCCTCACCACAGTACGCGTGCACCTGGACAGCTTTCTGTCGGTGTCTTTCGTGTCGTCGTGTGAAGCACATCGTCGTCAGGACGTTAGTGTCAGTTGTTGTGTGAGTCAACTGATAACAGAGTAGTCCGCTCATAATATCGGCCATGGGTGTTCTGGGAAAAGGTAAAGACAGCTACAGTATCGACAAACCCACTGGTTCCTTCCAGCCTGGGTCTTTGGAGATTCACAACTGGCTCGTTGATAGAATTCATGAAACATCTGATCAGGTTCATACAGTCTAATTTCATTCTGATATGTCTTTTTCATTAAGATTTTGGATCAACTATAAATAGATAGGTTGCTTTAGCCTCCATGTTCTCAGGTTCCGTTTAAGTACTGACATGGTTCCAGAAGTATGCTGCTTCCTGGTAACGAGGAACTGAAGTATACAAACGTCTGAGTGTTCAATCTCCCACCAGAAGCTGACAACAGTTGACATTTATTTCTTATAGTCATGTGAGGGGTATACACTGCGAAGCTAGTCCATGCAATACCAGTTGTAATGTTATAGCAGGATCCGTTCAGTGGACATGGTAGTCAAACAAAACATTCCTTCTCATTTACAGATCTCTGATTACCGCACTCATGCAACGAATAAGGGCAAGTAGGGACGTGCTTTCTCTGCAACGAACCTTAGACCTAATGTTCAGAGGCAGGTATTTTTGTTGAAGGTCTCCTCTGAACAGCTTCGGAAACCGGGGTTGGTGGTCTCGTTTCTACTGCTCACGAGGTTGGTGCTACCTGTTCTCCGTGCGCAATGGAACAACACTTTGCAGTCTCACCATCACAGCACAGCCCTGAAATAGTTGCTGCCAAACTGGCAGTGCAGACAGTGAACACGAGAGACGTCGTATACAGGACAGTGAGGAGTCGGATTCATCTACCCCTCACACAGCCGGCCGCGGTGGTCTCGCGGTTCTAGGCGCTCAGTCCGGAACTGCGCGACTGCTACGGTCGCAGGTTCGAATCCTGCCTCGGGCATGGATGTGTGTGATGTCCTTAGGTTAGTTAGGTTTAAGTAGTTCTAAGTTCTAGGGGACTGATGACCACAGATGTTAAGTCCCATAGTGCTCAGAGCCATTTGAACCATTTGAATACCCCTCACACACTGCCCCCTCAAGTGAGTCTGTTGGTTGCTGTATCCTGTAGTGCTGACTCCTGCACTACTGATGGGGTCCATGGTGCGAAAATGGAAGCTGAGGTGGCTAGTGTCTCTCCTAGTATCCCTCCCACAGCTGCAGTAACTCCTGCAGAAACATACAAAGGTGGGGAAGTCGTTGAGCCTTCTGGTGTTGCAAAGACTAAACAGCAGAAAACTGAGGCGCCCCTAAATTTATCTGTTCCGTTGACGTCCCCCATTCAGGCGACGTGGCAACGACCTTCTGTTGTTACTCCCATCGAGGGTATTTGTTTACAGGAAGTCCGGCCTGTCGACCATGATGTACCCTCTCTTGTGCGTTGATCAGAATTTCAAGTCTCTCATTTTAATTGTTTTTCCCCTACTTTGTTTAATGTTCAACAACCAAAAGTGAATTAGAAGGTGTTATATAACGTGATACCGTTTCCTTCTTTCTCTTCTCAACATATAGCTATGACACAAGAGTAACATAATCTGCCTGACGTTGTCGTCTACTTTCAGCAATGATAAGGATAACGTGACGACACAAATAGGTGCTAACAGTTTCTTATTACCAAAAGGCAACGTATATGACACGCTCTCGTACATGAAGCCAGTGTATTGAACAGAAAGTAAAGTTTTTAATAGTAGACAGTAGTTGTAGCATAGCAATTGTCATTGCCCAGGTTTGGTCATGGTTTTCAAAGATTAGGTTCACTTCAGTTCCTGGTAGTTTTCTATCATGTAGAATTCAAACGCGCACGTCACATTCCTCTTGAGTAGCTACCAATGACAGATATCTCCTCTGTCGTCATCAAGTCTACTCCGGTGCTGCTTAAGTACGAGCCCGGAGAGTGAACGATGTCGCAGTTCTACTTCACGGAGGAAGAAACAACTAGAAAGAAAACACTTTGGCTACAGAGGTTGCGCGATTCTAATGCCGAACAGAAAATAAAGCGAAGGAAATCCCTACGTTTGTCGCTTGTAAACCACCCTGTTCCTAACGATCGATTAAATGTACACCATTTAAATGTTTCAATTGCGTATTAGGGATTGTTCCAGTGAGAAGGGTGTAAGGAAAAGCTCTGTCAATTGTAGGGGCCACGTATGTGGCGTTGCAGAGTCGGTCGTACTAAACACGACGACAGCGTCCATGTTATGACGACTCGGCTTTGTATCACACAAGCAGATCTGCCGCGAAGTGTGGAATTGTATGTGTAAATGTTCTAAGGTAGGTGACTACATCTCCATACGCGTTTCCGGGGCTGGGTTTACAGCGGTGAGTTGTCGTCACTGCTAAAGGTGCAAGTGCTTGCCGACCATCAGAAGCACCCGTGAAACATAAGTTATTACACTTTGCCCAGTGACGAAGCACCGGGGAAAATTTGGTCACTCTCTTGCAAATGGGAGAATTTCGAGCTAAATGACTGCACAAGCTACGCAGTCATCATAATCCAAAATCCTTGCTTCGATGAAACTAGGGATGTAGGCTACGTCGGTCGTCAGAACTAAAACTCTACGAAAGGCGAAAATTTTTGACACAACAGAACGTTAATCTCTAACCCAGTATTATGAATTCCCTCTACAAGTAACGTATCCTGGCACATCTTTCTAATCTCGATATTATATCGTTAGCCGTATTCGATTAAGGAGAAGTCATAGCTTTTTATTCCCTGTAAAAATCGGACATTACGGATATTATTTCACAAAGCATAATAAAACACATCACACGTAATCCTCAGTAAACGGCCAGAAAACTATGTGCTTCCCGTCAAACCGATATTCGGTCTCCTGTGAAAACGGCCAGCTAAATGAGCCACAGTTCCACAAGAATTGAAAATCGTCGAATTACTGCAATTCTACCGTTTGTGTAAACGCGAATTGTCGGGACAGTGTTTGAAACGTTTGCTGTCGTTACACCTAGCCATCCGTAACAAGGATAGTTAGCGGACTAATACTGCGACTCTTGGGGAAATTTGGTTAACTGAATTACTACATGTGTGACACTAATACAACAACGAGATTAGTTGTTGAAATCAGTTCTTGATTCCATGTACAGGGTGGTGTTTGTCCACATAAGAGAACTAGGGGCGTATAACGCAGTCAAGCACCGTAAAATAAAGCTTTGGTGGTCTTCGTTCTCCCGATCGCTGCTGTCCAGTGATACGACCGAATAATATCGCTGACACAAGTTTCTTTTTCTTTTCATCACCTTTTCAGTGAATTAATTCTCAACTTGGATGCGGTCCTCCTCCATTGTGTAAAGGCCCTCGACGCATCGTTTTTTATCTGTTGCCGTTTGACGAATGCTGTTTATAGAAACAGAGGGAGAACAGCGAGACACATTGCCACGAAGTAAAACTGGTTCTCACACTGAGTTTATATTTCACATCGATAAAAAGCAGATGATACTGTTATCTTTCTTGTTGGGTCTAGACGAGCGATAGCTGGTGACAACATATCCACTAATACTACATACATGATTAAGATATCGGCTTGAATCGAGAGGAATATTTCTAGCCACTCCAAACAACAAAACCATGGAGTGTGAACACGTTCCCTCTTTTACCGCTTCGCATATTCTGCACAACGCATGTCATCCAGGTGAGCATAATAAAACAGTAACACGTGAGTTAACTGGCTTGGATAAAAACGTTTTAAAGGTAGTTTTGACGATTTCTTTACGTTTTTTCCGTAAGGTTTTCTCGTACAATCGCCTCCTTCTCATGTAAGTTAACATCAGCAGGAGGCAGCTGTGTCAGAAAGCCATCAATGAATGTGCGGAGTACGAAACTGCACCCTCCGGATCCAGTAAAATGGTACAACTGGCCAGCGACTAGGAGTGTGATTCCCATGTGGGAACGGACACGCATCTTGCAACTGTAGGGATACGCGAGCTTCTCATGTGGGAAGATATTAAAAATTAAGTCGCTGCACCAAGTAGGGATTCACTCTCATTTCGATGATGAACACTCGCATGTGAATTATTTCTCTGTTTTCATTTACTTCACAAAACTGCCATTACTCACGAGAAAATTAAAAACTGCCATCTTTCCGCGGTGCTAGTAGCAACAGTCAGTCGCTGAGACAGCAACAATGCCGCGTTGGTTGAAGGAGACATAAGATTAACTTAAAACTAAATTGGATTGGTTAAAGTTAGATATAGTGGGTATTAGTGAAGTTCGGTGGCAGGAGGAACAAGACTTTTGGTCAGGTGAATACAGGGTTATAAACACAAAATCAAATAGGGGTAATGCAGGAGTAGGTTTAATAATGAATAAAAAAATAGGAGTACGGGTAAGCTACTACAAACAGTGTAGTGAACGCATTATTGGGGCCAAGATAGACACGAAGCCCACACCGACTACAGTAGTACAAGTTTATATGCCAACTATCTCTGCAGATGATGAAGAAATTGATGAAATGTATGATGAGATAAAAGAAATAAAGCAGGTAGTGCAGGGGGACGAAAATTTAATAGTCATGGGTGACTGGAATTCGAGAGTAGGAAAAGGGAGAGACGGAAACATAGTAGGTGAATGTGGATTGGGGCTCAGAAATTAAAGAAGGAGCTGCCTGGTAGAATTTTGTGCAGAGCATAACTTAATCATAGCTAACACTTGGTTCAAGAATCAGAAAAGAAGGTTGTATACATGGAGATACTAAAAAGTATCAGATAGATTATATAATGGTAAGACAGAGATTTAGGAACCAAGTTTTAAATTGTAAGACATTTCCAGGTGCAGATGTGGACTCTGACCACAATGTATTGGTTATGAACTGTAGATTAAAACTGAAGAAACTGCAAAAAGGTAGGAATTTAATGATATGGGACCTGAATAAACTGAAAGAACCAGAGGTTGTACAGAGTTACAGGGAGACCATAAGGGAACAATTCACAGGAATGGGAGAAAGAAATACAGTAGAAGAAGAATGGGTAGCTTTGAGGGATGAAATAGTGAAGGCAGCAGAGGATCAAATAGGTAAAAAGTCGACTGCTAGTAGAAACCCTTGGGTAACAGAAGAAATATTGAATTTAACTGATGAAAGGAGAAAATATAAAAATACAGTAGATGAAGCAGGCAAAAAGGAATACAAACGTCTCAAAAATGATATCGACAGGAAGTGCAAAACGGCTGGGCAGGGATGGCTAGAGGACAAATGTAAGGATGTAGAGGCTTATCTCACTAGGGGTAAGATAGATACTGCCTACAGGAAAACTAAAGACACCTTTGGGGAAAAGAGAACCACTTGTATGAATATCAAGAGCTCAAATGTAAACCCAGTTCTAAGCAAAGAAGGGAAAGCAGAAAGGCGCAAGGAGTATATAGAGGGTCTATACAAGGGTGATGTACTTGTGGACAATTTTATGGAAATGGGATGTAGATGAAGATGTAATGGGAGATATGATACTGCGTGAAGAGTTTGACACAGCACTGAAAGACCTGAGTTGAAACAAGGCCCCCGGAGTAGACAACATTCCATTAGAAATATTGACAGCCTTGGGAGAGCCAGTTCTGACAAAACTCTACCGTCTGGTGAGCAAGATGTATGAGACAGGCGAAATACCCTCAGACTTCAAGAAGAATATAATAATACCAATCCCAAAAAAAGCAGGTGTTCACAGATGTGAAAATTACCGATCTATCAGTTTAATAAGCCACAGCGGCTAAATACCTTACAGACGAATGGAAAAACTGGTAGAAGCCAACCTTGTGGAACATCAGTTTGAATTCCGTAGAAATGTTGGAACACGTGAGGCAATACTGACCCTACGACTTATCTTAGAAGAAAATTAAGGAAAGGAAAACCTACGTTTGTAGCATTTGTAGACTTAGAGAAAGCTTTCGACAATGTTGATTGCAATACTCTCTTTCAAATTCGGAAGGTGGCAGGGGTAAAACACTGGGAGCGAAAGGCAATTTACAGATGGCAGTTATAAGAGTCGAGGGGTATGAAAGGGAAGCAGTGGTTGGGAAGGGAGTGAGACAGGGTTGTAGCCTATCCCCGATGTTATTCAATCTGTATATTGAGCAAGCAATAGAGGAACCAAAAGAAAAGTTGGGAGTAGGTATTGAAATCCATGGAGAAGAAATGAAAACTTTGTGGTTCGCTGATGACATTTTAATTCTGTCAGAGACGGCAAAGGACCTGGAAGAGCAGTTGAACGGAATGGACAGTGTCTTCAAAGGAGGGTATAAGATGAACATCAACAAAAGCAAAACGAGGATAATGGAATGTGGTCAAATTAAGTCGGGTGATGCTGAGGGAATTAGATTAGGAAATGAGACACTTAAAGTAGTGAAGGAGTTTTGCTATTTGGGGAGCAAAATAACTGATGATGGTCGAAGTAGAGAGGATATAAAATGTTGACTGGCAATGGCAAGGAAAGCATTTCTGAAGAAGAAAAATTTGTATTTGATTTAAATGTCAGGAAGTCGTTTCTTAAAGTATTTGTATGGAGTGTAGCCATGTATGGAAGTGAAACATGGATGATAAATAGTTTAGACAAGAAGAGAATAGAAGCTTTCGAAATGTGGTGCTACAGAATAATGCTGAAGAATAGATGGGTAAAACACATAACTAATGAGGAGGTATTGAGTAGAATTGGGGAGAAGAGGAGCGTGTGGCACAACTTGACTAGAAGAAGGGATCGGTTGGTAGGACATGTTCTGAGACATCGAGGGATCACCAATTTACGAGTAGTATTGGAGGGCAGCGGGGAGAGTAAAAATCGTAGAGGAAGACCAAGAGATGAATACACTAAGCAGATTCAGAAGGATGTAGGCTGCAGTAGGTACTGGGAGATGAAGAAGCTTGCACAGCATAGAGTAGCATATTGAGCTGCATCAAACCAGTCTCAGGACTGAAGACCACAACAACAGCAATAAATTCAGCTTCTACATTATTGCTATCGGCTTTTGTGATTAACGTCTAAACGTGCTCACAGTCAGTAGTGTAATTATGCGGATCAGATGGTGCTTTCGTGATTTTGTGTTTCGCGTGCTGGCTTTGCAGTGACGAATAGCCAGACGACCGAGCTGGAAGTCATTCAATGACGTATGTGTACCGTACGTAAAAAATGTATAATTTAAACAGTGGTGCTTGAGCAAGGTTTGCCATCTGGTAAAGGTATACAGAGTGCGAAAAATCAATCAGCCCAAAAGAGTAGGGAGGAAAGACAGTATGAAAGACATGAATTCGAGTACAGCAACTCGCGGTTGCAAATCCATATTTACGGTGCTACAGTAACGCAATTAAAATCAGACACACTGACGTCTTTACTCAAAATGAAAGTTAATTCATAAAAAATGTGTGCGCAAACACACTCTAACCAGTCTCCAGGATGATATCAAGAAAAACTTGAAACACCACATACTCAGCCAACGTTCCAGACAGCACTTCTTTAGAAACAACCATATGTCCATGTTTTATGTTTCAAGATGTCCTAACAAGCTCAAAGTAAATAATAATTAAGCGTCCACCTAACTAAGTATGTTGTAACAAAGGTTGAAACAGACTACCACTTTCATGCTGGCATAGCGCTGTAAATATTCTACTGCGACCTCTAGTTCCCATACTCAGATTATTATTATTATTTTTGATGCCGTCTTTCTGCCTACACCTTTGGTCATATTGTTTCTCCGCACACTGCATATCCCAGACAAGATGTTACAGAATGATGGTCGAATTGTGAGGAGACCATAGAAAGTGCTGGAAACGGCAAAATGACAGTATGCGTTCATGGCGATTTATAGCTTTGAAATTTACCAGATGGTAACTACGTGACAGAAAATGAGATACGTTTAACAAAGGTGCTACGATGTAAGATGTAAAATATGTTTCTTCGTTACAGAAAGACGAAAGAATTTTATTGCTTCTATAATGTGGAAGTGATGACTCAGAGACTGATGCATAGTGTGATATCAACTCCTCAACTCCTCTTTGTATCTGGATATCTATCTGGTGTACAGTAACCTAGGGAGTAAGCCTTGTGTGCATAGTAATTCTTGTGCACAATGACTCTTGGACATGCAGTAACTCTTGTGGATGTAGTAACTCTTGCATGCACAATAACTGTACTCTTGTGGGTGCAGTA